>NC_142578.1:22752500-23082777 GCF_041283825.1 Pyrus communis
GGATGTAGTGAAGTTACCATTTACTACTTAAGATATTGTGTTAGCAAGCAAGACGTGACTTCTCGCTGATGATGTTTAGTCAGGTCTAGTGCTCTCTCTCTATGAAAATAGTCGTCTGTCTCACTTCCCGAAGAGAGGGAAACCACTCCTTCTAAAAATAAAACTATGTCATTATAGATATAGATGCATAACTCCAGCTTCGCTTTCTTTCTATCAACAGAATGGGAACCCTTATTTATCTTGATACGAATCTCCGATTAAGTTAGCTCTTCCGCGCTTGACTGCTTTCTTCGTCACACTTTACTTTGGGCGTCGTAGCGGAGAAAGGCTTGTGGCCTGCCGATTACCTACTGCCTTAGACGTCTTTCTCTTCTCTTGTTTGTCTCTTAGGTATACCTTTAGCGAAGCGTTCAACAATACCATCGCCATCGGCTGACTCCAATGAAACCATTTCTACAGCAACTCAAAGGAGGAAACGAAGAAGAAAGATCTAATCCCAGGTAATGATTCTACTTCTACTATGGTGCTATTTGCCATTTGTTCTACAACTCACGGTACAAGTATTCCCTAAGTGAGTAAGGAGATGGAAGCGAAACTGCTCGAATGAAAGCTCTAGCGAGGAGGGAAGCGAAGCTGCTCGACGACAATGGATCGAAAGAGAGTAAACGAAGTTGGCGAATCAATAGCAATTAGGGTAAATGAAGTGACTCGACTAGTTAGTCTCGGGATTGAATCAACCAAGGGAGGAGATGAGCTAGCGAATCAGGAGCAGAAACCAAGTGAATTACTTTACTTGGATCTGTTTTTAGCTATATTTCAACCTTTTCTCCGATGGCTTTTGACGATTGGATTTCTCGAGTCTACTTTCCATGCTTTGACCATTTCATTTGGCAGAGAAGAAAAGAAGAGATGCGGCTTTTGACGGATGTTCTTAGGTTCAGCAACAGTTGAGGAGCCAACCTGCTCGACAATAATTCCATAAACACCTAGCGGAGACGGTGACAACCTAAATAGGAAGATTACAACTCCGAGACATTCCAATAGAAAAAAAAATTCTAGTCATTTATGCGGCTATCAATGGATGATGGAAAAACCAGCTAGCTCGGATGCTAAGAAACATCGTAAGAGAAGTCGTCCTGACAAACGGTTATTTCAGACCTACGTGGAAAGCTTTCGACAGAAAAAGAAAGTGAGACTCGTGCTGCTAGAGGAATTGATCCGAAAGGTGTTACATCACTAAGGTGCTCTTAGCTCCTGATCACTGGCACTTAGTACGAACAACTACCTTAGCACTACGTTCTGACTTTCCGATTGGAGTTTTAACACAAGTAGATCGCTACCCAGGGCAGATGCCGGGAAGCAAGGTGGTTAAAAGAGTTCTTGCTCCAATCTCTTCGGCGGATCCAACTAAGGAATGAACTGGCTTATTTGTAGTTTTTGGGGAGGAATCCCTTTTTATTTATACTTTTAGGTTTTTCCAAAAATCATTGGTGTAGCACGTAGGTGGATGAATCCTTATAACATGAGATCCGAGGAAACGCAGTTAAATCGACTGAAAGGAGGAGATGAGCATGAACATGCGAATCATAAGTCAGGGGTGAGTCATACGAACTCAGGATCGGTAGAGAGGGAAGTTTCTCAAAAATCTAGGTAAGAAAATGGGGCTTGCTTACTTTTGCCCTATGCTAGAGTCGACTTTTCAAAGTCATTCGAATGATTCCCCAAATTCTAATTATTGAAAAAATGAGATCCATTATACGGCCTAATCCGATATAGAAAAAGGCTCCCTTGCTCCGCCTAAATCTGTATCAATAGCAATGGCAAGATCAACTACTGAAGGGGTTGTGGCACCCATTTGGCTTTGTTGGCATGACTCTAGGAATTGATCTGAAATAGTAGCCTGCTGACCAAAATGCCTATGATAAAAGAGGTGCTAGCTAGTTTACTTGCCTACTTCTTAGAGCGAGGACGTAATCCCGGCTCTATCAGCGGAAGAGGAGATCCTTCGTCCAGGAGTCCATTTCTATCCCTTTCTCTTCTATTACTTCTAGCAATCAATCATAATATAGTATAGACTCTTAGCTCAAAGAAGACCCAGGCAATGCCAATCTCGACTAAACTGCATCAACAAGCTTTTCCTGTACCACGAATCCATGTAGATCCAGAATGACACCAAACCAATCTCAAAGAAACAGCAACTATGACCGCAAACGCCAACTCACTTCTATATATACGTCACCAGTACCATCTTGTTTAGCACAAGTGTGATTGTAGCCATGTGGACGATTCCTTTGAGGTTGAGGCTCTCTGAAAGCCCAACTCTTATATACGTTACCGTTAGTCCCTCATTTTGTATCTATATCTATTTAGTCAAGTATCAGCCTCTCCTGTAGTAGCGAGGATAAACGTCGCATTCCCCACCTCTCTCAAGTCGAACTGAAAAAGAAGTTCATCGACAACACCGGCTCGTACTCGCTATTTAAGATTTCGTTTGGAATTTGATTTGCAACCACCAGGATGGGAACATCTTCATCTCATTGGATCAACTTCATCGGAGAAATCCAGTTCTACGGCTCATGGTTCGAGCTCAGAAAAGAAAGAAAAGAAGTCAAGTTCAGTGGGCCGAGGGGGCGCCAGAAAAGGGGATAGAAGAAGCACCCTGAGAGGGAAGGGAAGGATGTGTCTGGTGGACAAGTACCTTAAGTGACAGTTCAATCAGAATCTTAATAAGAATAAGTAAAGGAAATAGTTTTGTGTCCATCTACGGAGGAAGGCTCGTCTCAAATAAATTTTTATTCTAGGTCCAGATGTGGTAGAAAGAAGGGCTTAAGACGGATAAGGAATAGTAAGAGTTTATAGACTGCCTCACTAATAATCTTCCTTATCGTACTACTGTACACAACTAGAAAAGGGGCAACAACTCTTGAGTGAAAAGCAGTATCTCAGTATCTAAGTAGCCCTTCCTTGACTTAGTGGCTTACAATACTTGTCCTCAAGCTAAACAAAAAGCTTACTCAACTCGTAGTGAGCCCACCATTGCTTTCAACAGTTCGCGTTCGGGGACGGACAAGCTATAGCTATAGATAGAGTGGCAAGGAGAGATGCGTTATGGGACACAGGTGGCAATAGAGATCTTCCTATATGACTCGGAAAGTGAAGGAGAGAAGCTAGAGTGCCTATGAGAAGCCTCTATGAGTAGATTATACCATGCCAGGTACAGTAAAAGTCTTTATGATACAGTCTTTATGAGCAGCATACCAGTGTATTTAATGATTTCTGGTGATGAATATATTCTAGCTACCTTTCTCCGGCTAACGCGTATCCGTTTTATTGCTTTTAAGAGTTCCTTACTCACAAGTAGTACGGAAATAAGATCTTTTTTTAATATAAATATCGCTTAACCGTTAACTAATACAGAAAGAGCTTAACTGATTGCTCGAAAGCCCTCCCTTCCCTTATAAACTTAACCAACTGCAACTGATTCACATGAGTCTCAGTAGGACCCTACCAACCAAAACTTTACGCACAAAGATACCTGGAAGACAAACGAAAGACTGAAGGAAGATGGTAACCTATCGTTCTACAAAACCCCTACCGGTTGCATTGGTTAGTAGATCCCCGCATCATGGCTCGGGATCAGAGACCTTCATATTAAAGTACGGCTTTTAACCACACGGCCTGTATGAGTGATATCACAAACACGTTGACTTACAGAAAGATCAAAGACGTTTACCTTTTCGAAGGGCAATGGGAGTCTAAAACAGAGTTACTCGTCGATACGATAGGTTGATTTACGCTTACCCGTCATTATAGGCATAAAGCCTAATCTGAATTTGGAAATTAAAATACGAATAAGCTGGTCAAGTAGAAGGAACTCCCAGAGTGTGAAGCCCCTTGGGATAGGAGATGAGACTTGGTCTGGGGCAATTGCACCGTTCTCTCCCTCCGCGCATGACTAATCGAGAACGAACTTCGCAATTAGAGTTTCTCGACCTTCTCAGGCACTGCGGAATGGTCCCAGAAAGGATGAGAAAAGGGCTGCTGCCGGGCTAGGACCAGCGCTTGCTGCCCGACTATCGCAACAATTGTAGCGGCTCAATTGCCTTCACTAAAGCAGCACTAAAACGAAGCACTATTGCCACCCCTCATACACTCAAACACTTTTTTAGTAGTTAAAGCAGAAGTAGGCCGCATGCAGTAGCAAACTTTTAGCCAAGGGGGCGCAACTAAGGGTTTAGCAAGATCACTCGCTTCGGATGTGCGGGGACGGTTCCTACTTTGAGCTAGCACTTGAGCCTGATGGTGACAAGTGAGGTCATAAGAAGCAAGCGGTGAGCCCTGAGAAAGAGCGCTCCGCCGCGCGCTACGAGGGAAGGAAGCTAAGCACAAAAAGCAGAGCTAAGTAGGGGCGGTGGGTATAGCATACGAGACAGGTGCATTCAATCCTGCTCTCACCAGCTTGTGCTGGGAGTACGGTTCATTAGGTACCATAGGTGTCACCATAGTAGTAATATAATAGCCCATGTCTTCCTTCTCCACTCACTAGGAGTTTGAAAGCTTCAGTCAACACAGTCCTAGGCGCACTAGAATGGACCGTTAGATCGGATGAATTGAAGAAGATCAACGAATATAAATTATCAAGAGGTGTGTAAGAAGTAAAATATGATATGTTGATAGCATACTCTCAATACTTAGGCATTCACAATTGAGTAATTTATGTACTCACCTTTTACACTTAGCCTAATAATATTTTAACACATATTTTTATTGTTAAAAAAAGGTAGTGTATATTTTATTTTATTTTTCGCCGATTTTTAGAAACAATAAGCACAAGTCATCTTTTGATAAGGCCAGTCACAAAGTGAGTATATATGGTAGTCTTCAATCAATACCTAAGTAATACTCAAAAGAGCAGTAACTATAAAGGATAATATTAGTAAGATTAAATTTGTTGATAAAATTTACAAATTAAATAATATGTCACCTGGAGTGACTCAGCCCCCAGAACTCCATTTATGAGTGTGGTGTTTGCATATAAATACCCAACTGAATCCCCACCCCGACCATTATCCTATCCGATCGCGTCCAAATTCTTCTACACACAAACTTTATAAGTCCAATTTGATCACCCAAAATTTGTCAATTTGCCAAATGCAAACGGCCGAGTTACTAACCGAGTTAATTCCCGGTCTGCCGGAAGAACTCGGATACGAGTGCCTGACCCGTCTGCACTATTCCACTCACCGAGTCGCCTCCCGAGTCTGCCGCCGATGGCAGCACGTTGTCCAAAGTCGGGAATTTCATAACCACAGGAAGCAATCCGGGCGGACCCACAAGGCGGCTTGCCTGGTCCAGGCTCTTCCGGTTCAGACCGGATCGTACGAGGCCAAACCGGCTAAACCTCCTGGTTATGGGGTCTCCATTTTTGACTCTGTGAGTGGGAATTGGGACCGGATCGACCCGGTTCCGAAGTACCCGCACGGGCTTCCGATGTTCTGTCAGGTGACAGGCTCGGAGGGGAAGCTGGTGGTGATGGGTGGGTGGGACCCGTCGAATTACCAGCCGATTCGGGACGTGTTTGTGTACGAGTTCACGACTCAGCGGTGGACTCGGGGGAAGGACATGCCCGAGACCCGGTCGTTCTTCGCCGCCTGCGAGCTAAACGGGCGGATATACATCGCCGGCGGCCACGACGAGAACAAGAACGCGATGAAATCGGCGAGGGTTTACGATGTGAGGGAGAACGAATGGAGCGAGCTGACCGAGATGAGTCAGGGCCGAGACGAGTGCGAGGGGTTCGTATCCGGGTCGGAGTTTTGGGTCGTCAGCGGGTACGCGACGGACATGCAAGGGAGGTTCGTGGGGAGTGCGGAGATCTATGAAACCGGGTCGGGTCGGTGGAGGCTGGAGGAGGACGTGTGGCGGGCGGGTCAGTGCCCGAGGTCGTGCGTCGGGGTTGGGAAAGGCGGGAAGTTCTTCTGTTGGGGTGACTGCGATCCGAGAGTCCGGGTCGGGCCTTGCGCGCTCGAGTTGGGGAAATGGTCCTTTTTGGCGGGGTCGGCTTACCAGGGAGCGTCGCAGGGGGTCTTTTTGGTGGAAGGGCAGAATGGTAAATTGAAGAAAATGGAAACGCCTGAGGAGTTCTCTGGGTTCCTGCAGTCCGGGTGCCGCGTGGAGGTTTGAATTTTCTTTTTCTTTTCTTTTCTTTTCTATTTTTTGGAAAAAGAAATATGAGTGTATGTAATGTATGAGTGAAGTTGTAAGCAGCTTTTGCTTTTTGTAACTAAATTGTAAAAATATCATACGTGTTGTGGTCTTCTGTTTAATTTTATAAAATCTCATTTGCACTAAAATTTTGTTTACACTATCCGATCACTTTTTCAAAGAATTCAAATTCACGTTCAATGGCCGAGCATATCAGCTCTAGCCAATGTAGCTATCATCGCATTCGCAATACAATAGCACGCGATCATTAGATAGGTAGACAATGAACAAACATATGATTTTGAGTGAAGAGTGAGCGACGAGTTTAGGCCATCTACAACCTTTGACTATTTTTAGTCTGAATTTGTGTAAATTTGTCTTTTAATAATCGCCAAAATGGACTTATTGAGAAGAGTTAGAGCTAAGTTTAGCATATCAAGAGCCTTAACATGTGGATGCCGAACGGATGTGAAAAGATCTAAGTCTACAGTATATTTTTTAATTATTAATTTTTAAAAGGATAAAATATCGCCAAAGGTAATGAGTGAAGATGGGCTGAGTTACTTTACAAGCTTCGCGACGTAATTTCAATCACATTTTTTGGCAACGGTGTGAATTTAAAGATCTCTCTCCTCCAATGACGGCAAAAAAGTGAAAAAGAAGACTCTCTTACTACACTTCCATCGTGAGTTAAAAATGGAGAATAGGGTGTCCTACGATAGACCTTGATAAAAAATTTATCGGTGATTTCAACTCATAGATACACGGCAATCATGACGTCTTATGTGATCTCCACTCTCCAGTGTGTAAATTGAGAGAGCACATTTAAAATACAGATGGTTGTGGCACTTAGTATCTCGGTCTAATAATATTCTTCTTCACTTGTAAATATCATGCACCGATGCTGTTAGCAAGTCCAACAGAGAAGAAATCCCAGTCTACGGAGTGATCTCTTTCTTCTTCTTTGTGGTACAAGCACTTTGGGAAAGGCTGAATTTCAACTTGATGGCTCGGAATCCGACGGAGGATAAATACGTTTAGTAACTTAAGGGGGCGTTTGTTGCGCCGGACTATCTCGGACTGGATTAGCTTCAAGGACTAAGCTGGACTGGCTTAGACTAGACTAGATTAGACTAACTTAGTGAAGCGTTTGGTGCAGTATTGGATTAAAAAGCTGGATAATAACAAATTCTAATATTATATTATTTAATATATAAATTATTAATATTTTATTATGATCTTATCTTTTTCTTCATCTTTTCCTACCATTCCCATCTCACTCTTTTCCTCTTCTCTCATCGTCCCACCCTCTCCCTCTTTTTTTCCTCTTAGACCTCTCAATTCATGTCTCTTTCTCATTCCTGGTCAAACTCCTTATTGATTCCAATCTCTATTTCTCTGTCCTCCCTCCCTCTCTAGCAATGCGTTGTTTGAATGGAACCTTACGGCTCCAATTTTCCCGACGAGTTGCAAGTTTCCCGATGTGTTTTCCGGCCAACCCTCGTTAAATTGGATGAAGTTAGCACCGCCAAAAAATTCATCACCATCCCTAGATCGAGATCTTAGCTTTGAATGCTCGAATCTGTCATGGATTTGAAGAAGCCCAAATAGGCAGAGACTTCCAGGCCATTTTCCGGCCACATTCGACCACATTTTGGCCTCAATTCAGGTAAAATCGTAATCTTGTCACTCTCAGCTTCAATTTGGTATATTTTATATGAAAGTTGGTTGTGAAATGGATCTGAAAGAAAGTCGGAAAGTTAATGATTGATCTAGATGACCGGAGATGATGAGGAGTATGTCGGGAGTGGTCGTTGAGCATGACGAGGACGAGAAAGAGAGGATAGTCTTAGCTAGTCCCATGGTTATTGGGGGGTCTCGCTAAGACCTCTTAGTGAAGGGTTTTGTCCATGCTAGTCCCCTTTAGTCTCATTAATGTTAATCCCAGCATGGAACAAACACAGTATTGGACTAATAGCTAGTCCAGTCCAGTCCAGTCCAACTTAGTGAGGGCAAACAAACGCCCCCTAAATGGTAAACTAAGACCAACTTTGATATGGTTACTTAAAAAAGCTCTATTACACAACCAAATCATTTCAACACAACAGCTAGTTTCGAAAATGAGTTCATGTTACAACGGGCATTCAGCCAAATGACGGAACAAAGAAACCTAGAGTAGGATACCAAGGCAGCCCCTTCTTTTAATGTCGACGTGAAATCCATGGTTACCATCGCTAATTACCATTTATTAATATCCCAACTTCTACCATATATAGATCTCTAGCTCCTGATTAGGTATACCTCTATTATCTTCCGCTCTACTGAGAGTAGTCCAGGCTTCGACTGCGGCTACGGCTTCTTGAACCATAGGGAGACCTTGAGCGTGATTCGTCCCGGTACCTTCTATCTCTAGGTGAAATTGACCTGCATCCACATCAAAATACCAAAACGGTTACCTCTTACTGATTGTTCTGTCTGTCCTGCATAAAGGAAAGAAGGATTCAAATACATATATATTATACTAAAGTCAGCACCATACCTAGAGTATCGCCTTGGCCTGTGGGAAGGTGAATAATAATCAGGACTTCGAGAATATGTTCGAGCATAGCACGGTGATCGTGAATAGCAAGAGCGGGATCGCCTGTTATCATATGACCGACCCCTAAAAACAAAAAAACAAACAAGATATAATACACACCATTGTAATTGTAGTCAAAACCATACCAAAACTAATTTGAAATAAATGGGTGGGGTACAAGACGTTCGACAAGTATAAGCTAATTAGATGGGAAATCAACTATTTAAAATTGCAAACAAAACTGAGTCATTCAGATGCAATGAAGTATACACATCATTGTCATAGTAGTCAACCTCTACTAAACTAAAACTAATTTGAAATAAGAACACTACCGTGTAATGTTTAATGGGTATCTCACCTAACACGATCTCTTGCCCTCATTTCCGAGGGTTTCTTTCTGTTCTCCTCAGCAAATACAACCGTCAATTCCCGTCCGAGGAGAATTTGACCATCCATATGGTATTTAGCATCAGCAGCATCAGCAGGGTCTACAAACTGAACAAATCCAAAGCCACGTGGCTCCCTGCGCCATATAATAGCATTAAGTATAACAAGAAACTAAGCTACACAAGAAAGAAACCCATATAATAGCATTAACTATACCGATGTTACCGAAACTACATCTTGTATTCTGGAAAATTCATACATGGTCGAAGCTCTAGTCAGCATGATAAGCACAAATAATTGCCAGACACTTTATACAATTCAAGTGCAAACATCAATGGCTGCTAACCTTGTTGGAGTCAAGGATAAAATTTGAGTTGAAATTCTTCAACACTTCAACTTCTTCTCAATGTTTTCAACCCAACTTTCTTCAAAATCTTCATGTACACTAAGACCAACTTTCTTCAAAACATTCGTGTATACTAAAACCATCTTCAACAATTACTTACTTCATTGATCTCTTGAATAAACACTCTTGCTACTTCATTCTTGTCTTCAACACAGTACTCTTATTACTTCAAGGGTGTCTTCAACACTTTCAATAAAACAACCAAATTCCAATAAAGCAGTTGAACATAATTATAAAAATAAAAAATAAAAATAAAAGAAGAAGAAAAAAATAAAAACAAAAACAAAAACAAGTGCACTTCAACAAACACTCAGGATCAAAACCAAAACAACTGACAAAATTCACACGTGTGGACCTTTCTAGCTCAAATCAAGAACAATATAACCTCAAACATTCCTTACAAATATTTAATAACAAAAACCCTTAATTTGCATAGATAGAAAGCAAGCTTACCCAGTATAATAATCCCTAGGCAAGTATATGTCCTTAAGGGGGCCAAATCGCCCAAATGGCCTGCGTAAATCCTCGGGCCTGCAAACAACAAACATAATATAATTTTTTTCACAAAAGCAACAGAATACAAGGGCCCGTTTGGTCCTCTACTTGAATCCAACTCTTTAAACTCAAAAACACATTAAAGTTTTACACCTTGAAATTTGAATACTGGTTTGGTAGGACTGTTTTCAAAAACTGGATCCATAACTAACTCAAAATTGGCCTACTTCTTGAAAACACAAAAGTGAACTCTCTAATCTCCTCTCACTCCGGATCTTCTCAGCTAGCTCTCTATCTCTATCCTCTCTGTGTCCTCCCCTCAGTTCTTCTCTCTCCTCCAATGCTGTCTCTCATCTGTCAGCTCTCCTATCATCCGACCCCTCTATTCGAATCCATCTGTCTGTCCGATTGAACCTAGAAGTTCCCGACTCCACCGGGGTGCTGTAGGGTTTTTTTTTTTTTTTTTTTTTTTTTTTTTTTCTGTTCTTTTTTTATTGTTAAGATTCAAAAACAATTTTGAATCTCATACCAAACAAGTTCTTAGGACATGTTTTGAGAAATGATGAAAACTTCTAACAACGTAAAAAATAAACACCTAAATCCACAATCTTAATCTATCAGCCATAAATTTTAAATCATTTACAATTATTTTCCGCCAATCCATATTTTTCAAGATACAAAATTAATACACAAAAGAATTAGATACAAAATACCTGCAGTCATGGCGAAGATTGCGGACCAAGAGACTGGTGGGAAGATCCCTACCACGACCTCCATAGCGACCTCTCGGGCTAGGGCTACGGCGTCGCCTGCCGTAACCCCTAGGCGGCGAAGGGCTGTAACTATAGCTCCTACCCCTCATTTTCTTTCACCTGCAATAATCCCCACCACGAATTACAAACCGAAATTGAAATCGATAACCCTAATTTCACTGTAACAAATCACAAACCTAAAATTGAAGATCAGCACATAATTATTTATGTAATTGATCTGAAAAATAGAATAAATTTAAGTAAAATTTTCAAAATTAGATTAAAGAAGAGAAGAAGGAAACTTACGGTATATTGATTGGGAACGCAATCGAAGCTTAGGGAATCAGCTGGAAGGTTGGGTGGGTTTAAATACTAACATTCGGGAAGGTTCCGCTGAGGAGAGATATGTTAATATGTGTTTCTTTGGATTGGGTTTTAATGAGGTTTGGAGAAATCCGACCGTTGATAATGTATTTCACGGATGTGATTTACGGTCCTGTCTTTTTTTTTTTTTTTTTTTTTTTGTATGGTTCATAAATTTTCACGTGAGTTATCAAGCTCGTGGGCTGGCCATAAACACTCACCTCATGGCTGCTTCATATGCGGCCCAGAGCAAAACGCCGATAATGGGCCATGAACCACTAAATTTCTTCTTTCTTTAGTTCTTAACTTATTACCGCCGATACCAGTATATGAGCACACATAAAGTGTGTGAGAAAATTTTTTATTTTTATTTTTAAAATAGAAGGAGAGAGGAAGAGAGTGCTTTGAAGAAAAAAAAAACAGTAAAATTTGATTTTGTGAAATTACATTTCTGCCCTTATGTCTTATTCATGTTCTGCTTTAATTAGAGGGTTAAACTAGTAATTTCATAAGATTTAGGTTGACAATAAGTGTTTTATTAATTAGTAGAGATTAATAGTCTAAGTTAAGTTGAAAAATAAGACTGTTTGAACGTGAATTTGAAAAAAAATGCTCAATCTGCTAAAAGCAATTAGTGACTACGGATGAATTGTAGTCCCATATTTCACACCACACATCTTAAATTCAATTTTTAGCACTGGTGAATCACTGGTCAATGAAGGCTGAAATGGCTCCGTAAGTCTTCATTTGTCCTATAAATTTTGGATAGTGCTCCACATACCAATTTTTACTTTTCACACACACTTATCAATTTCCAGCCCTAACCCCGAATATACTAAATTTGTGCATCAAATGATGAGGCACATTCTACATCATACAAATTTTTATTACACTAATCAAATTTCAATTTGTATTAAAGTTGATTGGTTACAATAGTTATGAGTATTTAACATAATACCTAAGGAGATTGTATTAAATATTTGTAAGTATTGTAGCTAAAATTCAAATGTGATTAGTGCACAAATTTGGTGTATGCAGCACTACCCAATAAACTCCACCAAACGACCTTGTTTAACAAAAAGACCAATAGGCCCTGAACCCTCGCCCAGTTGCAGTCTGCTCTTTCCTTTAGTCTCCCACCTTCTCCTTAAACCTCTAAAACCCCAATCCCAGAAGAACCAGAGACCCATATATATACACAAAATATATATTTTTTTATATATATACACGCTCATCAGTCGTTGCATTCGACCACGAATGGCACCGCCGTTCAAGAAACCTGAGGCAAAGAAGAAGGCGGGAGACGCTCCAAAGTTCAACAAGTCCTCCAAAAAACCGTTCAAACGAAATAAGGACCAAAACGACGACGCCAGGTCCGAAGCCGTCGTTTTGCAACTCGAAGACGAGGTCCCCGACTTCCCCAGAGGTTTAAACTTCAGCAGTTGTTTTTTTTTTCAATTTTGTGTTTTTATATTCGAAAGACATTGGCAATTAAATGGTTTGTAAATTTTTGTTTTTGATCAAAGGGGGAGGAAGTTCATTGAATCAACAAGAGCGGGATGAAATTCGGGCTGAAGTCGATGCAGAATTCGAGGCAGAGGAGCGGGAGCTGAAGAAGATGAAGAAGAAAGGGATGCAGAAGAAGAGCGTCGTGACGGAGGACGATTTGGGGTCGCTTTTCGGTGATGGCATTTCTGGAAAGCTACCTAAATGTGCAAACATGATCACTACGAAGGTATCCAGATGAAAACATAAAGTACTGTAATTTTTGGAAGAACGAAGGATCTACCTTAATTTTTCATTAAATTTTCGTATCATCAAATGTGTGTGTGTGTATATATATATGTATGTATGTATGTATGTATATATGTATGTATGTATTTGTTGACCCTAAAAATTACAAAACCTACGTGGCGCGCAGGTCGAGTAACTAATAAGGTAACTACGTCATTCGGTCGAATATGGGGCGTGCCAACTCGTCGGCCGAGCCTGGCCGAGGAGTAAAATTTGTTGATGTAGCTTTGAGCGCGTTGCTGACTTCTTTAACTTGCGATTGCGACCGAGGAAGGAACACTCTCGGTCTCTGGGTTCTACAGCCTGAAGATAAGGCTGCTAATTCTGCGGAGTTCACAAATCGTCCGAGCCCGATTCGGTCACTGTGATTATATTCGTGAGAGTATAAGCACGTCGAATCGAGACCAAGGTGTATGGGCACAGGTACTCGAACGTGGTATATGTCTTGATGGTAAACGTAGTTCGGCCGTCGGAATGCCGAACCCTGAAACTCACCTGTGAGTATCCAATCATAAAACCACTCGGCGACCAGTACGCCGAGTAATGTAATTCGTAACACCTAACTATGCCGAGAAAGCTTAGTAAGGTGACCTCTGCCAACAAAGGTTCGAAAACCTTTCTCGACCGAGACTTGGATAGATAATCGGTCGACCTCGACGCAGTGCTGTTTATCCAAACTGAAGATGCTTCTCGGTCGGCTGATTCTGCGGCAGCAGTGCTGTTTATCCAAACTGAAGGTGCTCGCCGGGCGTTTCCACAGTGATGTTTATCCAAACTGAAGGTGTGTCGGCAGAAAAAGAAAAGGAAAAAATCTCAAGATGTTGAGAGGTTTTGCGCAGGGCAATTGTATGCTGATTTGAAGGTCAACATTTTGGCACGCCCAGTGGGACCATTGTGCTAAACCTTCGGAGTTCATGACCATTGAGACACGGTCTACTAAGCAGAAAACAACCATGGGAAAGTCAACAACTGACTTACCAGTGCAAGGCCTTGGGCAGGATTTGCACTCTACAAAAAATCCGATCATAATTGCGCCGCCCGAGGCCACAAGTGTAACACGCCGAGAGAATGAAGTCTGTCTCGGCGGGCAACCTTACAACCCCGCAGTCCCAAATCAAACAGCTGGAATGTTCATGGAAGGGATTGTGGAAGATTGTGATGACGATGGTGGGGAAGGTTCCGATCCACCAACTAGGACATTCCTTCAAAGACGACTGGATGAACAATATCGTCAGGTCGAGCAGTCGATTGGTCAGAAGATGAATGATTTGCTAGACGCAATACGTAGTAACAGCGATACACATACCAGAATGCTTGAACTACTAGTCAGTAAAGCTTTCGAAGATGGCCAGGTCGGCCAACCGCGGCAGCTCCCGACGAATGTGCCCATACCAGCCGAGAGAGGGTCCGCTCGGCCGCAACCAGTCCCCTTAGAAAGAAGAGGACCAGGAAATAGATCCGAGGGACCAAGCCAGGGAGAAGAAGTCGCTTCCATAAACGTGACCGAAGTCCAGAGGATGATTGATTCGGCCCTAAAGAAAGGGCCGAAGTTTCCAAAATTCATTCACCCATACCCGGCTTATGTGGAAAGGTTTGAATACCCACGAGGATTTAAGATCCCCGATTTCAGCCTCTTCGCCGGGGAATCATCATTATCCTCACTAGAACATGTGGCTCGGTTCACAGCGCAGTGTGGGGACGTCAATAGTGATTTCTACAAACTACGACTGTTTAACTTTTCACTGACAGGCTCAGCTTTCGCCTGGTACATTAATCTTCCACCCAACTCCGTGCAGAGTTGGGAAGAGTTGGTCGAAAAATTCCATGAACAATTCTATCGGCCAGGGATGGAGATGTCCGTATCATCCTTGGCCAGGATGGCTCAAGCATCTGATGAATCTCCAATGGAATACCTAACAAGGTTTAAATCGGCCAGGAACTGGTGCCGAGTGCCGCTACCCGAAGTGGAATTCGTCAGGATCGCCCTCAACGGATTAGACGTGGAGTACAAAAAGAAGTTTTTGGGGGCAAATATTCGAGATATGTACGAACTTGCTCAACACGTCGAACAATATGAGTATCTGCTCCGAGAAGAAAAGATATCAAAGTCACCATCCCGGGGGACATTGTATAAGAACCCCACGGTGAGCTATGCATCGGCCGAAAGTGAAGACCCTCAGTATGCTAGTGTGGACGCGGCCGAGATAATAATAGACAAACCCTATGTTTGCAAGGCTTTGGCGCAAGTAAATGCCAAAGACGCCAAAACACGTTTGACCGCCGAGGAAACGGCTAAGTCATCAAAAGTATACACTTTTGATATCACCAAAGCTGACGCAATTTTCGATCAGTTATTGGCAGCAAAAATCATCAAGCTTCGGCCAGGGCATACTATCCCTAAGGCCGATGAATTAAAAGGAAAGATATACTGCAAGTATCATAATTCTAATAAGCATGCAACCAATAATTGTGTTGTGTTCCGGGACACAATTCAAAGCTGGATTGAAAAAGGAAAGTTGAAATTTCCGGAAAAGATGGCGGTCGACGTTAATCCTTTCCCTTCAACAACGATTGGTATGGTGGATGCTCACCTTCCCAAAAACAAAGGGAAGGCCGAATATGTCCCGGTGTAGCATATCCGTCGACAAAATGGTCAAACAAGACTAAAGCTTGATATCTTTTCAAATGCACCACCAACGGAACAATCGGCGCAACCCGCCGATGAGCCGATGACAAGGTCAAAATCCGACGGAACTTGTGGATCGAAGGTGTTATGTGACCATTGTAAAACACCAGTCGAACCTGGGAAGAAATCTTCAACACCACCCACAGCCCCTACAACATCATCAAAGGGATTAGGTCCACGACGTCAAGTGTTTGATCAACTCGGCCCACAAGTACAGCCGAAAGACCAGACCTCGGTCAGGCAGCGTCTTGATTTCGATGCACCTTTCTATAATGAGGATTATTACTAGCGCAATGCCAACAGTTCGGGATTACCAGCCGATCGCAAAACTTTCAAACCACCAAGGACATCGGATCAACGCTGGTACAATTACAATTCTCCGACTGGTTTGTATACGGCACTGTCCAAATCCCAAAAACGTCGTCGTTAACGAATAGATTGCATGGCTCGGCGACGAGAAGCGCAGGCCAGCCCGGCCAATCAATGGCAACCAAAAAAGGCCGTGGAAGATAGCAGCGAACGGCTAACCCCGACTATCATGACCGAGTTAGCCGAAGGGAAGAAAGTAGCGGAGGCTGATCTCGAAACCACCATTGAGGAGGCTGAGAAACGTATTAAGATCCTTCTCCGGCCTGGGGAAACGAGAGCTCGTCTAGAGTACTTTACACAAGAGGCCGAAAGGAAACTTTCTCCGTTACCACCGCGCGAGCCGTTTATCAAAATACGGCGAAACTTACACCCTCCGTTCCTCGGTGCATCCATGGAATACATGCGAGAATTTCATAAGAAATACTCCGCAAATGACTTGTACGGACTCCCCAAGGCATGTCAGGAAGCCCTCGACTTAGCGCTAACTTGCCCTGATGCCGAGCAAATTATCCAGAAAACTTCTGATCCAGCCATTAAAGCTAGGTTTCAACATATACGGGAGGCTCGGGTCCTTGGTTTTGAGGTCGATCCTTATACAGATATCGACGCCGCCGAATTACCCTTTTCGCTCGAAGACCTTCAGCATTTACGCTATCATTTCGAAGTCTTCTCGGCTGTATCGCTCTTCGGCCTCACGGCCGACGAGGAAAAACGGATAGCACGATTGGATACCTATTTAGACACGAGGAACGCCCGTATTGCATATGAAGAACGAGCTCGTGTAACAAAGGACCAACGAAAATCTTCGGCAGTCCACATCGTCGAAGGAAATGGCTCACCCGCACTCGATTTGGTTCCCACGTCTCGGATACCGGCTCTTATCGAGGAACTCAAAAGTTTGATCGAGGATTTTCCGACGACTGCTACAGAGGATAGTTCTCCGGAAGACGACGACCATGACCCCATGGGCCCCTCGGTCCTCGAACATATGGAGATTAGTATGGTACACGTTCTACCAGCTGAATTCCAACCGAGTACCCCCCAGTCAAGCTTCTTGGACGGGGATGAAGTTGCCGAGGAAGCCACACAAGTAGACTTCGTCGCAAACGACGACGATCGAGAAAACCAGAGTGGAGATAACCTCAAAGCAGCTTTGGCCGAGCTATTTCCCCGCTCCTCCTCGGTTAATCTCCAACACCTAAAGCCGTTGTACGTCACGGCTCACATCGAAGGATTTCCCATTTCTAAAGTATTTGTCGACTGTGGAGCCACAGTCAACATTATGCCAATATCCATCATGAAGGCTTTACGCCGTTCTGATAATGAACTCATTCCGTCAGGGATCACTATGAGCAGCTTTGTTGGTGACAAATCTCAGACCAAAGGGGTGCTCCCGTTGGAAGTTAGCATTGCCGGTCGTCAACACATGACGGCATTCTTCGTCATTGATTCCAAGACGGATTATAACGCATTACTTGGCCGCGACTGGATCCACCAAACCAGCTGCATTCCTTCATCATTATACCAAGTCCTCATCTTTTGGGATGGCAAATCGGTCGTAGTTCACCCAGCCGATAACCAACCATTTGAAACCAACATGATTCAGGCTCGCTATTATGATGATCACGTCGGCTACATCACCCTCCAAGGCCTTAACGAGGATGGACGGCCGACGAGAATTTCAGTACAAAAAGTGATTGAGGTCGGCGCCGAGACTGTCCAACAGGATTCGGCGAGACTTGGCTTGGCGAACTTGGTTATCAATGCCGATGATTGAGCACACCACACAAGAACGGCGTCAGGCCGCGGTTTCATCTACAATGGAACGTCTGCTGGCCCATTGGTACGCCATTACCAAGCAACCACATTCCGGCGTCAATTTAATCGAATTTCTGGCCGAAGCAGATAATGGCCCCGTTCTATCTTTCGATAAAGTTCAGGCTGCGCCGGCCGAACTCGACGACCATCGACCTCAAGTCAAGGACCCGTTAGAGGAAGTGAACGTCGGCACGGCCGAGGATCCTCGAACATTGTTTATTAGTGCGTTACTCCCACCGTCCATGAAGGTCGAACTCCATAAACTACTCCACGAATTTAAAGATTGCTTTGCGTGGAGTTATCATGAAATGCCAGGCCTCGACCGAAACCTTGTAGAGCATGAGCTACGCATCAAGGAGGGGTGTAAACCTTTTCGACAGCCTCCTCGCCGATTTTCAAACGAAATACAACTCGGCATTAAGGAAGAATTAGTTCGGCTTCTAAAAGCCGGGTTTATTAGGACCGCTCGGTATGTCGAATGGTTGGCCAATATCGTCCCCGTATTAAAGAAAAACGGTGCCCTTCGCATTTGCATCGATTTCCGTAATCTAAATCTGGCTACTCCCAAGGATGAATATACGATGCCGATCTCAGATTTATTAATTGATGCCGCAGCTAATCATGAACTGCTATCTTTTATGGACGGTCATGCGGGTTATAACCAGATTTTCATCGCCGAAGCTGACGTCCACAAGACGGCTTTCCGTTGCCCGGGGGCACTTGATACTTACGAATGGGTAGTCATGCCTTTCGGCCTCAAGAATGCCAGCGCCACATACCAACGAGCCATGAATATGATCTTCCACGACTTAATCGGTACAATCGTCGAAGTTTATATCGATGATGTGGTCGTAAAATCCAAACGTCGTCAAACACACCTTGACGACCTGAGGCAAGCGTTCCTTCGCATGCGCAAAAACAACCTCAAGATGAACCCGGCCAAGTGTGCTTTCGGTGTTTCGGCCGGTAATTTCTTAGGATTTTTGGTGCACCATCGCGGCATCGAGGTCGACGAAAATAAAGCCCGCGCCATCATTAGTGCCCCACCGCCGACGACAAAGAAGCAGCTTCAGTCGTTACTCGGGCAGATCAATTTCCTCCGTCGTTTCATCGCCAATTCGGCCGGTAAAATGAAAGCATTCTCTACACTCCTTAAACTGAAGGAGACCGACCGATTTGAATGGCGCGAAGAGCATCAAGCTGCATTTACGCAAATCAAGGTGGCCCTTTCCACCCCACCTGTGCTCGTTCCACCTTGTCGCAACAAACCCCTCAAATTGTACATTTCGGCAGCTGTTGAATCCATTGGGTGCCTACTCGCACAAGATAACAACGTCGGCTGCGAACAAGCTATCTTTTACCTTAGCCGCAACTTGAATTCACCAGAACTTAATTATTCCCCTGTCAAAAAACTTTGCTTAGCGTTGTTTTTCGCCGCATCCAAGCTTCGGCATTACATGCTCCCCACAGTTACGCAGGTCATCGCCCAAACCGACGTAATTCGTTACATGCTGACTCGGCCTATGGTAAAAGGCCGAATTGGGAAATGGACACTCGCCTTATCCGAGTTCAGCCTTCAGTATGTACCCCAAAAGGCCGTCAAGGGGCAAGCCCTCGCCGACTTCCTGGCACAACACCCATCCCCTTATGGTCTTGAGGGGGGCGAGGTCGACATCGGTTTCGTCATCACACGCGATAACCATTGGACTATGCATTTTGATGGTTCCAGTACTTCGACCTCGGCAGGTGTCGGCATCGCAATTCAGTCGCCTGACCACTGCCGATGGTGTTTGTCTCTCAAGTTAGATTTCAGCTGCACCAATAATCAGGCCGAGTATGAAGCCCTCATTATCGGCCTCCATGTTTTACACGATCTGCGGGCCCCCCGCGTTCTCGTCCTTGGTGATTCCGAACTTGTGATTAACCAACTGAACGGCGTGTTTCGTTGCATGAGTTGTACTTTAGCTCCCTATCACATGGTCGCCACTTACCTGGCCGAGTCGTTCGACCAAATCACATTTGAACACATTTCACGTATCCACAATACAGACGCCGACGAACTCGCCCAGATCGCCTCCGGAGCACAACTCATGGGGGGCAAACTAAGTCAAATTATGGAAATTGCGAACACGGGTCAACGCTCGTACCCCGTTTTGATTAATCAGCAAACTCTCCAACGCACGCACGTAATACGTACAAGGGTGATGTCGCTCCCATCCCTGTTAGAACGAGGAGATCCCATAGAAGTATGCGCCGTCGAAGTAGAACCGGATGATTGGAGAAAGACGATGTTACGGTACCTCAATAACCCCAATGGGAAACACGACCGAAGAACGAAGGTGCTCGCGACGAATTACGTGTCGTACCAAAATGAATTATATCGCAAGGCCGAAGATGGTTTGCTACTATTGTGCCTCGGCCCACACGAGGCTGCCCAAGTAATGGCCGAGGTACATGAAGGAATTTGCGGAGCGCACCAATCTGGACGAAAGATGCGTTGGTTGCTCCGACGACACGGTTATTTTTGGCCCAATATATTAAAAGATTGCATCGAATATGCGCGGAGATGCGTATCATGCCAGATTCATGGACCCGTTCAGAGAGCCCCGGCCGAATTGCTACACTCGGTTACTAAACCATGGCCGTTCAGGGGTTGGGCAATGGATGTAATTGGCAAAATTACGCCATCATCGGGGGCAGCGAAACACGCATGGATAATTGTAGCAACTGACTATTTCACTAAGTGAGTCGAGGCAAGGTCATACGCCGAATTAACGGCTAAAGAGGTATGCAACTTCGTAGAGGAGAATATTGTGACCAGATTCGGCGTGCCAGAAACGATCATAACTGATAATGGCACTATATTTACGGCCGATAGGTTTAAGGAATACGCGGCAAGATTGAATATCCGACTCGAGCAATCTACGCCGTACTACCCACAGGCAAACGGACAGGCCGAGGCAAGCAACAAAGTGTTGATCGGCATCTTTGAAAAAATGGTAAAAGAGAAACTTGGTTTGTGGCATTTGAAGTTAAGTGAAGCATTATGGGCATACCGAACTTCACCTCGGTCGGCCACTGGAACTACTCCTTACGCGTTAACTTATGGACACGACGCCATGTTACCGGTCGAATTGAGTATAAGTTCGTTGCGAGTAATCGAGCAGAGTGATTTGTACAGTATTGAATATAGTCGAGCGATGCGACAAGAGTTAGAAGACTTGGAAGAAAGTCGAATCGATGCAGTTAACTTGTTAATAGCACAAAAGAAAATTGCCGAGCGAGCGTATAATCGGCGTGTAAGACAAAAAACGTTCGGCGAAGGAGAATTGGTTTGGCAAACTGTGTTTCCTGTTGGGATTAAAGACCCCAGATTTGGTAAATGGTCGCCAAATTGGGAAGGGCCATTCATCGTTCACAAAATACTCGGCAAGTGGGCATATCATTTACGAGATCGGACGGGTTCAGTTCACAAATTGCCGATTAATGGAAAGTTTTTAAAGAAATACTATCCAATTACATGGGAAATGCAAGAGTAAGACCATTATATTAATAGCAAAACGACCATTGTATTGATAACAAAAATCATTACAAGAAAAACAAATACGAATACAATGGTGAAATCCTAAGGAGTCGAGGGGAGGAAAGTCTCAAGAGCAGCCTTCAGCTCCAGCCACTTCGCTTCTCCCAGGATTATCTCAGCCTGCCTGTTCTTCCTGTTGAACTGCAGCTGCTGGACGTGCCGTGCACCGGCAGCGAAGGCCGTCAGCTGAGCCTTGTTGGCCTCGAAGTCCTTCTCAAGCTCGGCAGCAGCAGCGGACCTTTGCCGTTGAAGGTCAGAAATCTGACGCTGAAGGTCAGAAATCTGGCGATCAAACTCGGTCAGCTTCGCCTTCTTAGCTCTAATTGCCCCCATCTCAACTCGGCCGGCCTCTTGTGCGACCTTGGCAGCCTTCAAGTCATCCTCGGCTTGAAGGGCTCGCTCGAAGATGTAGAAGTGTTGCCGAGTCCGCTCCAGGAGGTCGGTGAGAAAAGAGATTTTCTCCGTACTCAGGTGACCACCGCTGGCGAGGTCATTGAGACACTCTCCAACGGAGTCAAGGCCCTTGCATCGGAGGGCTTGGCAAGCATTAAGAGACAGGACTTCGTGCAGCTTCACGAAGACTTCAGCCTCGGGCACGACGCCGGTTGGTTCGGCGGAAGCTGCAGAAGAGCCGGCCTCACCGGTCGTCATTTGAAGAAGAGCGTCAAGCTCCACTTCCTACGATGGCTGCACATAAACGGAAAACTTTGTGAAGGAAAGAAAACGTCGTGATATAATGCATAAAGAAGGGAAGTGTTTTAGACCTGCCGAGAGGAGACTTCGGCCATGCCCTCTGGGTCATTGCTCGAACCCAGGGAACTTAATGGCCGAGCCTAGTGCCTTAGACCGCTACGCAATTCACGCGGCCGATGGAGGTCATCTACATTTGATGGCCACGATGGCGGCCAGGAAATATAGACAACGCCCCTCGGCGCATAAAATTGCCGGTGATATGAATGTTCGGGCACCTGACATTTAATAGTCTTTTAAAAACATGTGCCACACAAAAAATCAACACAACAAAAAACAAGACTTACAAAGGCCGAAGAGACTTCCTGCGGAGGAATGGGAGGGTCTTCGTCCTGCGGGTGGATCGGCGATTCGGCCGTAGCCTCAGGATCGGCCATCGGTCTCTTGCCTCGATCTGCCGCAGGAGAACGCAGTCGAGCGGTCGCCTCGACAACCGAAGGAGGATGGACGGGAACTGGTCGACAGCGGCGCTGCAGCGGGACCTCGTCGCTCTCGCTCTCGACATCCTGAACGAAAAGAGAACATTTAGCGTTACAACCATAAAACTAAAGAAACAAGTAAAAGCAGAATTATACCTCCAAAACGACCGTTGGAGTCAATGGCGCCTCGGCAGGCGCAGCTGACTTCCCCATTTCAGGGGCCACGACCGGCTCCGAAGCTGGAGCGGGTGCGGCGATTGGATCGGCCGGGGAGACGGCTGGAGGATTCGAGGTTAGAGATGCCGCGACAGCCGGCTCAGATGGAGAGCCGGCAGGAGCAGGCGTCCTAGTAGTGTCACTGGGGACGACATGAATTTCTCGGTCGCCCTTCTTCGCCAATTTCTTGACGCGTTTAGAAGGGCGAGGGGCCTCCTCCGCAGGCTCGGCCTCTCGGTGTGAGCGCTTGGAAGGGGTTGTCCGCTCGGTGACAAGGGTTTTCCTCTTGGGCACCAGCTTTGTCGCCTTTGCCACCGCAGCGACTACTTCAACCGTCCTCGACCCACGACCCCCTGAAGAGCAAAGTAATTAATAACAGAGTAGATGAAACAAAGAGGAAAAGAAGCGGAAATACTACCTTGGGCCGACTCCTTAGGTTGAGTCGAGGATGCTGATCCGGGACGATCGCCGAAGATCTTCCTCGCCAGATCTTCGGCCGGGGCGCCGAAGAAGTCTCCGGTATATTCCTCCCACCAGTCCCCGAAGGTGTCGGTTCCCAAAGATTCAGGAACCGTCGGCCGAAGCCGAAATTTCCTGCACTTCTCTTGGAACTCCTGGTCCGACGTCTTGCATTCCCTTTCAGAGGAACCAGTAAGACGTCCCCGACTTAGGAGAGACCGAGAGGCGAGCAGGGGGACTGGGCAGCCTTGAAGATAGCCGAGCTGCCGGGCGAGAAAATGGGGGTGATAAACCTCCCAGCTGGCTCGGCGGGCATCGCAACCAAGAGGAAGGTCGCGAGCCAGGACAAACGACCCCCAGCGCTGGCGGATACCCGCATCCTCAGACTCGGCCCATGCTGCCATGGGGAGCCTAAGCGAGGATGGGTACTCCTGGCGTCGGCACACCAGGAACTCGTCATCCGAGAGGACGTCGAGGCTGAGGAAGTGTTTGAAAACCTTGTCGGCTCGGTGAGGTGGCGCTGGCCGAGAGGCCAGTTGAAGGCCGAGGGCGGCCTTTCGCTGGAAGGCTGGAACCTCCGGTCGAAGGGTGGAGAAGTAGACCTGCAACCAGAGTTGAAACACCCAGAGGGGTCCGTTCTGGTGCGGGTCAATCTTGCCAATGGTCGCCTCGGCCAGGCAGCGGTAGAGGTTGGCGAGTATGGCTGGACTGAGCGCCAGCGAGCGACCATTAGCCAGTGCCTGGGCCACCGGCATGTTCTCCACCAGGCATTTATTTGACCTGGTACAACAGATGAATTTGTTGTACCAGTAAAAGAGGAAGGCCTCGTGCTCTCCCTTCCTAAGACCTTCTTCGCCTCGGCCGGCGAAGTGAAGGATAAGAGTGTTGTAGTTGAAGAAGTTCTTGTGGAGCTTCTGAACTTCTTCCCTGGAGGGCTCCCGGGCGCCCCGGCTTAGCGTCTCGACGACCCTTTCGTCGAATAGTGCCTTCAGGTCGAGAGGAGAAGGATATCTAGAAAGGGCGGCGTCAATAGGAAGGCCGGTCGGGGAAGTCCCAAGGATGGCCGAGACGTCGAGGATTGTGGGGCCGAGAGGGCCGAAAGGCAGGACCATGGTGTTGGTGGCCGAACACCATAGACTCAGGGCTGCCATAAGCCCTAATTCCACTAAAATCCGTTGGAAACCTTTTAAAGAGCATCTTGATTCGTCATCTCCGGTGCTCCGCTGCCCTTACAACTGATTGGGCTTTGTTCTAGGCCTTAAGGGAAGTCTAATGATGGTGGAAATAGGTTGATTTAGCTTCACGATTTGTGGATTGCCGCCGTACACCCATAAGCTCCACCGTCGGTTTTCCCCAAAAATAGCACCAAATTCCTCCTAATTTTGGGTGGAAATGGAAGGGGGAAGGCTAGGGAGTTGTTTCTAGGTGGTGATTTGCCTTAATTTGCTGTGAAACACCATGAATGGCGTCGGGTTTGCAAGTCTCGTTGGGTTGGGTCGCACAAACTAGGCAGGGACCCATGATCCCACAACTGTCTCTTCTCTCCCTCCCCCTCCTTCCTTCCCTTCCCTTTTCGTCCACTCTTCTCCTCTCCCCTTTCCTTATTGGCTGACTTCTCCTCCTCCTTCTTCCTTTCACTCCTTTTCTTTTTATCCCAACTGTACATCTCTCTCCCTTATCTTCATCCTTGATCCCAACCACACACGTTGCTCCATCTGATGGCTCCAGAAAATCTGGAATCTTCTAGCAAGGTCAAAATTACAAAAATATCCCTAGTTTTGAACATTAATATCTCTTTCGTTATAACTCCAAATTGCATTCCGTTTGCGCCCATGTGTTCGTTGCGACGAGTACTATGAGGATATACCAAGAAAACGAGTCTGTTGTGAAATGACAAGGCAGTCAACAAGAGTCAATGTTTTTGCCTCGAAGGGCATTTTCGTAAAATTCACATTTAAAAATGATAAAAATCGTAATAATTGGGGATGGGTCGTTACAGTATGAGTGAACTTAATACGAAGAAAGCGAACAAGCACGCAAAACAATTTCGTCCATATCCTTCTTTCTTCCTTCTTTCCACTTTGATTTCCCTCTTTTCCACCAAATTTATCTCTTCTCCAAAAGGCAACTGACCTTTAATACGTTTTTCCATTTAATTGTAGCAAAAGCTAAACCCTATTTTAGTGCTTGTAAATATGGATTGAGATAGGGAGCAGAGGGAGGGAGTAGACAGAATAAATGAAAACCTACATATAAATCGGAGAAATGATAAAAAATAAAAAATAAAATATGAAGGATTTGGGTCTCCTCCAAGAAACACTAAACCAATCACTTCAACTCCAAAAATCCATCAATCAAAAAGCAAAATTAAGCAAATCCAATTCATAAAACCTATGAATGAAAAGGTAAAAAATCGAAGAAGATGGGTGGGTGAGAGAGAGAGCTCTTGTGCATATTCGAAATATAGAGAGAGGACAGAGAGAGAGAGCTTGGATGAAGAAGTTGGGTGGATTAGAGAGAGCTCTTGGATCAAGATGGGTGGGTTAGGGTTCTTTGAACTAGAATTTGGGAAGAAGGATTTTCTCTCTCTCCCCTCTGTTTCTCTCTCTACAAAATGAGAAATGAGAGCTGGAATTTCTGGATAACCTATTTATATGGGAGGACAATTTGGTCATTTCAAGGTGTACGAAAAACCTAATTTCTGTTTGATTGTTGTGCATGACTTGTGCACATTTGAAATGTCTTATTTCTGTCACAAAATTTAAAAACTATCCTATTCCTAGGTATTTTCCAAAAAGAAGTACCCAACCACCTAATCTACAAACGAGAATATCATATGATTACAAAAAATATATGAACAGAATTGAAAACGTTTTGCTTCACTACAATATAAAAACCGAGTGAAAACAGGATGAATATTTTGGTAACGACATCAATTTTTTATTCAAACGAGATGGTGCTTAACTGATATCTTGCTTTCAACTTTCCATATAGTGACGATCATTTCGTGAACAAGCACCTGAATATTTATGCAAATCTTCAAATTTATTAAGTTGATTGGAGCTTTATAACTTCATAACACAATCACCAAACAGATGAATATGATCTTACAAATGTTTCTTTTATGTGATAACAGTAGCTTATTTTACTCAGAGTCTTTCTGCAACCAAAATGTAGAAGAGACCCATAACTCCGCTGTGCATCTGAGTGCTCTCGTAATTAGAAACTACAGTCAGTGTCTCCCCATCTTTTATCTTGACTGAGCCCGGCTGAGGGTAACAAGTGATCATTCCAATGATATAACCAGCCTCATTTCCTGCTTTTTTTCCTTTTCCATAAATTGGTGTTGACGAACACAAAATTGGTGTTGACGAACACAAAACCCTTCCATCCTAAATTAAAACGATTACAATTAATTATAATTAACGAGAACATTAGTTAATCAGTTAGTTAATGACACTACGACAGTGTATAATTATTAATTTGATTAACAACCAATTAAATTACTTGGAGTGGAAGAAAAAAAGCACCTCTCCATGCAGTGTTGAACCAAGCCCCCCAATGTGCTGATGGGCTACCCCATAGATGACATAACCACCAGTTGGCATTGTAATCTTTGCCCATTTGTTGTCTAAGCACCCATTAATGGCATTGCAAAATTTTTCAACATCATATTCGACCTGCACAAAAGAAAGATATATAAAGAATCAAAAGACTTATGTTGTCAAACTATAACGATGAACCACACATGCATGTTAGCAACAAATTAGCAATTAACATAACGAAGTTTTACATTGTATCGAGACAGACAGTGTTTGATAAGAGAATGTTAATGTCATTCAGTACAAAAATAAGTTCATAAATTAATTAATTAATTACCAGGCAATTGTGTTTAGCTCCAGTAGGTGCTGAATGATTCATTCTATCAGTGGCATCAAGGATATAAACCTTGACAGGCACAACAAACTCAGACCAGTCAACCCACTTCACAGTATATCTCAAGTAGTGGTTTTTCTTTTCACCATCAAACCCTTGTTACAGTCTGCACTTTGCACCATCAGGGCAACATGTCAAACCCCCGGTGTACCCAGCCGGCAGAGGCTGGCCACTTGGAACCCTTGACACGTTATACATATCACACCTGCACTCCGTGCACCCTAGGTCATATTCCACTCCTCTAGTATCAATTGCATGCACGTTGAGCATCCATCTCTCCTCAAACCCTTCAGGAACCCCTTTACCATCCCCAACTTCGATTCCATAATGACCTGGAACGTGTGTGGCTGTTTTTCGTGTTTCGGATCCGAGTCCAAAATATTGTCCAAGAGCACCATTCTGGCACATCCCACTGTTCCTCAGCCATATAACATCCGATTCCGAGAGCTGCAGGGGAAGCTGCTGCTCTGGCTCCACGTAACCTTTCCGAGCATAATATCTTTCAACAACCCAGTGATGGAGGTAGACTTCATGAAGAGGACTGGAATTCCCTTCTTCATCAATTATTTCAGCATTGAAACTCTATAGGGCAATGTGACCTTTTGGGAAGTGAACGTTGTAAAAGTATTTGCCGGAACTTAATCCTGGTTCCAACACAAACTTGGTCTTAAATTTCTTGTGTTTCAGATGTGCATATGAACATGGAGTGCTTAATGCCAATAGTAGCACGGCTAACAAAAATACCCAACCTTGAAAACAACGTGCCATTTTCCTGCTAATAATGAAATGGTAATCTCTTGGAAAATAATCGCACAAAAAGCTCATGAAATCTCTTATGGATAATACTTTTAAGAGAAAAGTCTTCCTTTACTAACGTAACATCATTTCATTGTATAATTGCAGAAACAAAACCGTTTATTCTTTTTATTAGAATTTAAAATCATCTGTAAAAAATTCATTCAATTTGGATACCATTGTCATCCATATATGTCGAAAAAAATCGACGGTTATAATAACAAAGTAGCACTCTTGGGATAAACTGTCAATTTATTTGATTCATATAAATAACCAAAGAAACTCTGACTCAAATGAATTTTTTTCTAGAAATATCTTTAAACAATTATAAATGACTCACATTATGACATTTGTATGCTAAAATAATACCCCGTTAGCGAGATTTGAGAACTTTTCACTTAATTAAGAATGAAGAAAGTATTATTCATCTCTTATTTTTTATGACAATCAATCAATAAATATATAAACTATCAGAAATTACAAAATAATATTACCAAGCGTAAGATAATAAAATAACATCGTATGACGACATAAATGTTACGTTCATCACAAATTCGAAACGCGCAAGAAACAAAAAAGTTAGCTAAAAAACAAGTTTGAAGGGCTTTCTGAAATGGGGTAAAAGATTTTCAAACAGATACAGGGACTATAAACACACAAAACTGATCCCATCATTTATATGGGTGCATTTTTCTTCACCACCTTCAAGTGATAGTAATGCTCATTACCTTACTTAATTATTACTATTGAATGAATTTAAATTTTGAGATTTGTATTTATCCACTATACAGATTTTAAAATTTGAACTCATCCAGCCATTATAAAGTGGTGAGGAAAATTATTCCCTCATTTACATACGTTCTAATATAGGCGGGTTTCAGATATAATTACAGACCTTACTTCTATTAGGTCAGTTTTTGTTTGTCTGGAGTAACATTATGGATATAAGAAAAGACATGAGAAAAACCCCTCAAAAAATAAAAAACCAAGACAATGTAATTGTTATAAACTGTTTTCCACCTTGATTGAATCTGCAAACTGATGTGAAAATTATATTGACACACAAATTAAACCCTATTTGTGACAATTGTAGTATAAATGCAAGTAGGGATCGTTCTAACCGGGGATTAACTAGGGATGCTAATCTACTCTAAACTGACTTAAAAACACAAAATTAAATTTTAAAACACTTACCTAGACCTATATGACTCAAAACAACTTAAAAAGACTCAAAACAACCCAAAACACTCAAATAGACTCAAACTAGACTCTAAAGTGTGATTTGGACGAAATTTAACTAACTTAGACTCAAAACACTAATTTGGACAGATTCAAACACTTTTCTAACTAATCTAACACACTTAATAAAATGGGGAATTGATTTGGACGAAATTAATCAAAATGGACAGATTGTAAACTAAACAGATTAGGCACTAAATTAGGTGAATTGAATGGGAAAAAGGCTAGTTAGAGGGTCCTTCTCCACACATGCACATATGCAACACAAATTGATTTCCAAATTTTATCCCTTTAAACCATGAATGACAATGCCCCAAATTAATTGTGAAAAGCACAAATTAACTTTCAGATGTTCCTAGTTTCATTGAATTGGATGGAATACGCATCGACAGTCAAATTATTCTTATCAAATTCCCTACATGCACTGCATAATAGAGATAAAATCAAAGATCATTAAGCTTCTTTGAAAACCCTAAGCATTGACTAGGCATTCGTAACTATGAATTGCATGATACTCTTGCCTAGAATTTACTTAATACAATCATGACTAGTGATTTCCACTGCTTATGATTATAAGGTCATAACGATTAGGTGAAATTCCCTTATATCCTAGCATCAAATTCATGTATGAAAACTAAGTATGCATCCTTAATCAACACACAAGAACAAGTTCTCAATAAATCAATTAAGTAAATCACATCCATAATTCAAGAAACAAAATCTGGAGGAAATCAATTCATATAAAACATATGCCCATGGCTTTGAATTCACCTCTAACTAAGAAAAACTTAGTTACACATGTTCATAACAATTGAAAAGCAAATTAAAATAAACATGGAAACGAAACAAGGGAAGAAAGAACTCTGAAAGTCTCCAATGGATGCAGATTTCTTGCGGCACAAGATGGTCTTTCTCCTATGGAAGCCACGACACTCCTTCTTCTCCCTAGGGTTTGCGGCACAAAGTGTATTTCTGAATGGATGGTGAATGATGTGAATGGATGAATGAATTCAAGGATGAATGGCTGCCTAGGGTGTCTAAAAAAAGTGCGGCGCAATAATATGCTATATATATATATATATAGCACGGCCAAAAACCCTAGTAATCAGATTTAGGGTTAAACCTAGCTAATATAAGTGTTTAGGGCTCCTAGGTTGCGGCAAGGGTTTGGGAATTAAGTCCTAGCCCAATTAATCTTAGATATGGACTTATACAATCCAAATCCAAGAGAAAAAGAGCCAAATAAAATCAGAATCCAATCAGAAAAAGGTTTAAGAATTTTCGTCCAAAATTAGGCCTTCTAGAAACTAAGTGTTTTATGGCTGATTTTGGGTGTTCTAGAAGGCATAAAAGAGGGAGAGGTGTGGCACCCTTTTAGGGTCAGATAGGGCTTGTAGAAATTAGGTTTTTAGGTCCACTTGCAGTTAGGATTAAGGTGGAACAAGATTAGGTTAGGATAAGATAGGATAAGGTTTGGATAAGATAAGGTTGGATAAGGTTTTGGACAATGTTTCCTCTTTTCTTGCACTTTCCTTATCTTCTTTGTCATGAACTTTCCTTTTCTGATTTGTAGCATGTTCCTAGCCTCTTTTGACTCCAAATTCGTCCATCCGCCTTGCTCCATATACAAGCTATCCATAATAAGCCCAAAACTGCTCTAAAAGGGTCAAAATTTCCTTTTCTTGCCAAGTTTGTCATTAGGACCTACAAACAAACGAAAATAGCTTAAAACACTATAACAAGTAGTGATTAGCTCACTAAATGTAAGGAAATAACATAACTAAGTAGCATAAATATGCTCCTATCACAAACCCCATAAAAATTGAAAGAATGATGAAAATAAAAAGGTTAAAAGTAGAGAGAGTACTCTGAAATGGATGTCTGCTGGAAGAGGAAGCTCTCAACCACCAAAAGAGTATGAGTTGAAGATGAGCACCGTGTTAGATATGAATCCATTACCTATCCATCCTATCCTATATATACACTTATTTGTAAGTGTGCTAAACACAAATGAAGAAAATAAAACTTGAGAAATTGCCTGGATACATGTTTTATCAATGTGTATGGTTTACTTGTCCTTGTTCATCCCACCAGGAATAGAACTTACGGGCAATCTTAGACTATTCCATGGAGGCTTATCGTCGTCCCGTCTCGCCAAAAAATTCAATTATTTCTAAAAATTCTCCAACTTCACATAAATGAAGATCTCAGTGAGTAGAGTAACTTTCATACATGTGACTAAGGCCAATGCGGTCGGGAAAAGCCTCAATTCCACTAAAACCTGTCGGAAACCCTTTAAAGGGTGCTCCGCCGTCCTTACAACTGATTGGGCTTTGTTCTAGGCCTCAAGGGAAGTCTAATGATAGTGGAAATGGGTTGATTTAGCTTCACGATTTGCGGATCGCCGCCGTACACCCATAAGGTCCACCATCAGTTTTCCCCCAAAAATAGAACCAAATTCCTCCTAATTTTGCCTTAATAGCACCAAATTCCTCCTAATTTCTAGGTGGAAATGGAAGGGGGAAGGCTCGGGTCGCACAAACTAGGCAGGGACTTGTGATCCCGCGACTCTCTCTTCTCACCCTCCCCCTCCTTCCTTCCATTTCCTCTTCGTCCACTGTTCTCCTCTCCCCTCTTCTTATTGGCTGACTTCTCCTCCTCCTTCTTCCTTTCTCTCCTTTTCTTTTTATCCCAACCGTACATCTCTCTCCCTTCTCTTCATCCTTGATCCCAGATACGTGGCTCTATCTGATGGCTCCAGAAAATCTGGAATCTTCTAGCAAGGTCAAAATTACAAAAATATCCCTAGTTTTGAACATTAATATCTCTTTCGTTATAACTCCAAATTGCGTTATGTTTGCGCCCACGCGTTCATTGCGACGAGTACTACGAGGATATACCAAGAAAACAAATCTGTCATGAAATGACAAGGCAGTCAACAAGAGTCAACGTCTTTGCCTCGAAGGGTATTTTCGTAAATTCACATTTATAAATTATAAAAATCGTAATAATTGGGGATGGGTCGTTACAGTATGAGCAAATTTAATACGAACAGAGCGAACGAGCACACAAAACAATTTTGTCCATATCCTTCTTTCTTCCTTCTTTCCACTATGATTTCCCTCTTTTCCATCAAATTTATCTTTTCTCCAAAAGGCAATTGACCTTTAATACGTTTTTTCATTTAATTGCAGCAAAAGCTAAACCCTATTTTAGTGCTTGTAAATATGGATTGAGAGAGGGAGCAGAGGGAGGGAGTAGACAGAATAAATGAAAACCTACATATAAATCAAAGAAATGATAATCAAAAATAAAAAATGAAGGATTTGGGTGTCCTCCAAGAAACACCAAACCAATCACTTCAACTCCAAAAATCCATCAATCAAAAAGCAAAATTAAGCAAACCCAGTTCACAAAACCTATGAATGAAAAGGTAAAAATCGAAGAAGATGGGTGGGTGAGAGAGAGAGCTCTTCTGCATATTCGAAATATAGAGAGAGGAGAGAAAGAGCTTGGATGAAGAAGTTGGGTGGATTAGAGAGAGCTCTTAGATCAAGATGGGTGGGTTAGGGTTCTTTGAACTAGAATTTGGGGAGAGGGATTTTCTCTCTCTCTACAAAATGAGAAATGAGAGCTGGAATTTCTAGATAACCTATTTATACGAGAGGACAATTTGGTCATTTCAAGGTGTAGGAAAAATCTTATTTCTGTCTGATTATTGTGCATGGCCTGTGCATATTTAAAATGTCTTATTTCTGTCACAAAATTAAAAAACTATCCTATTTCTAGGGATTTTCCAAAAAGAAATACCCAACCACCTAGTCTACAAACGAGAATATCATATGATTACAAAAAATATATGGACAGAATTGAAAAAGTTTTGCTTTACTACAATATAAAAACCGAGTGAAAGCAGGATGAATATTTTGGTAACGACAACAAACTTTTATTCAAACGAGATGGTGCTTAACTGATATCTTGCTTTCAACTTTACATATAGTGACGATCATTTCGTGAACAAGCACCTGAATATTTATGCAAATCTTCAAATTTATTAAGTTGATTGGAGCTTTATAACTTTATCACACATTCACCAAACAGATGAATATGATCTTACAAATGTTTATTTTATGTGATAATAGTAGCTTATTTTACTCAGAGTGTTTCTGCAACCAAAATGTAGAAGAGACCCATAACTCCGCTGTGCATCTGAGTGCTCTCATAATTAGAAACTACAGTCAGTGTCTCCCCATCTTTTATCTTGACTGAGCCCGGCCGAGGGTAACAAGTGGTCATTCCAATGATATAACCAGCCTCATTTCCTGCTTTTTTTCCTTTTCCATAAATTGGTGTTGACGAACACAAAACCCTTCCATCCTAAATTAAAACGATCACAATTAATTATAATTAACAAGAACATTAGTTAATCAGTTAGTTAATGACACTACGACAGTGTATAATTATTAATTTGATTAACAACCAATTAAATTACTTGGAGTAGAAGAAAAAAAGCACCTCTCCATGCAGTGTTGAACCAAGCCCCCCAATGTGCTGATGGGCTACACCATAGATGACATAACCACCGGTTGGCATTGTAATCTTTGCCCATTTGTTGTCCAAGCACCCATTAGTGGCATTGCAAGATTTTTCAACATCATATTCGACCTGCACAACAGAAAGATATATAAAGAATCAAAAGACTTATGTTGTCAAACTATAACGATGAACCACACATGCATGTTAGCAACAAATTAGCAATTAACATAACGAAGTTTTACATTGTATCGAGACAGACAATGTTTGATAAGAGAATGTTAATGTCATACAGAACAAAATTAAGTTCATAAATTAATTAATTACCAGGCAATTGTGTTTAGCTCCAGTAGGTGCTGAATGATTCATTCTATCAGTGGCATCAAGGATATAAACCTTGACAGGCACAACAGACTCAGACCAGTCAACCCACTTCACAGTATATCTCAAGTAGTGGTTTTTCTTTTCACCATCAAACCCTTGTTTCAGCCTGCACTTTGCACCATCAGGGCAACATGTCAAACCCCCGGTGTACCCAGCCGGCAGAGGCTGGCCACTTGGATCCCTGGACACGTTATACATATCACACCTGCACTCCGTGCACCCTAGGTCATATTCCACTCCTCTAGTATCAATTGCATGCACGTTGAGCATCCATCTCTCCTCAAACCCTTCAGGAACCCCTTTACCATCCCCAACTTCGATTCCATAATGACCTGGAACGTGTGTGGCTGTTTTTCGTGTTTCGGATCCGAGTCCAAAATATTGTCCAAGAGCACCATTCTGGCACATCCCACTGTTCCTCAGCCATATAACATCCGTTTCCGAGAGCTGCAGGGGAAGCTGCTGCTCTGGCTCCACGTAACCTTTCCGAGCATAATATCTTTCAACAACCCAGTGATGGAGGTAGACTTCATGAAGAGGACTGGAATTCCCTTCTTCATCAATTATTTCAGCATTGAAACTCTTTAGGGCAATGTGACCTTTTGGGAAGTGAACGTTGTAAAAGTATTTGCCGGAACTTAATCCTGGTTCCAACACAAACTTAGGGGAGAGGTAGACGCCAGTCTTGGTCTTAAATTTCTTGTGTTTCAGATGTGCATATGAACATGGAGTGCTTAATGCCAATAGTAGCACGACTAACAAAAATACCCAACCTTCAAAACAACGTGCCATTTTCCTGCTAATAATGAAATGGTAATCTCTTAGAAAATACTCGCACAAAAAGCTCATGAAATCTCTTATGGATAATACTTTTAAGAGAAAAGTCTTCCTTTACTAACGTGACATCATTTCATTGTATAATTGCAGAAACGAAACCGTTTATTCTTTTTATTAGAATTTAAGACCATCTGTAGAAAATTCATTCAATTTGGATACCATTGTCATCCATATATGTCGAAAAAAATCGATGGTTATAATAACAAAGTAGCATTTTTGAGGTAAACTATCGATTTCTTTGATTCATATAAATAACCAAAGAAACTCTAACTCAAATGAATTTTTTCTAGAAATATCTTTAAACAATGATAAATGACTCACATTATGACATTTGTATGCTAAAATAATACCCCGTTAGCGAGATTTGAGAACTTTTCACTTAATTAAGAATGAAGAAAGTATTATTCATCTCTTATTTTTTATGGCAATCAATCAATAAATATATAAACCATCAGAAATTACAAAATAATATTACCAAGCGTAAGATAATAAAATAACATCGTATGACGACATAAATGTTTACGTTCATCACAAATTCGAAACGCGCAAGAAACAAAAAAGTTAGCTAAAAAGCAAGTTTGAAGGGCTTTCTGAAATGAGGGAAAAGATTTTCAAATAGATACAGGTATAAACACACAAAACTGATCCCATCATTTATATGGGTGCATTTTTCTTCACCACCCTCAAGTGATGGTAATGCTCATTACCCTACTTAATTATTACTATTGAATGAATTTAAATTTTGAGATTTGTGTTTATCCACGACACAGATTTTAAAATTTGAACTCATCCAGCAATTATAAAGTGGTGAGGAAAATTATGCCCTCATTTACATACGTTCTAATATAGGCGGGTTTCAGATATAATTACAGACCTTACTTCTATTAGGTCAGTTTTTGTTTGTCTGGAGTAACATTGTGGATATAAGAAAAGACATAAGAAAAACCCCTCAAAAAATAAAAAAACCAAGATAATGTAATTGTTGTAAACTGTTTTCCACCTTGATTGAATCTGCAAACCCCATAAAAATTGAAAGAATGATGAAAATAAAAAGGTTAAAAGTAGAGAGAGTACTCCGAAATGGATGTCTGCTGGAAGAGGAAGCTCTCAACCACCGAAAGAGTATGAGTTGAAGATGAGCACCGTGTTAGATATGAATCCATTACCTATCCATCCTATCCTATATATACACTTATTTGTAAGTTTGCTAAACACAAATGAAGAAAATAAAACTTGAGAAATTGCCTGGAATCTGGAATTGTACATGTTTTATCAATGTGTACGGTTTACTTGTCCTTGGTCATCCCACCAGGAATAGAACTTACGGGCAATCTTAGACTATTCCATGGAGGCTTATCGCCGCCTTTACTTCCACTTCAGGAAAGACAGATGGGTTAATTTCTTCCTGCACAAGCCAAATAATGGTACAAGGGTTAGATTAGTAGTCAGCCCTCAGCCATGACGATGCTAATTAAGGGAACTAACTAAGAAAATATGACTGCATTTAGTCTCATCTTAAGTTTATTCAATTTGGATCAAATTCAAACCTATCGGCGTAAAAGATTGCAAGTGATACTCGAAGCCGCTATAATGAGGGGTGAATGATTGCCGGAGTTACGTACTGAGGGATCGACTGCGTATTATTCAATATTCGATTGATTACGATGGTTTGGTGAACAAGAAAGATTTGTCAAAGTCAATTTTTTCTTTTTGTCCAAGTTTTTCCATTTTGCTAGTAAGATTTTAAAGTCAAAAAGAGCTGCTGTTAAAGATGTTGGAGAACAATTTAGAAACAATAAAATAACAGAAATACAGAACCGAAATACTTACACTTTATTATTCAAAAATACTTGCAATACAGAATGCAATTACACAATAATTACAAAAAATTAAAATGATACTAACTTGAATGAATTGAAGGTAGAGGCTAGAGAAAATGCTATGTTCTTCGAACAGTATTTCCATCCCACTCGTGTGCTTGTGGTTCTATAACGTCTGCTCGACCAGGATACAACTACCTAATTCTACAACCTGCACTGGATTATAGAACTCTAGAGATTTTGTACGGAAATTTTGTACGGAAGACAAGGAGGAAGAAAAGATGATTTTTGATGGAACTGAGGACTCCAGTTATATATACCTCTTCAAACACCTTTTAGATGTATCTGAAGCTATACAACTCTTTCCAAAGAGTTGTGTCTATTAATCAAAATGTTTTTAATTAATTTAATTAAAAACTTAATTCAGAATTAAAATTTATATTAATATTATAGTATAATCATCAAGCCTAATCCACACAATTAGTGGCCCAAACCTCAATCCTCATTCCAAATGGTCCAAGTTCTAATTACTAAGAAGAAGGAATAAACCTATATAAAGGCTAGTGAAAAACCACTGTTGCCCGATGTGGGACAAGAGGGGTCTCAAAACTCCTACAAAAGATTCAAACAATATATGTATATAGCAGATTTCAACAATAGTTGCTATCAGTCAACAACATGGATATATATATTGTCAACTAATACTCACAGTAAATGTTGTGAAGTGAATATTAGCAGCTGTAATTAAATGGCCTTTAGATATTAGTTCTGTAAAAAAAACTCCTTACGGAGACAATCAATATACAGAAAATTGACCCACAAACACATTATTTCTGAGGATTCATAAGTACGAAATCTACATCTATGAATTGATCATGTAATTAGTTATTAGAATTAATAGGTCTTCAAATTGTTCATAGCCTTTTGATTGATCAAAAGGTTTAATATCGATATTGACTCTATGGTACAGTGCGTGGAAACAACCCATTCACAAATACAACCCGACAGTGAGCTAGCTAGCTGCGGTTATCTTTTGAGTTTTGATTACAAAACTAGTCAATTAGCACATGTTTATAATTTCTTCGCGGGGCGCGTTGTTTGTGGGAAAATGTTAGAAAAGTCGATCTAATCTAGAAGGGATTGTAGGCATGATAGTTTATAAATTTAAAGAGGTCTATTTCAGTTTAGGGTTGTTTGATAATTATTTGGTTTTCAATTGAAAACTCGTTTGTAACACCTTCAGTTTGAAAACTGAAAATCGAAAACCAAAAAATGAAAGTTACTTTTTTGAGTTTTTAAAATTTGACTTTCAATGTTTAAGTTTTGGTTTATACTGAAAATAGCTACCAAACGAGTTTCAGTTTTCAAGAAAATGAAAAAAAAATCAGAATTAAAAACTAGAAGCAAAAGTATTATCAAACAGCCTCTTAGTCGCTCATATGGAATTTGGAAATGGGATCAATCGGAAGCGATGACAACTCATGGATATAAAAGTTGGGAAATTATTGTGCTAGTAAGCTTGACTATGATTTTGCAAATGCAATGTCGAATGGAGGAGGCGATGGAGGAAGGGATGGTGGGATGGGTGACAAAGAACAGTGACAGAGTCATAATTTTATGTGAGGGAGGGCCTTTCATAAACGTATGGATTTTTTTTTTTTTTTTTTTGAACTTATAGCATGAGTAATTGAAGTAATTTTCACAAAACTGAAAGACCCATTAAATTCAATAGAAAAAATCAAAAGAATTGCACAATACAACTCAATAGGAGGCAGAGAGGAGGGTAACTACTAAAAAATATAAAAAATAAAAAGAGCATATAAAAATATTCAGGTTTGCATAGTTTGATAGAAGAGGGCAAAACGGATACGAATAATATATGATTAGGTTGCTTTAGAAATAATATTAAAATTTTTTTTAAACCCCTCATCTACAAACTCACTGTTTCATTAAACTACAAATACAAAACAACAAAACTGTTAGAATCTAAAGACGACAATATGGTTGGAGTCAACTTCTTCATGAGGACAATCCATCTTCTTCCTTATGTTTCACAACAACTGTAAGCTTGGGGCCGCATGTAAATTTCTTACATTGTAATTAGGATGGGCCCGTGACCACTCTGGTATAGATAACTTTCATTTTACATTTTATTTTTTTCAATAAATTGTGAGAGACTTGTTGAATACTTAAATGAACGTACATTATATGCTTGTTCCCCATGCTTTCATTATGTTCCAATACTTCATAATATATATGTCATTCTATTTTGTAATTTATGATGAAATTATATATATATTAAGTATAAACAAACACTTATTTACACAAAATATAATAGATTACTTAAATCCGCCTAGTCCGCCTAGGCGCCTGCCTGGGTCTTGCCTAGCCGCCTAAGCGCTAGGCCCCAACCCGCCGCCTGACTAGTGTTTAGCGTCTTTTATAACCTTAACCAGATGAGCCCAGAGAAGCAATCTATTACGATGCCTGTTCTCATTTGTTTATTTGGACCGCAGCCAGATAGGCTGTGCCTTTGGAAGGCCTCACTACTTTTAAAGTTGAATGCTGCTAATCTCTCTGTTTGGCTCATGATCTATTTTAATTGTTTAATTATTTGATTTTGTACCGTGTTAATTTTTTTCACTGTAATTGTTTAATTTCAGGTCCTTACTGCATATGTTAAAAGCATTGAAGATCATGGTTATATTCTTCATTTTGGTTGATCTTCATTTACGAGGTTTTTGCCAAAACATCGTGAATCTGGTAAGTCCACATGTACAGGTTTATGTGTACCAATTGCTTTTATGGCGCGTTTACTAATGAGGTGAAATTGGATTGAGGAGGAATTGAAATGAGATGGAATCAGAATCAGATTTCTATTGAAGTTGTTTACTAAAACCATCTGGAATCGGAGTAGAAATGATGTTGAGTCCATATAAGTTGTTTACTAATTCACTTCAATCGGAATGAAAACTAGATTGATTACTATATTGCCCTTACATAAATAAATTATTTTCATACTAATTAATTAAATTAAATTCTTAATTAAATTTATATAATAAAATTCATCTATATAAGCATATATAAATAGGTTGTATTTATTTATTAAAAGATGGCAAGAATGATGTTGAGTCCATATAAGTTGTTTACTAATTCACTTCAATCGGAATGAAACTAAGTTGATGACTAAATTGCCCTTACATAAATAAATTATTTTCATACTAATTAATTAAATTAAATTCTTAATTAAATTTATATAATAAAATTATCTATATAAAAATATATAAATAGGTTTTATTTATTTATTAAAAATGGCATAATGAGTGTCAAATGAAAGGCAATGTTGGGATAATAAGAAACAAGTGAGGGCATAATAGGAATAAAGGATGCATTCCCGATTCCATGACCTCAGGGAATTCAAATACCTCACAAAACTAAGGAATCCCGTTCCTCCAATTCAGGAATTGGATTCCTTGTTTTGTGTGGGCTCCACCACTTTTTTGATTTCTTAATATTTAGTAAACACCGGAATACTCCGTAAACGGAATTCAATTCCCTTTCCTTATTCTGATTACCCTTACGTAAACATACCATTAGTGTTGAATTTATGGCCAAATTACATTGGGCCTTAAGTTAATCTCACTAGCCCATTAAGTGGGCCTTTTATTTAGCCCATTTGAAAGGCCACGGGTGTGGCTAGGGTTTTAATTGGCAGCAGCAGCTGCCTTTGTTTTGGAGCAGCAGAGAAGAAAAAGAAAAGGTGGTGCCACAACCCCACTTTGAAGAGAAGAAGAATGTGCTCTTCTTTTTGGTTAGTTCTCACTCCATCAAAGTTGTATTTGTTGTATTAGCTTTGAGCTTTGTATAGAGAGAAAATTATTCATTATATTTCCTTCTCTATTTGTTTCTTTGGTGAGTGAGAGCTTTTGGGTGTATTGGGGTTTTGGGTTGTGAGATAGTCAACACTTTGTAAACTCCCATTTGGTTGATAGTGGATTGTTGGGTGAGCTCCTACTGCTCCGAGAACGTACTCAAGTTACATTGACTGTTGAGAAACTTCGTTAAAATCTTGGTGTCTTTTATATATTTTTTTTCTTACATTTCATTTGATATATTTCCTGTGGGTTAACTTGAGTTGTTTCCAATTGGTTTGGTGCTATCCTAGCATAATAATTGGTATCAGAGCACTAGTTGCTCTTGGGTACCTTCTAGTTGCTAAAGATGTCAGACGGGCAAGATGAGAATCCTTTTGGAAGGAGCTCTGGATTTGCAAGAACTACGGTGCAAAATGCGAAGTTTGAAGTGGAAAATTTTGATGGCACAAACAACTTCGGGATGTGGCAATGTGAGGTCAAGGATGTGTTGGCTCAACAAGATCTACTTGTAGCTTTGGGAGATAAGCCGGAAGTTATGTCGAAGTCGGAATGGGAGAAATTAAATTTGTGGGCTTGCTCCACAATTCGGTTGTGCCTTACAAAAACTTAGAAATATTTTGTGATGCAGGAGACATTGGCAAATGTGTTGTGGCAAAAATTAGAAGACAAGTACATGACGAAGAGTGCTGAAAACCGATTACACTTGAAGAAAAAACTCTACCGCTTCCAATACAAAGAAGGTACAAAATGATTAGACACCTTGATTCTTTTAATAAGTTGATTGCCGATTTGATGAATTTAGATGAGGATATTAAGGATGAAGATAAGGCCTTAATATTGTTGAATTCTTTGCCGGACTCTTATGAGCATTTTGTTACCACTATTATGCATGGTAAAGAAACTGTTAAATTTGAAGATGTGTGTGAATGCCTTGATGAATTATGAAATGAGGCATAGAGATAAAAATCATGATAGTACCTCAGAGGCATTGTTTGTTAGAGGTAGATCATCAAAGAGGGAATCTTTCTCTAGTAAGAAAAAATCACTTTCTCGACATAGAGGAACTTCTAAAGGTAGAAAAAGTTTGGAAAAGGATGAATGTGCTTTTTGTCATAATAAAGGTCATTGGAAGAAAGATTGTCCTAGGTTGAAGACCAAAGGCAAAGTGAGTTCTGAAGCTAATGTTGTTGAGCTTGAAAATGATTTTTCTAATTTTGCTTTAACCATTTCCTCATCATTTGATTGTGCTACTAAGTGGGTATTGGATACAGGTTGTACTCATCATATGACTCCTCACAAGGATTGTTTTTCAAGCTTGAAAGAGTTTGATGGTGGTGTTGTTTTCGTGGGAGATGACAATCCTTGCATAACAAAAGGGATTGGTACAGTTCGTTTGAAGTTGCATGATGGTATGGTTAAAGAGTTGACAGGTGTTCGGTATGTACCGAATTTGAAGAAAAATCTTATTTCTTTGGGCACTTTAGAATCCAAGGGCTTAGGTTTCATTCAGATAGGCAGACATTGAAAGTTACTTATGGTGCACTTGTTGTGATGAAAGCTCCTCGATGTGGTCATTTGTATCTATTGCAAGGAAACACCGTGACAGGTGAAGCGTCTGTAGTCTCAGAAAATATGGGCACATCTAATTCAGATACTACTAGACTATGGCATATGCGATTAGGCCATGCCAGTTAGAGAGCTCTACAAGGGCTTGTGAAACAAGGTCTTCTAAAAGGTGCCACGACTTGTAAGCTTGATTTCTGCGAGCATTGTGTCTTGGGGAAGCAAACTAGAGTGAAGTTTAGTACTGCAGTACATCAGACGAAAGGCATTCTTGATTATGTGCATTTAGATGTTTGGGGCCCTACAAAGACTCCGTCTTTGAGTGGTAGACATTGGTTCATGACCTTTGTTGATGATTATTCAAGAAGGTCTTGGGTCTACATTTTGAAGCACAAGAGTGAGGTATTGAGCATTTTCTTAGGTTGGAAGAAAATGGTTGAGAACCAGACTAGGAGAAAGATTAAAATTTTTCGATCGGATAATGGTGGAGAATACACATCCAACCCTTTCTTTAAAGTTTGCAAATATGAACGGATTGTAAGACATTTTAGTGTCCAGGGAACTCCACAACAAAATGGAGTTGTAGAAAGATTGAATCGAACCTTGCTTGAGAAGGTTACATGTATGTTGTCTCAGTCGGGTTTGAGCAAGTCATTTTGGGCAGAAGCAGTTACTTATGCATGTCACATCATCAACCGGTTACCCTCAGCTGCTGTTCAGGGCAAAACACCAATGGAGGTATGGACTGGAAAACCTTCTTCTGATTATGACTATATCCATATTTTTGGTTCACCTGCTTATTTTCATGTAACTGAAAATAAACTTGATCCCAGAGCCAAAAAGGCTATTTTTCTTGCTTTTAGTAGTGGTATCAAAAGTTACAAGTTGTGGTGCCCAAAGATGAAGAAACTTGTAATTAGCAGAGATGTGACATTTGATAAAGAAAGTATGTTCAAAGACTCTGAGAAGAAAGTGAAAGATGTCCAACATGTGGAGTTTGAGAAAATTGCCTCTAGTACTTCAAATCCTATTTCCACTGATGTCGAAACCACTACAAGTGAAGAAGTGGGAGACCAAGAGGATGTTGAAGAAGTTGAACTTAAAGATTCTATTTTAGATGAAGAGCAAGCTTCACCTCAAGAGTCTATTGCCAAGAACAGAGGAAAGAGAAATATTACCAAGCCAACTCGGTATAGTGATTATGTTTCTTTTGTTCTTCCTATTATCACTGATGAGATTCCATCCAATTTTAAGGAAGCTATTGAGAGTGAAGAAAAAGAGAAATTGTGCAATGCCATGGGTGATGAGATGAATTCTCTCTTGAAGAACAAGACTTGGGAGTTAGCTAAATTGCCTAAGGGTAAGAAAGCTATCAGTTGGAAATGGGTGTATGCCAAGAAAGAAGGTGTTGATGAGAAAAGCAATGTGAGATTTAAAGCAAGATTAGTTGCTAAAGGGTATGCACAAAATGAGGGCATTGACTACAATGAAATCTTTTCTCTGGTTATGAAGCACTCCTCAATTCGCATTATGTTAGCTCTTGTTGCATAATATGATCTTGACCTTGTGCAACTCGATGTGAAGACGGTTTTCCTACATAGTGATTTGAATGAAGAGATCTATATGTGTCAACCGGATGGGTATAAAGTAAAAGGGAAAGAGAATTTGTTTTGCAAGTTGAAGAAATCACTTTATGGCTTAAAGCAATCTCCAAGACAATGGTATTTGAGGTTTGATAAATTTATGAGAGGCCAAAATTATTCTAGAAGTCAATATGATCATTGTGTGTATTTCAAGAAGTTGCAAGATAGGTCTTTCGTTTATTTGTTGATATATGTTGATGATATGTTGATTGCCTCAAAGAATGTCAAAGAGATTGAGGAATTGAAGAAGCAAATGAAGAACGAGTTTAAGATGAAGAATCTTGGTGAAGCGAAGAAGATCCTTGGCATAAAGATCATTAGAGATAGAGAGAAGGGTTTAGTATGCTTGAATCAAAGACAATACCTTGAGAAGTTGATTCGGAAGTTTGGAGTTCATGATTCAACCAAACCGGTTAGTACCCCTTTGGCTCCTTATTTTAAATTGAGTTCTCTACAATGTCCTAAAATTAATAAAGAGAAGCTGCAAATGAAAAATATACCATATGCAAATTTGGTTGGTAGTTTGATGTATGCAATGGTATGCTCTAGATCGAATATTGCTCATGCAGTTGGTATGGTAAGTCGATATATGCATAATCCTGGTAAAGAGCATTGGCATGCAGCTAAGTGGATATTGAGGTATCTCCATAGTACTCGAGATGTTGGTTTATGCTTTGAGATGGATGGCTCTGGTATTAGTCACTTTGCAGTTGGTTATGTTGATTCAGATTATGCAGGTGATTTGGATAAAAGAAAGTCTACTATAGGCTATGTGTTTACTATGGCTAAAGGGCCAGTTTGTTGGAGGTCCATTTTGCAGTCGTCTGTTGCCTTGTCCACTATAGAGGCTAAATATATGGTTGTTGCCGAAGCTATAAAGGAGGCCATTTGGATACATGGACTAATTAGAGATTTTGGGGTTGATCAGAAACAAGTGGAATTGCATTGTGATAGTCAGAGTGCCATTTATTTGGCTAAGTATTAGGTTCATCATGCGAGGACCAAACACATAGATGTGCGTTATCACTTTGTTCGTGAAGTTGTTTGTGAATGAGATATCATTCTCCAGAAGATTCCAACTAAAGACAACCCCGCTGATATGTTGACTAAGGTTATTGGTGTAGCCAAGTTTGTTCATTGCTTAAACTTGGCTCACATTTTGCCTATATGAAAAAGGTGTTGAGCAGTAGGAGCTTTGGAGCATTTTGGCTAGGCTTGAGTCATTCTCTTGCTACTTTCGAGAGTAGTCTTGTGTTGATTGTTGATTATGTTGGTTTGGCTCGTCATGGCGCTTTTGGAATTTGGCCAAGGTGGAGATTGTTGAATTTATGGCCAAATTACATTAGGCCTTAAGTTAATCTCACTAGCCCATTAAGTGGACCTTTTATTTAACCCATTTGAAAAGCCACGGGTGTGGCTAAGGTTTTAATTGGCAGCAGCAGCTGCCTTTGTTTTGGAGCAGCAGAGAAGAAAAAGAAAAGGTGGTGCTGCAACCCCTTTGAAAAGAAGAAGAAGGTGCTCTTCTCTTTGGTTAGTTCTCAAGCCATTAAAGTTGTATTTGTTGTATTAGCTTTGAGCATTGTAGGAAATTATTCATTATATTTCTTTCTCTATTTGTTTCTTTGGTGAGTGAGAGTTTTTGGGTGTATTGGGGTTTTGGGTTGTGAGATTGTCAACACTTTGTAAACTCTCATTTGGTTGATAGTGGATTATTGGGTGAGCTCCTACTGCTCCGAGGATGTACTTTAGTTACATTGATTGTTGAGGAACCTCATTAAAATCTTTGTGTCTTTTATATTTTGTTCTTGCATTTCATTTGATATATTTCCTGTGGGTTAGCTTGAGTTGGTTCCAATTGGTTTGGTGCTATCCTAGCACAACATTTAGTATGTTACACCCACCCCCGCTTATAAATGTAATTCTGTAATTCTCCCCAAAAAATTAATAGAATTATCATTTTGGACACTATTCTTTCACCCAATCCAAATCTAAAGTGGGATTCTTTCTGTCCCCAAGCCGCCACGTGGCAGCACCCCAGCTCACCTCACTTTTCTCTTTCTGTCCCCTACCTGTGACCCCTTTTCTCTCTCTCATTTCAACTCTCTTTCTCTGAACTTTCTCCCTTCTCTCTTGAAACTCTCATTTTTCTCTTCCTCTCTTACACTGTGACCACACATACACCCATAGCTACACCTACTCGAGGGAAGACACCATCACCATCATCAAAACCTCACTCTTTCTCTCTCTTTCTCTCGTCACAGCGAGGACGACGAAACCAGAAAACTCTCCGGCGAGTTTCCTTTATTTTTCCAGTTTGGTAAGCCTCGACTTTCCCTCTATCCGTATTAGTTGGATGTCTAGATGTATTGTTGAGTGTTACCTTGTTATTTTCCAAGGTTTTAGAACGAGATCGACTCGAGGGAAAGCTCACCCATCTTCGGCGAGCCCATGGTTGTTGAGGGATTTTTCGATCACCTCCGACCGTTCTACGGCAAACCAAAGGTATAAAAACACTTCTCTCGTCTAGTTCTTCATTTTGATACCTAGATCGGGGTCTAGAGCGTACGTTTGCAGTCGGCCGGAGCTGTAGAAGCTCCGGTGTTCTTTTCCGTTTCGCACCAGGCCTTTCAGGCTATTTCTCAAACCCACGAGCCTTAAGCCCGTTTTGTTTCAGCCCAAAACCCTAACCCATTCCCATTTTAATTTTATTTAAATTCCTTAAGACCCAAAGGCCTTAGGGCCGTGTCAGCAAACCCCAAACCCTTTCTAATTAGGCCCTCGAGCCGTGTGGGTCTGGGCCGAGCCCAAAGAGTTCCTAGCCCATTTCCTAAATCCTTTAACCCTAAAACTAAACCCAACCCTAGGGCCCAAACCGGACCCAATACCCAAACCCTAAACCGGGTTGACCCAGGTTAACTTTGACCCGTTGACCGTTGACCATTGATTTTGACCTTCGGGTTGACTTTTTCGGTTTTCGCCTAGGACCATTTCTAGGCTAATTTTGATGTCCTGGACCCGTTTATGAAGTCCGTTTTCCCAAATTCAATCGTTTGAGTAAACTTTGACTGAAAGTACCCTTTGTGTGAATAGGTGCAATTAATAGTAGTGATTCCATTATTCCTTTGTGGTACAGCTTTGCACCAACGGTGTACGATGAGTGGACCCCTTCTAAAAATGCATGTTTTGATAGTAGAAATGCATACATGAAAAGCATGATTTGATGACTATGTTTTATGAAACGTTTTATGAAATAACATGCTTACTGAGACTAGTTTGAATTATTACTATTTTTCCTATAACCCGTGTTCTTATAGAATATCCGATGGATGATGATATGATATTTAGAACATGTTTAGAACACCTCTTTATAGTATAGATGATGGATGACTTTATACTATGAAGTTGCTTTTCAATATATGTATGTTCACTGGTTTTGTACTTACCTAGTGGTTCTTTTTGCTATGGGACGTAGGGATAGATCCAGTCCGTCCAGGGCGATGGTTTGGTGCTGGCATAGGGCTTCAAGTGTGTTTCCTCTGGCTATTTAGCACAGGGACGGGGAATCGGCATGGGGCCTGAAGTGTATTTTCCTCTGACCATCTGCTCAGAGACGGGAAGCCAGCATGGGGCTTGGGGGTTATCGGACATTCACTAGTGATTATTATATATATAAGTTATGATTTGAGACATTGCACGACATGCTAGGTTTCGAAAAACCTATGTTTATCATAATATATGTGTTTTCATAAAACCTAGGGGTTAGTATGTTGATAACTATTTTATTATATATATCAACTTGGTACACTCATGTTTGTTTTGTGCCCCCTTCAGGACCTATGAACGAGGATTACGATTTGAGCTACGAGAAATTTTCCTATCAGTGATTTCGTGCTATATCTGCTCTGCTTCGGCACCTATTGTAATAGCACTCCTCTATCTTAAATTTCCGCTTATACTCTGTAATAGACGTATGCTCTGAACATGTCATGTATTTTCCTAATTTTAATAGTTAGTAGTTGAACTTTAATTTTGTGTTATTAGTCCCTATTGCATGTTTTAGCTTATTTCTCAGCATTTGCTTAAATTAAGTGGCTTTCGTCACCTTTCGGATGTCGGCCAGCATGTGACCATCGGGGTCGGGGCGTGTCATAGTACCTTCTCCTTTACTCTTTCTAGCCCTATATAAATCTATACCTTCACCCATCATTCTCTCAGAAGGTCCTTAAATAAGATCCATAAATGAGATCATATTTCCTGCTATTAGAATTAGATAAGACGATTCCAACTTTTATTCAAGAACGCCATTGTGTAAGAGTAAACATAACCAAGTATAAGCTGCATATGGGTGCCGATTAAGTACATAATAGTTCATAACTACCGAAAGGAAGTTCAATCCAAAACCAATTGGCAATGGGTAGGCTCAAGATCTTTTTATCATTACTATATGCTTTCATTCTTCAGTGTGCGATACTACTCTTAATACTTCTCATAAGAGAAAAGCAGTGATTCCGTAGAGCCCAAACATGGCAGTGTGCATATGTGTGTTTGTGTTCTTGTCACTGATGCTCGAAGCCTTTCAGCATGCAGGATGACATGTTGAACCAAAATTCTTCTGCATACTTTATCTACTGTATTCTGAGGAACCAATGAGGGATGGTATTGTTGTGATATACGTCTCAAAATTAGGATGATGCAGAAATTAGGTTTGTGTTACCTATTTCGTTTTGGTGTTCTATTTGAGTTTGGATTGGATTCTTTGCTTGGTGGAGAGATTTTGTTAATCACCAGATTCATGGCTCATTTGTTTGGCAATTTGGTGAGTTAGAGAATTTGACTTTTTGGTTGGATTCTTTGCTAGGTGGAGAGATTTTGTTAATTACCTATTTTGTTAGGATTTGGATTTACTTCCAATTAGGATTAGGATTCTTATTGTAACCTAAGTCCTATGCACTCTCACCATGGTGTAGAGAGTTCTCTCTCTCTTTTGGTTTTGGGTGGAGGTCACCATTTGAATGTGTGGCAAATTCATGGCTCATTCATTTGGCAATTTTGTGAGAATCAATTTGTGAGTTAGAGAACAATTTGGGGAATTGTCTCCGTTTGTTTCGAGTTCTCTACTCGTTTGGTTTATGATTTGTAATTTGTGGGATCTGGGTTGTGACAGTTTAAACACTATTTTGTAATCTCCATTTGTTTAGTGAAATTCCTTGCTGTGCGTTGCCTGTGAACGTAGACTTTACACCAAACCACGTAATCTCGTGTTCTTTTGAGATTGTTTCTTTCTTTGTTCTCGCCTACGGCATTGATATGCGGTACTTTGTTAGAATTCGCTTCCGCTTGCGCATAGAAGTACGACAAGGATTCCAGATGACCTGGGAGAAGGTTATAATATTACTTATAGGAGATAAAATGAGAGAGAAATAATTCATTTTTAATCAATAAAAATGTTTGGTTGTTATTGAAAATGAAAAAGAAGTCAAGATGAGCAGAATAGTTTGGGTGATTAATAATCATAGCGGGTAGAGCTTGAGGAAGAAGGAAAAAAAAAAACATGGATAGAGTTCATTAGGAAAAACTTGCATGTAAGTTAAATGTGTATATTTCTAAGGAATAGGCGGGTGGGACAAGGCTATTCTGTTATTGCTGTTGTATACTATGTTCTGATGCTGGTAAAATGTTATTTCATGACTCTATGTCCTTTGTGCTAATGAAGAGTAAAGGGAGTCAACACATGCAACATTCTAAACTTTAGTATAAGATTCTGAAGTATTTTTTACGGTCACATGATGGCTAATTGAATTTACAATACATGAGGTTATATTTGCTTGTACATAGTTCCTAGTTTTTTTGTTTCTTAGAGGATCTTGGATAAATAATTAAATACTTGTCTGGTATTACCCCACACAAAATATGATTGCAAGAATCGGTATTTGTTTTATGTCTGAAGTTCACAATTCAGGTTTCTTCTGTGGTTTGTTCTCTGTATGCTGCAGGTGCAATTTCTGATTTTTCTATTTGATATAAGAAAACTCTTGTACAAGGGTTTTTTCCCATCCTTTTTATTTGCTTTTCATTATGTTGTCTTTTCAGACAGCAAGGAGATTCAAGTGAAAACTGGGCAACTACTTCAAGGCGTTGTTAAAGGCGTTGATAAAATCTGCCAGGTTGTGTATTTGAGTTCTGACCAAGAAACCGTATCAAAATCTGTGCTCTTATATGCTTTTTGTTTCATCTTCACATTCTCCCTTCTTATTTAAGCATTGTTTTTTTTATTTTCTGAAATCATATACAGACCAAGGATCTCAAGGGAATTTCAATTGATCTACTCGTTCCAGGCATGATGGTTAATGCTCGTGTGCTATACACCCTTGAAAATGGCGTTATGTTATCATTTATAACTTACTTTACAGGAACTGTAAGTTCTCATTTGTGTATTCCTTTTATATGAGTTGCTTACAAGAATCATATAAGCAAAAGATGACTGCAGGCTGTGTAGAAATTTTAAGTTTTTTGGCGTTTTATATATTTTTCTTCATTTCAAATATGCAGGTTGATTTATTCCATCTGCAAAAGAGCTGCCCTACCGTAAACTGGAATGAGGAGTACAATCAACACAAGAAGGCAAGTGTTAAAATCCAGAGTCAATTAATCTCAATAATCCTTACTTAGTGCCGTTAATGGTTTAATGGAAAATGGAAACATGAATTTTATGTGTCTTTGCCAAACTTTAGCATTTAAGGATAAAGGTGCACTACTATATACATATATTGTCTGCGACAACTCCTTAGCATGGTGGCTTGATATGGTTTTTTTTTTTGCATGCATAATCTTCTAATATTGTTGATCTTATGGTTTTTAGTAAGTTACTTAATGACTCTTGTTATCCAAGTAATTTTGGTTTGATTGATTTCTCTGGGGTCTTGTTTGTTACTTCATTTCATTTGAGTTGCTTGTTTCTGATGTTCTTAAATGTGTTTTATGCTATTTTGTTTTAGTTTAATGCTCGAATATTGTTTATTGATCCTTCAACGAGAGCTGTTGGTTTGACATTGAATCCACATCTTGTCCATAACAAGGCTCCTACTTCGGTAAGTTATTTTGCATTCATAAATCTCTAAGGTCGTGCACTTTATGCTCTGAGATTAAATTCTGGAGTCAGAAGTTTATCTTTCCTTTTTCATTTTTCACTATTGTGTGTTGTGCAGCTGTAGTCTGTAGTCCTATAACCTATCTTTGAGCAAGATTTAACTCTGTAACTGAGATTTATGTCTTTTAACCTAAATCACTCAAAGCCATCAAGGATCTAGTTACAGCATACAGTTCATTAGAAATACTTTCAACATCTTTCCAGGCCAACTCACTAGAAATACTGAAAGCCAGAAAGCCAGAAAGCCATCAAGGATCTAGCTACAGCTACACCATACATGTCTCCAAGTGGATGAGCAGAGTGTTAAAATTGCTGCACAACACATGGTCTGCGACAACCCTAATTTCTTGAGACTAACATATTTGTTTTGATTTGAAGAGTATTAAAATTGGAGACATATGCGACGACTCAAAAGTAGTTAGGGTTGACAGAGGATTAGGCCTTCTGCTTGAAATACCATCTACCCCGATTCCAACTCCGGCATACGTCAGTGTATGTTCATACTGTGGCTATAATTGTGATGCTGCTTTTGCTTCCATATTTGTTGCCATTTAGATGATGAATCTTTTTTTCGTTAATTGTATTAATTATAGATATCCGATGTGGCTGAAGAGGATGCTCGAAAGCTTGAAAAGAAGTTCAAGCAAGGTAGTCGTGTTCGTGTAAGAATTCTTGGTTTTAGACACCTAGAAGGGCTTGCGACAGGGACTTTGAAGGTGATGCTTCTATGTTTAACCTTATTTTTGGTGACGAACACTTATTTAATATTACACCTTGCGGCATATTGTATTGTAGAAAGGGAGCTGCAGAGTTTCTCCATGAATACCCATATTACCCTGTATTGGAATGATCATTTACTGAACGACTTTGACATGAACTTTGAAGTTCAGGCTCTTCTGCTGAAAAAGCCTGAGCCTAAATGGCATCTAACATGTATCAAAAACATGTTTTGCATTATTTCCTAAAATGTTGAATCCAGAAGTCATTTAGCCATATGATCATATTAGCCCAATCTGAAGATTGATGCTCAAGTTGTATGGGCAACTAAAGATGGAAATGCATGAGAGGACGGTTTCATCTCACTTTCAGTTAAACTTCTGCACACTTAAACGGATCTAAGTAGGACCTGTTGCATAGACAGACCAAATAAGAACAACCTCTACAGTCTACTGCAAAGCTTAGGGTCCCAGGGACAACTTGTTGATATAACAACCTATAAACACAGAATGTTATAGCCAGTTTCTTTTTTTTTTTATTCATGTTTAACTGTTTAACATATACAAGTGGATTAATCAAGAACGAACTGAACTGAGTAATTTTTTATTTTCTGTATATTTGTATTTACCAAGCAGTGGTGCAATTAGAATTTTTCTGGTTTGACTGGGGGATTAGGTTGAATTAGAACCTCATCTTGTTTGTTTGAGTCAGACTTATGTGTTTCCATGCCCCTTTGAGACCCCAAAAAATGGACAACTTTCTTTTCTTAGGAATGCCAATGGTAGTGGTAACCCTGTTCCCTGATCTTGTTCACTGAATGAGCCTTTTAGTGTTATGTAAAGGTTCCTTGTACCATATGTTGTGTAAAATTTCTTTGAGCTAAATGTTGTGGATATCCTTGTGTCTTAGGAAGCAACCAAATGCTATGTGTTGCTAACTGAATATATGCTTATAGCTCTCTTTTTGTAGCATTTCATACCATAGACTTTGATTTTATACCTTTCACCATCTATAAAAATTAAGATTCTCTCTCTCTCACACACACACACAGACACACACACACACACACATTAAGGCGATGATGTCCATTTTTAGGTGTTGCCCTTGGCGATTTACAAGTATGTCTAATTGGATTTCTGTGAGGCAGGCAAGCGCTATGGAAGGGACAGTCTTCACTCATTCGGATGTCAAGACTGGGATGGTGGTGAGGGGTAAAGTCATAGTTGTGGACAGCTTTGGTGCCATCATGCAATTTCCTGGTGGTGTGAAGGCACTTTGCCCTCTTACTCATATGTCTGAATTTGAAATTGCAAAGCCTGGAAAAAAACTTAAGGTATCTCGTATGTGTACTCTTTTCGGCCATGGTATATATTCACTGGACTCTCCTGTGGATTTTACTTTTTTTATTTTATTTTACAGGTTAGTGACATTGAAGTGATTATCATCATCTGATATTTTTTCATCCCATTTCCCGTGTTCACTCTGCAGATTGGAGCTGAACTTCTGTTCCGTGTGCTTGGTTGCAAGTCCAAGAGAATAACTGTTACACACAAGAAAACAATTGTATGTAATATCTTTGTGTTAAATTTTGAATCAACCATATTTTTCATTGGTTGGCTTAGTATTTCTTAGATGCATTGCACACCTTGTGGATGGTTGTGTTTTCCTCTTCCTTTCTATGCGGTGTGTTCCAGGGGCATTCACTATTGTTATATAGAGAATTTGATCTGGAAAAAAACATGACAGTGTGGAATAAATTTGGAGATTCATCGAAAGATCAATTGTTGACAAACTATTTGTTTCCTGTCCTTCCTATTATTTTTCATACATATTTTGTATTGTCTTTCAGTCTTCTACAAATGGTATTCATGTGGTTGATTTACAGGTGAAATGAAAACATGGGATTGTTAGTTCATATGCTGATGCTGCTGATGGATTAATCACCCATGGGTGGATAAGAAAGATTGAAGAACATGGATGCTTTGTCCATTTTTACAATGGAGTCCAAGGATTTGCTCCAAGGCAAGGCCCCCGACCACTTAGCTTGCAATCAAAATAATCTCTTGATTTTGCTCTTATAAAAAAATCTCGACTCGATTAATGCAAGTCCATACTTGGTATATTAAAGATGTCTTCTCATTTGGCGGTGTTAATTTTACTTGCATGTGTTGTTTTCCCCTGCCTGGTTGGTGATTTCCTTACTATAGATGTTTCATTTCCTAGCATCGATGTTTCAACGTATACGTTTGTTGGCATTGTACTTGTTGCTAAGACCAACTTAAATTTTAGGCTCAACCAAGGTAAGACCAGTACTTTTTTTTGGTGTTAAAGTTCAGGCACTTGCTTGACATGATTTAAATGAGAGTTTAAAAGTTTAGTTGAAGACATATGCATGTTAATAAAAGGAAAGGATAAGTAAAAGAAAGTGGTATTTTTTGTACCTTTAGTCTACAAAGATGAATGTATTTATTTGACAATGGAGATGAATGTATTACATGGTTTGATTGTACAATTTATGGTTGGGAAAATTCCCACTCTTGAACAGTTGTATTTTATATTTTTACAATTTGTGCGATCATTTTAACTGCATGACACTGAACTTATGAGAGCGTTTGTATGAAAATACTTTTACCTTCGCATTGTGTTTTTGGTTCACTGTGTTTCTGTTTACACATTTCCTCAAATAAAACATTGTTATGTTCACCGGAAGAAAAGTAAGTTGTCATAAAAATTGTTCTGTTTACACATTCAATAATTGCAATGCGATAATTTTATGGCTGTGTTATGCATTCATGAACAATGTTAATTATTCAATTTCCTTTATCAGGTGGACAAAGAGAGGCATCGAGTTTCTCTTGGGATGAAGGATGTTTATATCATGGCCAATAACGACCTTGAGACGCCCTCAGAACAAGATCCTGATGAAACCATTGTGGAGAATGGTTTAACAGATGTTACTATGTCAGAAATATGTCCCGAAAGCAATTCATTTTTTACCCAAGACATGGATGTCGATAGTAAAAATGCAGAATCCCAGTTTTTTGCACAAGCAGAATCTAGAGTTTTTGTTCCTCTGCTCGAAGTCACTCTTGATGACATAGATCAATGGAACGGTGAAGATAAAGAGAATCTTGATGTAGACACTGTCAATGAAAAGAAAATGCAGCCGACAAAGAAAAAAGCTAAGGAAGAGAGGTTGGTTTTCTATTTGTGTGTGTTTAACTTTTCTTTTATCTTCTAAGGCTGTCACCACCCTCCTCCCTTACCCTTCTGGTTTTAATTTGGAAACAATTTTTTTCTCAGGGAGCGCGAAATAAGGTCTGCCGAGGAAAGACTATTGGCAAATGATATACCGAGAACTGTTGAGGAATATGAGAAACTTGTGAGGACTTCTCCAAATAGCAGTTTTGTCTGGATAAAATATATGGAATTTGTGCTCTCTACATTTAATGTTGAGAAGGCACGCTCAATTGCTGAAAGGTACTCTCTAGCAAAAAACACGCATTGCTTATATGCTAATGGGACAGTCATATGCTTCTGAATCATTTAAATATTGCAATCAACTTGACCTGCTATTTGGAAATTAATCTAGTTATGTAGTTTGCTATAGGGTTTGATAACTTGTGTTAGGGTATGGAACAAGAGGTTTTTGGTTTGTTTAAAAGAAGTTTTGTAAAATAAGATTGTCGATGCTAACCTTGTTTTGAACGAACGATTGTAGCCACTTAGAGCATCGCCAATCACTCTCTCTAGTTTAAGGATTAGTAAATGTCTTAAGTCCTTTTGAATTCAATCTTGATACTTTTTATAAGTTTTGTTTGCAAATAAAAAAGAATAAAAGAATAAAAGTAAATGTTTAAAATAGCATTAGTCATCACTAATTAATGCTAGGAGCCTTAGGAGCTCCTTTCTCCCTCCCTAGATTTAGGAGCTCCTAGTAGAATCCTTATTTTAGGAGGTGGATAGGGAGTGACGGGATGAATTTTTCCTAATCCTCCCTAAATTTTAACTAGGAGCTCATTTAGGGAGCCCATTGTAGATGCTCTATAAAACTGAATCAAAAGTTCCTGGTATATATGGTGCTTATAACTGTTGCCCTTGGTTCTCTAATGTGTGTGTCTGCGACTCTGCGTGTATGTATGTGCTTCTTATGATAACCCATGTTTACATAAATAAGCTTGACTGATTATCTTTTCTCTGTGAAGGGCTTTGGCAACAATAAAGTTTGATAAAGAGAGAGAAGGAGAAGCTCAATGTTTGGGTGGCTTATTTTAATTTGGAAAACAAATACGGAAGTCCTCCAGAGGTAATAAAATAGTGAAAGCTGTCCTCGTCTTCCTTATGTTGATATGAAGTCCTTTAACCTGGTTTTTGCTTTATTTCTTTGCAGGAAGCTGTAAAGAAAGTATTTCAAAGAGCGGTACAGTGTAATGACTCCAAAACGGTTCATTTAGCACTTTTAGGACTCTATGAAAGGACTGAGCAAGACAGGTTGGCTGAGGAGCTACTTGATAAAATGACAAAGAAGTTCAAGACATCCTGCAAGGTAGTTGTTTCCTACATTTTTGTTCTCCTATCCCGGCATGCGCGTGTCTTTTAAAAGGCTCTTTTGATGTATAGATACTACATTGAATGGACTTTTAGGTTTGGCTAAGGCGGGTAAAGCTGCTCTTAACGCAACAGCAGGATGGGATTCAGGATGTTATCAGTCGTGCTGAGAAAGTCCTTCCTAAGCATAAGCTTATCAAATTCAATTCCCAGACAGCCATCCTTGAGTTTAAATGTGGAGAACCCGAGAGAGGGCGATCTGTGTTTGAGAATATTTTGCGGAATAACCCTAAGAGAACAGACTTGTGGAGCGTCTATCTTGATCAAGTAAATGCGTGTTTTCTAGCATTTAAATATTATTTCTTTCGTTGTGTCAAATTCAAGGCAGTAATTGACACTAATTTTGTATCACCGTGGGAGGAAATTCGACTTGGAAATAGCGATCTGATTCATGCACTATTTGAGAGAGCAACTAGTTTGAGTCTCCCAGCTAAAAGGATGAAGGTGCGTACAATTATATTCCCCTTCAACTGAGAATGTTTCCCTTTTGTCTTTTCTGTTAGAGCTTGTACAGGTGTTTCATTTCTCAATCTGCAGTTCTTATTCAAAAAGTACCTGGCGTATGAGAGGTCTCGTGGTGATGGAGAGAAGATCGAGTGTGTGAAACGGAAGGCAATGGAGTATGTGGAGAATACAGTAGCTTGATTCCTGGTTCAGAACCTTCAGATAGCCACCCAAATTGGCTGTTGACCTTGTACAAGAGAGGTGAGGTGATGGCGAATTTACCACCGTCACGACAATATGATGCGCCCCACTTGCAAAGATGTTTTCAGCTCTACAAGGAGGTTGACATGGCAGGATGTAGAAGGGTGCCACTATAAAGACGGCGAAAGGTCGTGGTAGATGAAGGATTGAGAGATTTGAAGGTGTGGTCAGTTGTTCATGGTTGTTAGAAACAATTGACAACTAGGTAAAACTTACGTAGGAAAGTTTGGTGCTTTGTTTCTTGCTATCCTGAAACTGGAATTTATCATTTTTCCAGCGGCCGGCGGAGTTTTGATCTCATTTGTACCCCTTGAGAGTTGTAAGTTAATAGAATTCTCCAGTTGAGTATAGCTTCCTAGTGAATATTTCAGTTCTTTATGCCCCTTTTGTTTTTGGGAAGATTCAATATTCGGAGAAGATGTCAAATTTTAAACATAAAATTTAAATTTGACAGCTTATATGGTACTTTGATATCTGTTAAAGTTTTGCTCTTCACTCAATATGTCAAATTTTAAACATAAAAATAAAAATTCATATTTATTTTCTTTGCATATGTAATGAAAGAAAATGAATTAAAAGGTATAAAAATATATAAACATTGCATTTGTAATGAAAGAAATTAAAAGGCAACACAGGCCTTGGACCCGCCGGACGGGGTGAAGCGGATCCAAATAAATGATGAATGAGTACCCAACCCGGACCGTTGATTTCAAGTCCAAATTATGAGATTCAATCTACACCCCTGTTGTAGCTAATATTTTTGATCGATTTACGACTTGTGAAAGAGTGCAAATATGGTATTTAGTAAAGCAACAAATTACAATAAAATCGGTAGTCCCAAAGAAAAAACAACAAAATAATTTGCTTTAGAGTAGTCCCCAAGCTTTAACCAAATACATAATATATAATATATAAGGTAATTTAGCCAAAAAAAATAAAAAATTTACTATTTAGCCATATATCAATGGCATATTTTTGTTTTGAACTTAATCATTGGACAATAGGTCAATGATTAATGTCGTATGGGCTTTTAAGTCATTATGAATAGTTAGAACTTAACTCTTCTATCATTTTCTCTCTTTCTTCCTTTATAATTATAAATATCATATAGGTTTTAAGTCATTATAAATAGTTAGAACTTGACCGTTCTACTATTTTCCATCTCTCTCTTTCTATAAATGTCATATGGGTTTTAAGCTATTATAAATAGTTATAACATGAATATTCTACCATTCTCTCTCTCTCTCTCTCTCTCTCTCTCTCTCTCTCTCTCTCTGTTTACATGGAAGAGTCTCCTCGACTTAAGGAGACGAAACTAAGAAACAGACACTGCATTACAGTGTCTGAATCCAAATGTAAAAAACAGAGCCATAAAACAGACATTGCATTATAGTGTCTAAATTCGAATATAAAAAAAAAATAGAGCCAAGAAATGGACACGACATTACAGTGTCTGAATCCAAATGTAAGAATCAGAAAAAGGACACAACAACGCAACGTCTGAATCGAAAAGTAAAAAACAAAACCAGGAAATGAACACTACATTGCAGTTTCTTTCTAAATCCAAATGTAAAAAAGAACATGTAGGAGGCGTGTAAGTGATAAAAAAACGAAACCAGTAAATGAACACTGCAATGCAGTGTCTGAATTCAAATGTAAAGAACAGAATTAGGAAACAAACACTGCGTGCAGTGTCTGATATGTATTGACTTATTTCAAAATATAAAAAAAATATGAGAAAGGGGTGTCAGTTGAAGTGGGTACCAGCTGTGGTGGCATATTTATAAATTTTGTTTATTTTATGTATTTAAGTATTACAATACATGATTGTCCTATTTATAATTAGCATAAATATAGTTGATATATTGTAACATTTTATTGATTTTATACAAAATCACCCATTACATACATACATACATACATACATACATATATATATATATATATATATATATATCTATTTGATGTGAAGTAGTTTTTTGAGAACTTTCAAGAGCAAAGAGTAAGCTGTCAACTGAGGAATATGGCCTTCTGTGCTTAGGATCTTGACTTTTGCAGGACCACGAAGCTGTTTCTTCATGTAAAATGCAACTGATTTCGGAATGATAAAATCTTTCCTGGACTGGATTATGCTACTAGGAACAATGACTTGAGGCAGAAGTCCTCTGTAGTCACTTAGAAACGCAACTCTAGCTACACTGACAGCAATCCTGGGCTTCATTCTTCCCAAACTGTTTTCGAACTCAGTGATCGCACTTGTGTCGTTTACACCTATTGCTGTTGTTGCAGAACTTGAAACCCAATTTGTGAAATTGTTTTCTATTTGGTTGAAGAGTGCATCCAGTTGTGGTCTGGTGAGGCCTCCGTTGTATCCTGTGGTGTTGAGGTACCTACAAGCAAAATAAACGTAAATGACTTGTAGATAAATTGTTTACCTATATATAGGTAATGTTCTCTTATTAAATTTATAGGAAACTTAATTCTAATCATTGGCAAATATGACTTTTAAACTAAAACCATGAGTAAGATCAAAATATAATTTTAGTCCATTGATACATTAATAACCTCATTTATTAATTACATATGCATTTTTTAATTATTTCTCTTTTTCTTCCTAATTTTAATGTATTAATTTTATTTCATTATAATTATAATTTTCATTTCATTTATCGTAATATATTTTGTTGTAAATATTTAGATAAACTAATTTTTGTTATACAATATATTTCGACGTACTTTGTCTTCTTCATTTATGTACATTAAATTTATTATAATACATTTCGATGCATACATTTATGTACACACATTTCGGTACATACATTTTAATACAAAAACATTTAGGTCAATATAATGCATTTCGGCGCATATATTTTGGTACACACATTTAGGTACATTAATTTAATATAATACATTTCGGTGCATATATTTTAGTACATACATTTCGATACTAACATTTAAATACATTAGTTCAATATAACACATTTCGGTACATACATTTAGATACATTAATTGAGTCTTTCAAGTTTGAAGAATATTAAATAAAATTAATAAATTAAAAAAAAAAAACTTTTTTATGGTAAAAAAAATAAATTAGAATTTTCATATTAATAAATTTAAATATTTAATGGGAGACACTAAATAAAATGCACATTAATTATTTTGAATCAATGACACATCAAGGGACTATAATCAATATGTAATCTAGCACCAAGTTATTTTAAATTGGTTTTTTAGCCAAAATGGTCCCTGAGATTTGTATAACACACCACTTTAGTCATTGAGATTGAAAATCAATAGAAATGGTCTATGAGATTGTCCACCATCCATCATTTTTATCATTCCGTTAAAAACTCCGCTAAGTGTCCCGGAGCTCTTAGCGGAAAGTTTGGGCAATTTTCAAAGTTTCTTAACCAAATTCGACCCATAATATATCAAAATGAAGATAGTAAAGTGTAGAACAATATTATACCTATTTGGAAGCCCAATGGTTGCCAGAGATGGCCGGAAATAGCTTGAAAAGTGACTAGTCCGTGGGAAAACTGGAAAACTCGCTGGAAACTGGGTAAACTTTAAAAGTTCATAACTTTTTCAATACTCAACGAAATTGAGTGATTCAAAAAACAAAAATCATACTTCTCAATGAAACGAAGAGAATGGTACCTTCTCAACAACTAACTCGTTGTGATTTGGTCAGAAAATGGCTCGAAAGTGGCTATATTGGTCTCAAATTAGCCACTTTCAAGCCATTTTCCTGCCAAACCACAGCGATTTAGCTGTCGAGTAAGGGACCATTCTCTTCATATCATTGAGAAGTATAATTTTCGTTTTTGAATCACTCGATTTCATTGAGTATTGAATAAGTTATGAACGTTTAAAGTTTACTCAGTTTCCGGCGAGTTTTCCAGTTTTTCCGCTAACCAATCACCTTTCAGGCTATTTTCCAACCATCTCAGGCAACCATTAGGCTTCCAAATAGGTATAATCTTGTTCTACACTTTCCTATCTTCATTTTGATATATTATTGGTCGAATTTGGTTAAGAACCGATTGAGTTATGAAGCTTTAAAAATTGCCCAAACTTCTAGCCAAGAGTTTCAGGACACTTAACAGAGTTTTTAACAGAATGACCAAAATAATGGATGGTGGACCATCTCAGGGACCATTTCTATTGATTTTTAATCTCAGGCACCAAAGTGATGTGTTATGCAAATCTCAAGAACCATTTTGACTAAAAAGCCTTATAAATTTCAATCTTCTTGAAGGATTAAAATTTAAAAAAAAAACCCCCTCTTCAACATATAAAGTTATAAAACCTAAGTCCCTTGCAATCCTTTTTTTCTTTCAAATTCTCAATCTCTCATTTTTCTATTGCATTTGTAAATCAACTCTCATAAAAGTTGAGGTAACCATAACTATAAATTTATATTTTGTTTTTCAATAATTTTATTATTCAAATATTGGATGACTCTAATATTCGTTACTGTTATGTTGATTTTAGGAAGAATATAAGAGAACCAATTGGCACTATTAATTTTATTTAATAAGGATTTATTGTTCTTTATTATCTTGAAATCTTTAGCCTATTGGTGATGGTTAATTATCCAGAGCATGATATAATAATAATTAATAATATATATTAAAAAAAACCTACATAAATGTACAACGGATTGAAGTGCCTAAGAACTCAAGAGCCCTTTTTTAGTGGCTTGTCTTGGGCCTCGAAACCTCAAGATCCGCCCTGCATGTATTTACCATATTGGACGCTAGTATTAGAGGGCAAAAAGGGATAAACAGTGAAGTATATACATAAGAGGTCTCACATGGTGAATACGCGGTTCTATTCTTATCCTGTTTTTGCTATAGTAAAACGGAATCCTGCTAAAAAACTGCTCCTTTATTTGTTGGGGGAGAGAGAGAGAGTTATGACCTGGGAGAGCCACTTAGCAGGATAAGGTGCTGGAAGAGGTGTGGTCTTTGAATAGAACCGATGCATCCAACCATGGCAGCCATGGAGTGACCCATATATACAGTCCTACCGACATTGAGATGATTAAGAAGGCAGACTAGGTCGTCTGCATAAGCACTGAAGTTGGAATACCTTTTGGGATCATAGAGTTTGGGATCAACATTTGGAGAGTAAACCCAGTCAAAAACCACAACCTTGAAGTAGCATGCAAGAAAGGGGATGAGGAAATGCCAAACTGTATGGTCTGAACCAAACCCATGAGCAAGAACCAACGATTGAGTTCCATTTCCGTACACATGAGTATTTAGGGCTTGGACAATCCCTCCTCCTTGACATAAGGCTTCCATCGATCTCTATGTAATAGTGAGTGAAACAAAATTAACAAATATTTGAGTGAGGGATTGTGTGTGTGTATTTATATACACATGTAGAAACTAAGAAACTAACATAGTAGGATGAAAATATATATATATATATATATATATATATATATTTGGGTTTTGGATACTGTTTACATAAGTATGTAGATCCAGAAATGGTATTCGTACCCACTTTTTTTTCATGAAGATATATATTTATGTTTGGTCTTTGAATCGAAAATAAAGTAAAGAGAGAAAAATTAAATAACAAAAAACAAACAAGAATTTACGTGTACTTAATGAGTTAAATCAAGATATGTGTCGCATTTTAATTGCGTATATGTTTCAGCATTAGCAATATTATATCCCTTCCAAGTCCTTGAAAGTCAAACCAAATATCATTTTGCATGAGTTTGGATTTCCGATGAGTAATGGTAAGATAATATATTAAACTTGTAAATGATAATGTGTGAGTGGCTGCAGGGCACGTACGACATCGATGCAGTTGGATATCGCAATTCTTGTGGACAAAAGAAAAGCTTGGTTAAATGCAATTCAACAAATTTGCCGTCCATGAAGTTATTGTGGTAGTTGTGCATACGTTTTTTGAATTGAATGATGAATATAATTTGAGATGTGATATCCACACATTCTTTATTACTTCTCATATATCTTTTTAATTTTTGGTCGTCGGATCGGATGAATTGAAAAATATCAACAGACAGAAATTAACAAAGGGTGTGTGAGAAGTAAAATAGAGTGTGTAGATAGTACATCCCTATAATTTAGTTCCGATGCTGTCGATTGGTTAAGATGCAAGAGGCTGTTCTACAGTCTATATCCCCATTTAATAGCTTAGGTGCAAGAAAGAAACATCTGCCTTCTTTGTTTTCATACCGATATTATATTGTGTTTTAGTGGTACGTGAGTGAGTCAATCGAAGATATATTGTTTGATGAGTAACGGCATAAGTAAAGGAAGTAGGTGAATTATACATTTTATTAAGAATGTAATCCATATCGGAAATATGATAGGATATATTACTACTATAAATGAATGGTTTGAAGACTAATAATACCTAGGCATTTTGTGATAAAATTCAAAACATGTCATGTTGTGCATGTAGTTAAGTTGAGAAACTGTTGGTGTGATTAATTATGGACCGTTGGCCCTGAGAAAATATCAATTTAATTAGTTGTGGACCTCTAGCTCGACTTTGAGATCTTAACATGGCATCAAAGTGTACCACCCCCCCCCCCCGAGATCCCGACTATTCCAATTGTGAACATGGCCCTGACCTTGACAACGAATCTTCAATTGAAAAAGGTTACTAATGGGGAATTGGTTACACGTGTGGCCCACTAATAACGTCAGAAACTTGACAAAATATACTACTATTATGCATATGATATATTACTACTCTACAAGTGGTTAAGTTGAACAATATCGATGTGATTAGTTGTGGGCCGCTAGTCCAACTATGAGATCTTGAAAATTTCCCCCAAGTAGCCACTATTGCCTACTTTAAAGTTGATAGGTATATCAATGCTCACAATATTCTTCTTATAATCAAATTGTTGGATAAATATCGACAATTAATGATAAATTTATATATGCTGATAAATAATAAATGCAATTAGATAATTAAGCAGAGTATAAATAAAACGAAATTAATATTAATTAGAGAAACTGAAGATCGAGGTTTGCATACCGCAATGTCTTTGAAATAGATTTCGTCCTTACTCTGTGCTTGTAGTTCGATGGACGTCTGTTTCACCAAGATTCAACGACCTAAGTCGAGATTCTAACACCGGAAAACTAGACTTATAGCAAATATCTTTGAGATTCTAGCACTAGAAAACTAGACTTATGGCTAGTATCTTTGTGGTACTCTAAGTATGTTTTGTATGCATGGATTGATGTTTTTTCAGTGAGTTGAATTATATGCAGATGCATGTATTTATATTAGTCATATGTCTATTTGCAACATACATGTTTTTGGGAGGCGATTGTCCAACGCAAAGGGTGAGTTGCTCCATATTTTTCTTAGACTTTTTCATGCGCCAACAGACTTCATCTGAAAAGATGAGTCTATTGAAACATAAAAAGATTAATTAAATCCAAAATTAATTTACTAAATTTAATTAATTATTGAATTTAATTATAGGAAAACTAATGAAAAAGGCTTGAAAACTTTGAGTTTTAATGATAAGAACAAAATAAAAGGGTAAAGTGAATAGTAACAGGATTGATTTTTTAGTGTAAAAATGTGATTTTTCGTTAAAGTGAACAATACCGTAAGCTTTTCGTTAAAACTCGCTTTAATTATTAAAGTCAGAGCCCAAGAGTCCCCAGGCCCATCAAGTAAAAAGATGGCCTTTGGGCTTTGGGGTGTGATCATTTGCTTACAAGGTCACAAGACTCAAAACCAAAATTTATTTAAACCACTCAAGTGAAAAGATGATCAATTAGCTGAAATATTTGGGTCCAATGACTAATCCACTCTGAAATATGTTGCTCTTTTGGGATATAACCTTTTCTTCTTAGAATCAGCTATATCAAGTAATATGAGAGAGAGAAAAAATTATTGTAAAACATTGGATATTGTAATAAAAAGGGAATGCCCAAATGTATAAAGGAAATAATAAGCACACACTTTTTTTAGCTTCTCACATGTTTGTTTAATCTTGCTCGTTGTTTTTGTTTGATTTATTCAATCCGACGGCCAGAATTAAAGGAGTAAATGAGAACCTAAAAAACTTGAAAATAACCTCCCACTAATAACTTTGTTGCATACGGTATAGGCCAACACAGAGTTTAGGGTTTATGATGATTTACATGCACCAAAGTGAAACATTAATTAAGCATTTAGAGGAGTTCTAAATTGGATCATAATTAGGACTAACAGACCTAAAACAACCACATTAGGGTTATAGACCCAGATGTGTGTAAGCTTAAGTTATGATCAGTTTGAGAACGTTCATAGTCCGCTGGACTTATTTGATTCGGCCAAAAGCGCTTTAAAATAAACAATATTGAGAATTTACATGACACATGATAGATGATCATTATTTTAGTTTTCTTACAAGAAAAAATATGATCATTTTTTACCTCCAACTGTCCACAACAGCATGCCTCTGGTTTTTGAAGTGATTGAACATAAAAATCATATATCAGTGCATCAGCAACATGAAATTCATTTAACTCTTGATTTAAACATCTAACTAATTATTATATAACCCCCAAACGCTCGTACATAATTTTAGGGAAAAAAAAAACAGTGTTTGAAGACAATATTCTACTAACTAAAAACATCTCCAATCACCCAAAACACAACTCATGACTCAGAACTTAAAATTAGATCGACCATCAGTCGAGTAAAACTAAACTCTGGCAATAAGCATCAACATAGGGAAAGTAAATTGACTTCGTTCTGATTCCAGTAACTTTAACTTGGTGTGACTCTGGATCATATAAAACAAACTTAGGGTCCCAACTATCCTGAATCATGTGAACTTTGCCAAGATTTGTTCTAATTCCCAATGGCCAGGCTACAAATCCAGTACTACTAGGCAAATAAATCGTCCGGATCATTTTCCAAACATCCACTTCCAGAACCCATATGTCAACATACGAATCCATCACAGCAAGACCAGTTCTTGTATGGAACAAAGCGAGTGATTTTTCAAACACTCCAATACGCATTTGATTTTGTACTATTTCAGGAAACATAATCTTTCGTGAAACCTCACTGCCCAAATCGAAAGCAAGGATTGAAGTGCAAGAATGCTCTTTTATAATCCAATACACAACTCCATCCAAGAAGGTACATCTGGATTCCCAAAAAACGGCATTATCTGAAAAAGAAGGCATCGTAGTTATTCTTCTCCAAGCATTTGATCTAAGACTGTAAACCTCAACTTCAAGGACGACATTCTCTCGTGGAAGCGAAGCCCCAACAAGCCTCACAACCTTATAGTCGTTTTCGCCACTGTGAAACCCGAAACCAAGATTAACGAAATTTATTATTTGCCGAATGCAGCCATTAGGAAGCCTCTTGATTTTTCTGATTGATGGATTCCACAAGTATATAGGACTATTCAAACTAAAGAAATTACAACCCGAGATACAAACCAATCCATTGCACGAACCATGCACAAAGAATCTGAAACCTAATTTGTTCGCATGAAGCTCTATATCCAAACACTTGGACAATGTTTCAGCATCAAACAGTGACAAACAATTTTTTTTGTCTGTCTGGATGAGTAGATACTCACAAGAATTTTCCGCGACGTTTTTTTTGAGATGGGCATTTTTGAAAATAGAACTGCTAATTAAAAATTTCCAAGATTTATAAACACATCTAAACCGCAAAAGAGATTTCACCGGCAATGTTGCAAGTATATCAAACAAGATTTCTTCGGGTATAGTGTGGTTAAACATATTGAAAAATAAAGTTAATCAGATATTTAAGACGTAAAGCAAACCTGATTTACAAGATTTTGGCGGGATATTTGAGAGTTTGATGATGGAATGCAAAGAGAACCCGGGAACGAGTACATGTAAAGCTGTAGAAGGTGAAAAGAAGGGTTTAAGGGTGGTTTTGGAGATTCAACTAATTAAAGTTGAATTGAATTCGATTATTTTCGTTGATATAGTTAACTCTTTTGAAAGATAGTAGAACAATGTTTATAATCTCAACCGAATAAATGAGCGAGCTAACTGATCATTAATACTTATATGTGTACAAGAGGAATCCGTGTAGGACAATAATCAAGTAATAGCGTGATTACAATTCAAAACAGAACAAGAATGGAACTGCTGATAGGACTCCTGATAGAATTATGTTTGCGCAGGAACCATATCCTCATTGGACTTGGATTGTTCTTCAGCAACAGGAGGCGTGGAAGACACACGTGGTTTATCATCTTTCAGATCCATCACAAGTCTTAAGCTCGAAGGATTACTTAAAAGTAAGAAAAGTTAATTTGCAATTAATTACAACACTTGTGGAACAAGGAAACCTAATTAGGGTTGTATCGTAGTAAACCTTCAATGGAATGTCATAAATTAAAACAAAACTTATCATTTTTGTGGTCATGATCGGAACAATATTATCAGAGATACAAGAACTTAATACAAAGAGAACGCAGGGAACGAGTACATGCAAAGCTATAGAAGGTGAAAAGAAGGGTTTTAAAGGGTGGTTTGGAAATTCAAATGATTATAGTTGAATTGAATTGGATTATTTTCGTTGATATTGTTAACTCATTCATGTCCATCACAAGTCTTGAGATGGAAGAATTAGGATTACTTAAAAGTTGCCACTTAGTACTATGGTTTAGTGGTATTCCTCTTCACTTGCAAGTGTGAGGTCTTAGGTTCGATAAGCGAATTTGAACCACATTATTGATAGCTCATTGTGAGGCTTTGTTGTTGGTGTAATTGAATTGGCTGAGATAAGCACCGTTGATGGTAAAGTCGGCGCATTTGTACTCCGAATTTCTTTTGCTGGCCTGAAACTGGACCCCAATCAAAACAGCAAAAGGCACGAGAAAGAGAGCAATCACAAAGACGCCAAAACAGATTGCGCCGCACGCTGGCGGAGAGCTTTTAGTTGCAGACATGGCTAAGGAGCCGGGATCCTTGCAGTCTGAACTTGTAGTAAGGAGTCGGGATTCTCGCAGTCTGAGCTTGTAGTTGCAGACATGGTGAATATAGGAAAGAGAGTACAAATTACAGAGACAGCTAAGATCCATATATATGTTAAGAGAGAATAAAGAGGGTGTTGTGAAAACTGGACTGAATAATGAGAACGAGGCTGGCCGTTAATATATACAAAACTTACAAAGACAATCCTAATACGTGTAGGAGTAGGACTAGCCAACTCCGTATCTGTCTCGGACTGGGATGGAAGAGTTCATAGAAAAAGTTGTTTATTATTTAGAAAAATAAATTTTAGGGCTTTTAGATTTTAACGTTTAAATAAGATTCTTTTTAGATTTTAACTTGAATGGTGCCTAAATCTTATTCAAGTCTCAGTTATTAAAACTTATCATACTTACGTGCTTATAAGATATTTATTATTTATAAACTTTCCATCCATAACTCTCAACCTTTCCATAATTAATGTATTTTGTTATGCTCCAATCATATTAAGAGATAAAAATTTATTCCAAATTAAAATTCTTATAATTTAAAAAAGTCAACAACAATACAAAACCAATTTATTTAAAATAATAAAAAAAAAACTTATAGGTAGGGAAGTATTGGTACGAATGTATTGGTACATAAGTTTCAGTACAAATATATTGGTACATAAGTTTTGGTATGAATGCATCTGTATAGAAATTTTGGTATAAATGTCTCGAGACGTAACTATAGTAAAGACCTCTTGTGTAAATCATTGTCTTTTACCTGTTAGTTAGTCAGCTTCAAATTATATTTTCAATTGCATTCCTCAAATAGGATAATATATTTAACACTCACCTTTGCTTCAAATCATTGTCTTTTTACCTGTTAAACTTAGTTTTAGTCAGCTTCAAAATAATTTAGTGGTATATTCAGATTATATTTTATTTTCAAAAGAAATTATGTGGCCTAAATAGCCATTTCACAAGTTGAAAAATTAAATTAATATTAATGGATCTTAGTCTCCCTAAACTAATTATCTATGGGGCAGTGTGTAGTCTTGTCAGCATCCCAAGATGTCCCGTTGAAACTCAAAGGAAGCCTTAGATTGTAGATGACCTCACCGCTGTGGATGTCCCCTCGCCAATGAACATTGTACGGTTTGGGTAGCCATAATATTTTAGATTCAGTAAGATCTGTTGACTTTGCATAGTTCTTGTCCTGGAAAGTAATGACCACGTCGATACTGTAAAGATCAGCAGCAGGGGTCACAAATTCCTCAAACAACATGTCGTGCCCTCGAACCACTACATTCTGAAAAACGGTTGTCTTCTTGGATGTCGACATCGACCGATCCACCAAAGTCACCTGACCAAGTCTCTTGTCTTGATAGTATGCACTGACTTCGACGTCAATCAACGCGTGGAAGATTTTCTTCTTAGGGTTTGTGAGGGTGATGTTGAGGGCGAGGTTGTACGAGAGAGTAAGATTGCTTTCGGTATAACTGAATTGGCTGAGATAAGCACCGTTGATGGTGAAGTCGGGGCATTTGTACTTCGAAATACTTTTTATGGTGAACCACAACACGAGCCCAATCATAGCAGCAAAAACCATAATCATAGTGCGGGCGGCACAGATTTTGTTGCACGCTGGCGGAGATCTTTCAGTTGCAGACATGGCTAAGGAGCGGGGATTCTCGCAGTCTGAGGTTGTAGTTGCAGACATGGTGAAGATAGGACAGAGAGTATAAATTGCAGACACGGCGAAGATCGATATATATGTGAAGTTAAGAGAGAATAAAGAGGGTTTGTGAAAACTGGACTGAATAATGAGAACGAGGATGGGCGTTAATATATACAAAACTTACAAAGACAATCCAAATACGTGTAGGAGTAGGACTAGCCAATTCCGTATCTGTCTCGGACTGGGATGGAAGAGTTCATAGAAAAAGTAGTTTATTATTCAGAAAAATAAATTTTAGGGCTTTTGAATTTTAGGGTTTAAATAAGTTTCGGTATGATTGTATCGATACATAAGTTTAGAAGTTTTGGTATAAATGTTTCGGTATGAACTATAGTAAAGACCTCTTGTGTAAATCATTGTCTTTTACCTGTCAGTTAATCAACTTCAAATTATATTTTCAATTGCATGCTTCAAATAGGATAGGGTAACCCAATAGGATAATATGTTTAACACTCATCTTTGCTTCAAATCATTTTCTTTTACCTGTTAGTTTTAGTCAGCTTCAAAATAATTCAGGGTTGTATTCAGATTTTTTTTTTTTTTTCAAAAAAAATTATGTGGCCTCAATAGCCATTTCATATCAGGTCTATAAGTAATTTAATAATAAATTTTTATGAAAAAAACGCTATTATATAACAAACAAAAAACACAAGTTGAAAAATTAAATTAACATCGATGGATCTTAGTCTCCCTAAACTAAGTATCTATGGGGCAGTGTGTAGTCTTGTCAGCATCCCAAGATGTCCCGTTGAAACTCAAAGGAAGCCATAGATTGTATATGACCTCATCCCTGTAGGCTGGAGATGACCCCTCGCCGAGGAACATTGTTCTTGTCCTGGAAAGTAATGGACACGTCGATACTGTAAAGATCAGCTGCAGAGGTCACAAATTCCTCAAACAACATGCCGCGTGCTCGAACCACTACATTCTGAAAAACGGTTGTCTTCTTGGATGTCGACATCGACCGATCCACCAAAGTCACCTGACCAATTCTCTTGTCTTGATAGTATGCACTGACTTTGACGTCAATCAACGTGTCGAAAAGTTTCTTCTTAGGGTTTGTGAGGGTGATGTTGAGGGCGAGGTTGTACGAGAGAGTAAGATTGCTTTCGGTATAACTGAATTAACTGAGATAAGCACCGTTGATGGTGAAGTCGGGGCATTTGTACCCCGAAGTAGTTTGTATGATGAACCACAACACGAGCCCAATCATAGCAGCAAAAACCATAATCATAGTGCTGGCGGCACAGATTTTGTTGCACGCTGGCGGAGATCTTTCAGTTGCAGACATGGCTAAGAAGCGGGGATTCTCACAGTCTGAGGTTGTAGTTGCAGAGTTACAATGGGTGAAAAACGGGGTTAAGTTGTAGACTAATATATAACTATTCCACGTAGTATAACAAGAGTGAGTCTCTCTCATCGCATTAGCGATCAACTAATGAGAAAGATAAAAAGAGGATAGAGGGTTATATCCAAGATTTTTCTCCATCAACTAACCTGTGATACCTTCACACGAAAGCATAAAATTGCACAAGGCAGTACTTCCGGTAAATAATGAAAGTTGGTCATAATTAGGCATTCAGAGGAGTTCTAAATTGGATCATAATTAATTAGGATTAACAGCCCCAAAACCAACTCATTAGGCTACAGATTCTGATGTGGGTAAGCTAAAGTTATGACCAGTTTGAGAATGTTTATGGTCAGCTGGACTTATTTGGTTTGGCCGAAAACGCTTTAAAATAAATAAAATTGAGAATTTACATGACACGTGATGGGTGATCATTTTAGTTTTCTTACAAGAAAAGAGGATGATCATTTTCGCACTCTAATTTTCCACACTCACACCTCTTGTTTTTGAAGTGATTGAACAGAAAAATCATATACAAGTGGATCAGCAACATGAAATTCATTTAACCCTTAATTTAAACATTTGAATAATGATTATATAACCCCAAACACTTGTACATAGTTGTTAAAAAAAATAAAAAAATAAAAAAATAAAAAAAAGAAGAAGTTACTTTTGGTGCATTGGAAAATTGAGACTTTATTAAAACAAAGGAAGGGGATGCTGGGCAAACGAATGGGCGCGGGATCTTTGGTCCAAGAAAAAATAAAAGAACGCCTGGTGGGAAAATTCAAGCGCCATGCTAAAAGCTATTATTTGAAACGTGTCATCCGTACCATAGAAGGTAGAGACCTGAATTTATAGACAATTCACTTTATGGCATGATGCGAAACCTTAAAAGAGGAAAAAAGTGTCATATGAAATTGTCAAATACGACACAACGTTTAAACCGTAAATATTTGTATTTAATGACTTACACAAAAGTAATGCTGTAAATACGAGATTATATGCAAGTATTACTACATAAACTTCATGAATGTCATGAATAGTATTGTTTAAGGCATGCCAGTACTCTAGCGATTAAAACCTTAATTAAAGTCGTTATAACAAACCTCTCATTCTTTTGGTGGTAGCAAACCTTGGTTTGTTTAAGCAACGAGGTCAATATTAGAGTGGATGCACAAAGCACGGAAAGAAATTGCATGGTACTAAAACACTAGGACACGGTGCTACTAATTCATGAGTTACAATGGATGAAAAACAGGGTTATGTCGTAGGCTAATATATAACCATTCGACGTGATATAAAAAGAGTGAGTCTATCTCATCGCATTAGTGATCAACAAATGAGAAAGATAAAAAGAATAGGATAATGAAACGGTTATATCCAAGATTTTTTCCATCAAGCACACTAATACGTTTTGTTCCCAAATCGAGTTAGCCGCCAACCGTTGCAGCACCATCTGCTAAAATTTGTTGGCACGTTGATATATAACTAATGGAATGTTTGTGATACCTTCACATAAAAGCAAAGTATTGCACACGGCAGTACTTTCGGAAAAGAATGAAATTTACAGTAGAAATGCATTAAGATTATTATTTTTTGGATTGTTTCAAGTAAAAAGATATTGTTACATTGATTGTTTTATTTACCAGCAGCCCAAATGAGCAAGCACATCTACCCAAATACAGAATTACCTGAAAGCACTTTCATCCGTGTTCCACAGTTGCATTTCAAGGGCAGCAGTTGCCCCACTCACTCTGAATCCAAGATTTTTCGCCTCATCGGCATGATGGATAGCTCCGCAGTATTAACAGTTCAGAATTGAGATCTTGCAACAAGGTCATTCAAATGTGCATGGTCGCCACCCGCCTGTTAGCTTCCTCAGTTGGAGGCTTGAAAGCCAACTTCCAGCTCACAATCAAAAGAAAATGAACGTTTAGTTTAAGGCATAATGAACCCGCTCGAGGAGTTGAACAACCTGATTAACAGGTATTGGTACATTTCGTGATTTTAGAGAGGGCTTTGGTGTGCCTTGTGCACCAAAAGGTGATGCTAGTACAACCTCTTGTTGCATATTTGTGAGCTCCAAGAATTGAGAGAGCATGTCACCGTCAAGTATCTTAGGCACTCCCGCCTGCATCAACAAATATTACACAAAAAGCTCACCACCACACTCGCATAGGGACATGCTAACGAAAATATTAAATATGCAGACATCTGATGCACTCCATATTTTAAAATGAAACTATATAGCAGCAATTTTTTTGTTTCTTTTTTTGCTCTCAAAGGCACATCGGAATTGAAAACTAAACCACCAAATTTATCAAGGTTTTCTTTATCACCGGGGAAGGGAATTCGAAGTTTGAACTTGGGACCTCTTCCAACACTGGAAACAGAAATACCACTAGACTAAGGGTTAGTTCATGATTTATCTAGGTTTTTCTTTGAGACAAATTCTAATCAACTTTTAGAATCAGAATCTAATTTTAACTGACAATGGTGTATATAGCATATTCTAAATAGAACTGTCAACAGTCCATTCTACCAGATGAAATCAAAATTGGATGGCTAACAGTGACCAATTTCATCATCATCTGCGTATATCTCCATAACAAATTTTATGGCAAAAGGGGAAAAACTGAAGGGAAAAAAAAAGGATCCAAAAGACAAATAACATGCACATGAAGGCATGCGAACACAGATCTACAATCCTACTCTCCTTACCGGGTTTTCACGACCACGATACTCATTGTGATCATTCCCAAGAATAGGAGCAGTTAACGGATGCACCACCAGTCTATCTTGGACAGCTTCTAAGAGTTCGTATTCTTCCCTGGAAAACATAAATAAAGAAATACGCTTTGTTGTTAATAAAATAAATAAATTCAATATTTATTAAGCAGACAGACGGCAATGAAATGCAGTGCAACATAAAAAACAATGACCATTTCTAGAAGTAGCCATGGAAACTTTGGTGCACCAGTGGCTGTGGGAACTGATAAAGACAAGCTTTCTTCTTAATCTTCATTAGCCCCACAAAAAAAGCCTGGCCCGACAGCCTACTGAGCTATTGCCAGGCCAGCCAATGAGCTAGCTCGGCAATGGGTCTCCAATAGGCCCTGCCCGTGGGTTGTGGGCCAAGCCTAAAAACAAATTGCATATTGTATATTGGTTGATTGTGACTAAATACTTGCACTTTAGGGTATAGACGACTGGTACCTTGTTACAAAAAATGAGTGGATTTGTCATTGAGCCATCTAGCTCAATAAAACTAACTCCCTTTTATCAACATGCTTTTGACAGATTTACTTTGTTTTTGTTAATGGTAATATGAGTCATAAAACACAGGTTAAATGACCTGAAAATTGTGAGTGCTGGCTATAACATCTAAAGACTTTAAATTCATATCTAAGATATCAGACACCTTCTGTTTGTTGCAGAGCTCAAAGCATGGCAACTTTGATGAAAAAGAAGGTTAGCAAATGGGAGTTTAAGGCTATTTGTTTACCTGGATATTGGAACGAAGGTTATTATGCTTCCAAGCAGCGTACTCACAATGATAGCATTTCGAGAGAAGTCGATATTTCCATCACTGCCCTTCAATAGATCATCAGCTGGAAGTTTATATGAAAATGACCCCTAGAAAGAAAATTATTAATGTGAACACAAGGTAAGCATCGTGACATCCACAACAAAATAATGGCTACTTTCAACCAGAATTTTAGCAAGGGCAATGGATATAATGATACCATCAATCATTTTTATAGAATGGTGCTATCCACACACCCATTTTTACCCTCCACACACCCCTTGTTAATTTATGTCCTCTGATCTTCTTCAATTCATTCGATCAAACGGCCAAAAATTGAAAAGGTGTGTGGGAAGTAAAGAGGGGTATGTGGACTGGATAGCACCACCCTTTTTATATATTCTCAAAAAAAAAAAAAAAAAAAGATATTTTTTTTAGGTTTCCTTCATCATCAGCAACAGAAACTCTTAAATGTCAAGCAACCCTGACAATTGTCAAAAATGGGAGATTCTGTTCCAGACCAGGATCAAAAGAGCCAGCCAAATCCAAGGTGCGCCAGGTGTTCACCTCCGCCACAATTTTGACAAAAAGAGCTTTTACAATTTAAATTTAAAGTCAGGCTTGAAGATCCAATTTGAAAAAATACCCAATAATATTTTCTTCAGAACCCCAAAAACAAACAAAATAATAGCCCATTAATCTGTACTCTTTCCTATCCAAATAAAGGGGAAAAAACAAACGTAATCTAATTTGAGATAGACACCGTACAACATTATCTTTACACTTTTTCCAAACATCAAACTATAAAACATGTCAAAAAAGTAACGGTTCACATTTTTTTTCCAAGTACATGTTTACTTACAATTTGGTGAAAAATGAGATATTTATGAAAAGAAACAACTAGAAATTGGTGCCCATATGCAACATTAGAGTGTAAAAGATGTACCTTCCTGATGCTCATAGCTATCTCCCCCATATAATAAGCACAGCTCACTGTTAAATTACATTCTGGACTTGCACTATCTGGTTCACAGATTAGAAAGAAGGAAAAGTTAAATGGTATCACTTTCATCTGCACCAAATGTGCATGAACAGAATCTCTAGATAAAATGAAGGAAACCAAACAATATGAAAGTATTAACAAGTTTCACTACAACCATTCTTTTTCTGTTAAGAATCCACGACAACATTATCAATTAAATTATCACCTACATTGACTTTCCCATAAGTGACAGCACAAATTCTCTTGAGAGTGTCAGAAGATCCATCACGACATGAAAAAAGTGTCATGCTCATTACCATTTAATTCAGGCTGTCTGAAATATAACATACCAATTGTAAAACTACAACGTTCAATTTCCCACAAAACCAATTCTACTATACCATCCAGCCAATTGTGGTGGAGCATCTCTCTTATGATCCAAATAAGAGAAACATTTCCAACAAGCAAGTACCACGTTACCAACACATTGTACTTTGAATTCCAAACAGACATGAAATTGTTTGTTCATATTTAGAGCAGATACATAGATAGTCCAATGTTTCTCTATAAACCATTTTTGAGTTGCACTTCTGCTTTTGATGCAACCCTCAACTGGATTTTATAAGACATAAAAGCTGGAACAACTAATATATATGCCATTAATTTGTATTTTTACAGAAGTTATCTTTTACCTTCAGAGTAATCTGCAGATGAAAGGACAGCAATGCTTCCCTTCCGATCTGAAACAACGGCAGTATTGACATCCATAAGAATGCAATCAGCAACTAATCTCTGACATGGATCAAAGTACAGTTGCTGCAGCTTTTTGGAATCCTGCCACACAAGACAATATCAAGACAAATAATATAAATAATGGGTATGTTCCTGCTACTTCAAAAATATAAATCGCATGTCACTTCTAATGCAAGTCGAATGTGAAATGAGAGAGAGAGAGAGAGAGAGAGAGAGAGAGAGAGAGAGAGAGAGAACATGAAAATGACTGACAGAAACCCATAATGCTTACCTCATGATAAGCATAGAAAAGGACACCATCACGACAATCACCAACAGCAATTGTAGTGAAATGTGTAGTCAATGATGTAATCATAAAACGTGTCCTTGCCACATTAAACTTTCTCACTCTTTGTGGATTGTCATTAGGGAAACCACATACATAAAACTGAGAAAAGAAGAGCAAAACCTCTGTCAACAATTGTCATGCACTAAACCAGATTTACCTTTTAAAACATGCTTATAGAACAATATACATGTAAAAGAAAGAACAGAAGAATAAAGATAAAAGAAAGAACAGAAGAATAAAGATAATTTAACACTTACAGCATTGCCAGCAGAAGCCAAGAAGTAACGATCAAGATAAGAGCAGATTGCAAGTACCATTCCAGACCATGTGGATGAATAAGCGAATCGAAACTGCCATGCTTCAGTTTCTTCAAGTTTAATTCCATCACAGCTAGTGTCATCTGGACTACTGCAGAGACTACTGCTAGAAAGCTGTTCTGTGGCATATCCAACAATTTCATGAAACGGAGATGCTCGTTGAGAAGATGACCCTGCCTTTGAGCAGAATGTCATTGAGCCACTGTCTGAATTTTGCACGTGTTCAAGACAAAGAACAATAAGACGGCCCTTGGTACTGCCAATAAGAATCCAGTTAGATTGGCAGGTCTATGAAACTGAAGAAATTGAGAGTGACCATCAACGCCCTGAAGGTAATTAACATTTAAGTCTTGAAAACTTCCATTTAAGCTGAACCTTTTAAACTTAGACTGTGTGAACTTTAGTCAGAGAGAAGTAGAAAGCGAGTGATAAGTAGAAAGCGAGTGACACAGAGAAGAAATAAATACAAAGACACATGCTTTACCTCTCAGCCTCACCACTGGGCATTATGGCTGGACCAGAAGATAAGCTCGTCCCAACCACAAGAACTTGTTCATTTCCAACCCTCACTAACTCCATTGATTTTCCTGTTTCACCGGGTTCAAGTTTGAAGGATGACAGCACAGACCCACTTAGAGGATCAATGCAACATACATCTGATGAGCATGTATCATCAATCAAATCAGTCCTCATCACAAGCAATAGCCTGCTTTCACTATGATAAAGGACCTCTCTCGGAGTGCCTCCAAGATGAAACTTCTGCACATTAAGCCTCTTGCTGTGCACCATCTCTACCTAGAATCATCATATAACATGGACTTGAATCAATACATCCGACTTCAAGATAATTTAGTGAAAAAAAATTATCTTTTAGTTAGAAAATCTTAGGAAAAACAATATCATTACTAACACAAGCCCCCAAGACTTGGGAGCTTTTATGCTTTACACACAAGCACTCATATAAGCTAGTACATAACATACATGTAATCCAAACATACTAAGACTTGCAATTCGTTAATTTGGTCCACTGAAGGTCTCAAATTCTCACAAATGTGGCAAAGGCAGAACTCAATGTCATGTCCTTCAACAATGCCAAATGACCACACAAGCAAAGCCACCTAGCATCTAAAACAGACACTATTATGAACTTTACTAGGAAAGTGTTAGTTTATTTACTCCACCTTATCACTTTTGGATAAATCATGCAATCAATAAATTAGAAGCAAATCAACCTCGCAGATCTGGCCAGTTGCAGTCATCAGTCTTTTTTCAAATATTTTGATGTCCATTCAGAGTTTCAATGTTTGATGACACTTAGTTTACCAGGCAAAGACATAAAGCATAGGTGAGCATACAATTATATATTAGGGAACTAAAGAGACGTTTCTATAGGATTATGATTTATGCAACAAACCTCAGTCCAATTTTAATCATATAATTCCCATAATCCTATGTACTCAAAGCCACCCAGTAATACTAAAAAAATTCCACTTTTTTCTGTTTTCTCTTCAAAACCCATCTCATGCCATTACCAATAATCAACGCTACAAGAAGTACCGGTAAATGGACCAAAATATTTACAGTTCCCAAATTAATGTACTCTTCTCTTTACATACGAAACCAAGAAAATCTAGAAATCTGTGAAAATTAAATCTTAATTCTTTAGATGAAACAACTTCAGTTAATATGATAATATTTTCTGAGAAGAGTTAATATGACAATATGTCAATGGCATAATTACAAGATGACAAAAGCATAACTACAAACAAATTTTTTTTTTATAAGACTAGATTCAACAAAATGAAAGCTATAGACCAACAAGAGCACAAGACAATATGGATAGAACTCTCACCAAATGTAGACAGTTCTCTGCAACAAATAAAATTCCCTTAGGGCATTCGACATAACATACAGGAGTGACATGTGTTGATGATTGAAATGAGATAGAAGTGTACGAGATACTGTGCCTTGCAGTATGTAACAACCAAGGCCTATCACTGAGAACAACTATATCACCATCTAGCGAGTCACTCAAAGGAACCAAGAAAACAGGAGTGATGCCAATGCGACGGGTGGCAATCAATTGCAGCTCAACAGGATAATAGTCCTTTGTCTTCTCATATAACTTATCATATATTTGTCGGCCAACAAGACTGTGACTGGTTAAAACAGACAGAGGCATTGCAGAGGCAGCAGGCCATTCGAAACGAAGTAGCATTCCATTCCTCAATCCCACAAGGACATACAATCTGTCAACTAATACAAGCCTTACATCTTGAGGAATGCAGCCACTGATAGCTGTTCCTAAAGTATTTGTTAATGAGATCTTCCCAGAAGCAAGAATAGTCACACCTTCATTAGGCACATAAGACAAAACTTCCACTGAGGGCTTGTGTGTGCCAATAACAAAGGTATTACTTACATCGACTCCAAATGGGAGAGTATTATTGGTTTGCCCAAAACATTTATGAGGAATAGAAACACATGATAATTCATTTTGCAAGCTCAAATGTTGCATCTCATAAATTTCATACTGATGTGACGAAAGCACTCTGACCCCAAGAATGAATAAAAAGCATGGATTAGATGAAGAAACAACAATGAGATTATGGCCAACAGCCCCCAAACTGATACTCATATTTTCTGGGAGCCAAGATGTGAAAACAGGAGAAGGAAGTGGAATACCTTCAGAATGGGCAGCCTTGGTGGGCAAACAGACCCTAACTGCATTTTTGTGAATCTGAACCAGCAACCCATCATTTACAATACCACAAGCCAAAGTACTAACATCAGGCTGAAAACCAACAGAATCCGTCACATCAGTAAAGCTTAAACCAACTGATAATACCCTGGTCTCCTCTACAAATGACAGCACAAGAAAGGAATGGTAAGAATCAATTACTTTCATTCGTAATGTCCAAGTACCAGTAATTCCTTGATAAATAGGCGCAGTCCTTAATAGCTTTTCCACACTGATACCACTTCTAATAATCCTTAATGATCCCTCAGGTGCCACTCCACAACAGGCAAACATTTGATCATGTTTTTCATCATGGTAATCCACAACTGACATGTCCAACACTGGGGCAATATTTTGAATAGGGCTTGTGTAAAGAAGCATTCCATTTTCCATTTTCAAGACCATTCCATCCCCCATGTCTACTAGTGCAGCAAGAAACCCGCCTTCAGCCCACAGAAGTGCCTTGGATGGTGAACCTTGGTAAAGACATTCAGATTCTTGAACCTTGAGGCCATCAGGACCAAAGATAATTTCGATCATGAAATATTCTCCTGTATCTGCACAAACGATCATTCTAGGATTTTTTACATTCACCAGTTCCCAAGACCATGAACACACATGTTTGTAAGTCACATTCACATTGTATTTATCACCGTCTATGCACATTGGATCTAAATCGCTCAGTTCTAGTAAAGCACAAGCAGCTACATTGAATAAACCTCCTTCATCATCAACCTGAAGTACTCTAGACAGATCACATCCTCTAGATGACTCTTGAACAAAATTTGCCTCATCAACCACATTGGATAAGAAATTTGGGCTTGTTCTACAGACACAGAAGGGGTTGTGTGCATCTCTAAGATCCATTAGGAGAGCATCACCCTCCCTAAACATAAAAGCAAATCCAGGGGAATGAGGAACCTCAACAATACTATGTGCTAACAGTCCATCTTCTACATATGTAGAAATAACATATATATCCTGATCCCTAATATTCCATCCCAGTAACAGCAATTCATTAAGGACTGCATCTCTCCTGCAATTCCAATTGTATATAGGTTCATCAGAAAATAGAATAGAAAAATGACTTCTATCCTCAAACCATGTAAGCATTGAAATCACAATTTTTTGGAATCTCCAAGTACGCATGATAATCATACCTATTTAGAATAATGGCAAGTACAGGACTATGCCCCTTACTTGATTGCCTAGGATCCTTTGAAATAAAGCTCATGCTCCATATAGTACCCTGAATACTGTTTTTCTGGACTCTGGCAGCACTCCCATCTAGTTCATTTTCTGGGGGAAATAATATTTTCTGAAATTGATCCACAACAGAACACCTCAATAACTTTGCATGAATATATTGGTATCCCAAAATTAAATAAAGCAGCTTCATATGTTTTTTTTTTTTCTTTTTTTCATTATAAACAAACAATTCATACGTAATTTTCTCTAGCACACACATTAGCGTAAAACATATCACAGGAAGAGGGGAAAGCAGCTCAACCTTATCAATAATGTCACTGCCTCCAGACAACGAAACAGAGAACATAGCCAAACGGTTTTCATAAGCACTAGCAGCAATGAAACAGCCACTGCAAAAAATAAAAAGATTAATCAAGAGTTTAGGACTGCAGAAAAAACAATTAGAATACCAACAGCTTATTTTCACATATTCTTCAATTCTTTCTTATTTTATTCTCTCCCCCTCCCCAACTACCAAAAGAAAAACTAACTTTAATTGTTTTATTCAACAATATTTTAAAATTGCATTTTTCTACCACATAAGAACATGCAAGAGAAATTAAACTAAAAAGTCCAAAATTAATATTCTCAAGCAATATCCAAAATTTTCCAGGAAAACAACGAGACATTTAGTAAACAAACAAAGATACCTATTTATTGTCACAACTATTTCAGGCTGCACATCCATGAATTAAAGAATGTACACTGACGTAAAAGAAGACATAGCACCACAAAGGCAACAAAAATGAAGAAGTTCACAAGAGAAAGACAAAGAAATGGAAACCATAACAAGTCAACTTATCAAAATTCACTGAAAAGTAAGAATTATTCCTAAGCTTTCTCATTCTCCAATAACATGCAATTACAAAGCTCCTTCAAATAATGACCAGGGGCAAAGATACACCTCAAAAAGAAATTTCATTACGGAAATTGAAAGGAGATGAGAAGGAATACGGAACACATATTATGCCGGAATGCATATTCTTTTTCAAAATTTCAAATTACAATGGAAAATTACCTTGAATCGATTGCTAGCATTCTTCCAAGCTGATTCCTTGAATTTCCAGGATTAGAAAGTTGAACTTGTGTCACAGGAAAAAACCTAGGTAAACATTTCCAAGTTAGATAAGAGTACCCGCAGAAGAAGGGTCGATTATTAGTGTTGACAATTTGGAAGATAGAATTTTGGAGCATGTATTGTTAGGTTCAATTTCTATACTTCGTGGAATCTAGCATTTACTATCAAAACCTTTTGCCTGTCTCTGGAGAGGCTTCCTAATTTTATTGCACAGCTCATAAAGTAGCAACCAAAACCGAAAAGTTGAACACAGCTAAAACGTAACTTTACCTGTGCATTTCATTGCAAAACGAGAGAAACGAGAGCTTCCCAGAATCAGAAATAACAACCAAAAGGTCTTTACCCACCATCTACAACAAGAAGAACTTATTTCACTGAATACAAATTTAGATAATTATCAAAAACAACAAGAAAGAAGAAACGATTCTTGAAAGCGAACGAAATACCTGCGGGTTTTGTGTGCAGAATTTGTCATTCCAGGGTAGAATGGAAATGTCTTTAATGGTACCAAACACAGGCTGCTCACATATAGATTGTACAATCCCATCTTCCCCAATTATTACCAACTCTATTGAAGTCTCCTGAAATTTACCCAACTCCGATTAAGCTTTTCGGAACAGCATATTATCTTTGTCCTAATTCCCAACAAAATTACAATCAAACACGAAGAGATTGATCATTTGATCCCAAAACTATCCTACTGCTAAAAAAAAGCTGCAGAAATGAGAGAGAAAGAGAGAAATGACCTTGCCGAAGACAACGTCGTAAGAGTTGGGGAAGCGGATGTGACCGTAGAGGACCTGAAGAACGACGCTTCCGCGGAGGACGCACTTGGCGAGGTAGTAAGAGCTGGTGGAGGAGGAAGCCGACGACGACGATCGGGACTTGGCGGAGGAACACTCTTCCTCTGAGACGGCCATTGATGACGATGGCTATGAGGAATTTTCTAAAGCTAGGGTTTCTGTTTGTTTCCCGAGAAAACTTAACCCTCTCTGGTTTTCCGACAACTTGGACGTCAGGAGTATGTCATGGTATGCAAACGCCACAGGTGTCCCCGGATAGGGAGAGAGTTTAAGATTACTTAATTAATTATTCAACTAATCCCTATCTAATTTTTTTTTTTTTTCACACTATTTTATAATTCATACGTTTGTGAGACGTAAATTTATAGTTTGATACTTAGTTCTCCTTTGGTATTATTTTTTGTTTTTTTGGCAGAAAATTGCTTCACTTCAAAATACAACAACAAAAGGTGTTTGATAAAAATAAATGTTTTGGTTATTCTAAAAACAATTAGCTCCAAACAGTAGTTTTAATAAAACGCAGAGTTGAGATTTTAATGAATATTTTCAATTCATATAATACTCTCTTAAGTTTTTTAAAATAACATTATTTACCCTTCTACACACCTTTTTTTTTTTTTGGACAACAAAGTTACTGCTACTACTTACCACTACAAACACTAACCTTATACCACCACCATTGTTGCCACCACCACCACAACAATGGTAACTGCCACCCCTATTAAAATTGCAACCACCGCCATTGCCTTCATCGTCATTGTCTCCACTGTCAACGTTAACATAACCAAAATTGCCACGACAACTACAACCACAACCACCGCCACCATCATAACCATAACTGCCACCACAACCACCACCACCATCGTTGTCGCCACCTCTACCACCATTGTTACCTACCCTAACCACCACACCCCCTATTAGCACCACAAGCATACCTTCACCATTACAGCTACCATCATCATCACCATCCCCCACCACCACCATTGTTGTCGTCTCCACCACCCTATACCATGTCCATTTTTGTAATTATATACAATTATGTCACTTCAGCATTAAATTTTACCAAATGTTTTTACACTGTTTTTTGTTTTTACATTGTTTTTCATTCTCACAACTTTTTAAAATATAGTTTATCAAACGCTCAACTACTTTATTTACAATTGATATTCTTATAGCATAAACGATTTTTTTTATTTTTTTTATTTTATTTTTTTTTAAGTACATCACTTTCAAACTAGCCCTTAACTATTGTGGTTTGGTCAAAATATTCATAGTTTAAATATAGTTAGGTAAATTAAAAAAATTTACATGTAATTGCTCTTCGCATGATGAGTGCAAAGGATTTCACAAAATATTCAAAGTTGATGGCTAAAATCGCTATTTTTTTTTAGTGATAAAATCACTATTGCTCGTCATGACATCCTTTTAGACTATCTGCAACCGATTGCCTTCAAGATTTTTGTTGTTTAATGTAATTTTCTCTTAAGAATAAAATTGATGACAAATTTTCTTGGAATGTCTCTATCTGTCGTTATGCTTGGTAATATACAGAAAAATTGCAGAGCAGTAGAACCAGATAGAATACTATCATGCACCACCAACATTCAATAGTTTTTACTCGGTTTACAAAGAGAACCGAATCGCCTATCCTTTGTACCGGAACACACAAGAACCGGTATGAAGCATAGTACAAGGTGAAATTTCTAATGAATTAATTAGATGCAACTCTCAAAGAGGCCTTTATCGGTGGTAGAACAAACACGAGAACACTCCCTACTTTAGAGCAAAAGATGTACCATTGTCCTCCAACGTTCCAATAGACTCCTTGAGAAGTCTCCGTGCTTCTTCTCTCCTCCTAAACAAGAAAGTTAAGCAAACGGTCATAAGCAATTACATAATTCAATCTGCGCGTCAACAGTTGCACCACTAACGACACCATGCAGATTAAAAACCAAGGAAGTAAAGTGAATCAAACGCTTTTTTTTTATCTTGAACATTTAGCTCAAAGGAAATCGGGGTGAGTAGGTGATCGATGGCAGAAAACACACATAAGAAAGAAAAAAAAGTGACCATAAAAGGGGTTGATCGCAAAACCCACAACAGGTAAAATAAAAAAGCAAGAACAAGAAACAAAGCAGAATATTTCAGCATCAGATGTCACTAGATTTTCAGTAATTGATTAAACATACCTCTTTATATCCTCCACAGCTTGTTTACGACGTTGTATCTGAAGTTCTAGAATGTGAATTAGCGTTGCTCTAGCCTGCATAATAAAGGACATTACAAACTAACATAGTTCTTCAAAAGACAAAACAATAAATCACATTCTAACACTCAAAAGAAACTTACCTGATGGGGCCGCAATGAGTTGAGAAGATGATGCAAGTTCTTGAAGATAAGAGATATCTCTTCCACTCTCCTTGCATATTGTGATGGTCTCTCTACAAGAATATCAGCCAGCTCCAAAATGTGCAGCTGCAATTCTCTGTTAAGTGACCTTAGTTCCTTCTTAAAGTCTAAAAAGGACCGCCATTTATGTCAGAGACGCATAAAACATTTTACAAGAAAAAAAATCAAAAGCGTGCACATGCCATAAGAAAACACTAGAATAAACACAAACATACACGTATCTGCGTGATCAGGTAGTTCATATGTATTTCTTGTTAAGAATTATCAATCAAATAGAACTCTGCAAACCAATCCATACAAAAGCTCTAACGTGCTCTCTAATGTTCCTCTCCTGTCTTGAGATGTATTCATCCTAAATAGGGTTCATTCAAGGGGTCATATTTTAGACGTCAATGTCTGATCTGCAAGCATGAAAATATTTTCAAGTATGGATTGAATATATTCCTGGCACCTAGAAAACGATGCAATTGGTAAAAAATGTGCAGTAACATTTCTCAACATTTGCTACTTCTTTTGCTTTTGAATGCATTGCATAAATTAGTTCTTGCACGAGAAAGTTGTAGACAACTGTAATCTAGAGAATTCATGAGAATATTTCTCAGCCTAGTAACTGTGTTCTAACTTAGCAAAGAAAATTATCAATAACTAGTTTATGAAAAACAAAATCCATAATTCAACCAATGCTACGAAGAAACTGTGAAATTGATGATTGGACAATGCTTGAAGCAAGAAAATATTCACATTAATTCCTAAAATTCTATGGCAATATTTGCACATGACATAGAAATAATTAAAACTAGAACTGAGGTGGGCGTACCAATATTTGGGCCTTTTGGATACAATTGACGCACTCCCTGTTCTTCCAAGCTCGGAAGTATCTCATCAATCTATATAAAAGATAAAACTAATTACGAAGAAAGTAAAAGGAATGCAATGAAGATCAAATCAATCATTGCGAATATTAACAGTAAAACCTATAATTTCACATATTATTGAAAGATAATTCAAAACTCAAAAATCAAAACCTACAATTTTAAAGGTACAAAATATTACGTTCCAGGCTTAAGCTACTGCCATAAACATGAGATGGCATTCTTCAGAAATAAATTCAAAAAGATTTAGCTTACGCCAAGATTCTCACATAATTTATTAGTGACAAACCAGTTTTCAGAAATCAAATAACAATGTTTACATCAATTTTGACAGGTAGAAATCAAGGAGTGGGAAACGCTCACAGTGTGATTGGCACCATAGCAAATGAATGGGCCTTCAATCGGAGGGGGTGGCTCCGGAGCTGATTTAGGGTCTTGCAAGTAATCTTTGTAGAGCCTATAATATGGGGGTGGTGGTGGATACGTCGATGTAGCCATAGCAAGCACCTTCTGGGCAAACCTAAATCAACCAAGTTGAAGAAAACAATAAGTTCACTTTGAAAAATAAACAAACATTCTCTGTTGAACTCCCCTTGTCTCTCCCTCTCTCTCCGTTGTGTCATGCTCCACAACCTACACAGGTCCCTGCCTACAACCACCCCCTCCTCCTCTTGCACCTCTCTCTCTGTCTCCCTTGTCCGCTCTCTGACCATCCCCTATGTCTAAGAACTCAAAATACACACAGAACCAACGCAACCACCTCAAGAGCAACTCGTGAAATCAAACTGATATAACCTAATCCATATCATTAATAAAGCACCAAGTTATGCACATAGAAACACAGAATCTAAACCTAGAAACCCAGTCTCTCCCACATCATGACACCTACACCGACAACGAACACGCAACCACACAATTCGTTCTCATGACAACAAACACCAAACCACAAACCACAAACCACAAACCTAAAATTTAGTTTTGACAGACCCAAACACCTCCACCACTCTAAACAAAAAAATCCCAAGCCACAATCAAATGCACTCTACCAAACCAAAAATCAAAACCCATCTCAAAGATTTTGTTGACTGAATGTTTTGATTATAAACAGCGACATTGATATAAGCCATTGTCAGAAAAAATAACAAATTAGTAGTAAAAAATGGGTTCCAAATATAAAATCGGAAATTCATAATAATACAAATGTAAAACGAGAGAGCGTGCAAAATCAAACTCACCTAAGCTCAAAAACCCTAACTTAAGCAGCTGAAATTGAATTTGGGAATTGATAGATAGATTGAAGGAGATGAATTACTGAAACAGACTTCAAAATTCGAACAATCGTGGAGGTCGATTACCAATTTGCCCCCCTTTCACTCGTAGACTTGCAGTGGAGCTCTGAGTGAGATGAAATGGAAGTCGAGGAGGATGCGTGCTGGGCTTGCGAAACAAAAGTCGGAAGGAAAACAAAGAAAGGGGGGACTTTTTGCTTTTTGAGTTAATTATAATTATGCCCCTTCACTTGTAGCGGTTATTTCACTTTGGTCCTCAGACCTTTTTCCATTTATCCGAAGTTGGTCTAAAATTTTTAGGTTGGTGTTAAATAAGAACAATAGTGACGTCAATTATGAAAGTTAATAAAATGAGAGATATTCAATTGGAAAGTTTGTATGGTTAGAAATGATCATGATGCCAAACACGTTAGCAAGGAAACATTTTAGGCCGACATCAAATTTCATAGTTTTTGCAAACCATAAAGATATGAGATACATAAATAAGACATGCAGTAGCATGTGCTAAGATTAAAGAATGAAGAGACTTAGATTCTAAGTTGAAAAGGTGTTTCGTGAACCAATATTAAATTGAAACGATCATAATCATAATATTTGATCCCATCAATTTTCTAAAGTGAAAGTTAATTTTTCCAATTCGCTCGGATTTAGTGCCGCTTGAAAAACAACTTCAAATTGGAATGGAGGATTTAGTTTGGATAGAGTTGTCAAATTTTCAGCATAAATCCCCGAGATATTCATGTGGTTGCAAACTTAGGGTATGACGGTCGAGTAAAGGAGTTAGGGAACTGTGCTTTAAAAGTGACGATTATGTGTTGTTATGTTAACTTTGTAAATAAAATAAACTTTTTTTTTTTAATATTTTGAACGAAAAAATTAAAGGACCAAATTGATAAAAACCAAACAAGTAATTAACTTTATTTTTTATTTGGTCTATAATTCATAAAAGACTCAACAATTAGTACAAATTCATTCAAAACTTTAAATTTGGTCTATAATAAGAATACATGTATATTTTGTTTCCAAAAAAAAAAAAGAATACATTTATACGAGCTGACAATTTTTTTTGGAAGTTTTAACGAAAAACCTATGATACTGTTCACTTTAACGAAAAACCACATTTTTACACTAAAAAGTCAATCCTGTACTATTCATTTTATCATTTATTTTGTCCTTATCATTAAAACTCAAAATTTTCGAGCATTTTTCATTAGTTTTCCCTTCTTTTTAGTCTGCATTTGAGATTCATTTATGCAGTGACGAAAGATAAAATACAAAAGCACAAATACTAAAATCACGTCACTCAGTACTACAGTTTGGTGATATTCCTCTTCACTTGGGAGTGAGAGGTCTTATGTTCGAATCTCGTGGATGGCAAATTTGATACCAAATTAGGTTGTCCATTATGTGGCTTAGCCGAACTCCCCCTTCCCTAGTGTAAAAATATCGATGTACTAAAAAAGGAAAAATACTAAAATCACAAGACCGATAACAATCAACCCAAACATTAAAATATTAAGAATGGAGAAGGCGAGGCCTGGGGCTCGCAACATAATTTTCTAGTTCGGGGGTATTGATTGAAGACATATGAGGTTCCAATATAAAACTAATTTGTCATATGGAGAATAGCCCAACTTACTTATAAGCCCATGTAAGATCTCTCATCTCATCAATGTGGAATTCATTCTCAAAATTGATCTTGATTTAATCTTTTTGCCAGTTTGGTAGTGACCAGATTCACCGCAAATAACATAATAGGTGTTTGGTATATTAAAAGTTCAGGCAGTAAGGGCACCGTAATGGGATATGACAAGTGATAGAATGCAACTATCATAATCTACTTGAGTGACTAGCATCACAAAATCGCCTTCATGTCTGTAATTAAATATGAATTCGTCGCCGACATAAAATTCTTTTGATGAAGCCCACTTGTTGTAATCAACCGCAACACTGGAAATCCCCCCTTCCAAATCGCCGCCAACCGTATAAACAGCGGCAGAACAAGCACCAAAGAAAAGCATCATGATGACAAAAACTCACGGCAAAAGTGTTCCTAGAGCCATGACTAAGCAGTAATCAATAAACAAGCAAAGATGGAGCAAATAGACACAATTAAAACACCAAGCAAGGATGCAGTAATGCCACACCATGCGTATATATGGATATAGACAGATACATACATTGGCGAGCGTTTTTTATTGTCCCGAATGGAAAATGTTTTCCAAATCCACTTCAAAAATTGTTTTCCAAAATCCAATTACTAGTAGTAGTAGGATATCTCTTTAGATTTTTTACAGTTGCTACCACTTTTTCCGGTGGCCACCACCTCCATCCTCTCGAGCCTAAAGTACTTGTTGGGCAGCTTGACGGTGGTGGTCATCTCCATTTTCCCAGGCCACGATTTCGGTACTTAGAGTCGTTAGATCCAATTGTAAGTGTCATACTTTGGGGTTTAGTTGTACTTTTATTTTGTCAAACGAGTAGTGGACCGGTGAGTTAAATTTCTTCAACACTAAATTATGTGTGGTGCAAACTGGAAATATGATGGATAATAATAACTTACAGGAAAATAAATTTGAATGGCAATTTTTAATTGCTGGATTATGGAGCTGCTTAGAATAATCCTTTGGCACCGTGAAAACTATACTTACAAGTTACAAGCATAAGTCCTAACATGGCAAATGTTGTCGCGACTCTGTCGAAACACATAAAACTAGAGGCAACTGATTTTTTTTGGCAAATCGATACAAACTACTCTAATGTACCGAAAACGAGATTCAAATTTAAGTAACAAATCTAACTCACGTATGCACGAGAGCACTTATTAAGATCCCATGGCTTATATGGCCAAGTTAAAAGGAAAAACACAAATTTCCACATTTTCAAAGTTGCAAAAGGTCCAAAACTTAAGCCTTAAGAGACAAAATCCGGACGGTCAAAATCAATAGCTTCTTAACAAATTTTCAGTGTAGAGCACGAAGCTCTCTGTTTAGATTGACCAAACGACTCGAAGTATCCATCTGAGACCCCTTTGCAGATGCACCACCACAATTCAATATATTTTACTCTCTTTACAGAGAGAACTGAACCGTTCTTTTTCTTTCGATGAGAAGAAGAGTATTGAGTCGCCAATCCTTTGTACCGGAACACACAAGAGACCAGAATCAAGCATAGCACAAGGTGAATGTTCTAATAAATGGAGCATGAAGAGGTCAGATGCAACTATTAAAGAGGGCTTTATCGGTGGTCGAACAAACATAAGCACACTGTTGTGCAGAAGTGTCCAAATTTGACGTCAATAAACAAATACGGATAAATATGACAAGAGAAACAATCAAGAGACACAAGGATTTATACTCGTTATGCGTAAGCCTACGTCCACTTCGGAGACGGTGACTAATATTAAAATGGAGATTACAAATAGTTTGTTTAACTCTCAAAATTAAATCTCACATACACCTAGTAGCTCTCCCACACTCAGGCGAGCCAAGAACAAATCTCAAATTCTTGCTCACAAATATGAAGGCATACAAAGGCGCTTACAGAGTGTGAAACAACACACAATTACAAAAGAGTGTTGGAAAATAGGGTCTAATTACTCTATCAAATCACACAGAAAATCAAGAAATAATTAATGCAATTGTATATCCAAGTAATGCATGCACATGAGTAACCAATGTTAAATAAACATGACATAATGGATTAGAAAAACCTGGAAATACGGTCGAGGCAAATGTTGGACATTCTGTCCTTAAGACAAGTTTATGCCCCATTAAGGTGCTCTTGGTTGATCGACACTTGTTTCCAAGGATACAACAATCACATTCTTGTAACAATAGAATTTCAAATCACAAGCCTCCAATGAAACACGATTGTGTGAAAATGAGACTCTCTAATACTAGGAAAGATTATGTAAATAGTGAAAAGTTCTTTGATTAAAGGAGGCTTCTTTATTTGCAGAATTTGAGATACATTTGGATAGCATGTGACCATTCATGAAGAGTCAAAAGTTACAACTGTTCATTTGAATAGACACATATTTCCACCAAAAGGCTTCACTTCTCATTTTCATTCAATTAATAAATCAAAATATAATAATAATACTGTAAATTCTCCAAACAATCCCCATGAATGAAAATTGACTCAGCACTATCCAAATGACAATGTAGACACTAAAGAGAGAATTCAGTAAGAAAAGTACCGCATATCGGTACATAGGTAGCTTTTGGCTTTGAACATTTCATAGTGAATTACTATTGGATTTACTTGGCTAGTCAGCGAACAAGATGTCTTGAATATTTGCTCAGTCGTTTGTGTAAACCAAGACAATAGTAATATCACAATACACTTCTAACACCCCGTGGTTGCTTGGTTGTGTTCATTTCAGCTCCAAACAAATCCTGGTTTCTCATGAGTGCTCTAGAAATTTAAGCCCTTCTCATAAAAATGGCCCATTTCTTACTCAAGATAGGTGACTTCCCATTAAGGGTATCACACAATACCCCACTTGGACTTCTAAGTCTTCCAAGCTATAGGAATCATTGAAAGCACAAAGCTTAATCTAATCTAAATGGCAGGCAACATTGTTATCATCACGGGGCATAGGTAGGAGAGTATATCTCCGCAATGCTACTCCAAGTTGTCATTATTTAGTTGTCCCTTTTGATCATAGATCTTGAAATATCCAGTTAACTAGGTCAGATTTCCACTTTGACTACTCTAATTACGGGGTTTTCCATTCCCCTCAATAATATAACTTACTTTCTTATCAATCTTTTTAAATTGTTTCCACTTGGTTGACTACTCATTCTATATGGTCATCACAAAACTCATCCATGCATGGAAATAAACTTCGTTTGAGAGTAGTTGTTTTCCGACGTTAAGTCTTCCAGACATATATTAGGACATACTAAGTAATTTGCCTGTACTTGGGTAACTACCCCAAATTTAAGGTATTTTTCGAAGGCAATCTTAACGAAACACTCCTAATACTATATACTTTTAACGTTAAAGATATTTTTACTCTAAAAAGTCACTCCTGGTACTATTCACTTACAACACATTTTTGTCATTTTGATTAAAACTCAAAGTTTTTAAGCCATTTTCATTAGTTTTCTTTTTTTTCGAAAGGTCTCTAACCTTACCTTAAATTAACTCACTTTAAGAGATGGTTTAAAACCATCTTATAAACTAATCCACAACATTATCTCTTTCTAGAAACATTTTACTTTTTCTTTCTTTTGAAGTATAGATCATTTCTCAAAGATAGCTAATAGGTATTTTTACCACCAGCAAAAGTAGAGATAAAAATACTTAAAAATACTTTCAAGAGAACAAGGTAGTTGTAGTATAAACAGCTCAAGCAATGTTGTTTTCCGCAGGGATTGAATGAATAATTTATGTAAATTAATTCTTAGCTAATTATTTGAAAACAAAGATTGGAAAAGGTTGATTTTGAATTTAAGAATAATAAAAATGAATTTAATTAAAATGAAAAAAGAAATTAGCAAAGTAAAGAAAACAAAGCAAAACGTTTTGAAAACTAAATTGTAAAAGCTTAGGGTTCCGTGTAGATTTATCAATTACTTATGAATTACCCATGCAACTTTGAAGGTTAGGTTTTCCTAATGCGTATTTACTCGTGGTTTTCAAGCTAGAATGTATATCAAACATGCAATCCGTCCGTGGTATTCAGATCAAATATAAACATGCATGACTCATTAAGTTTTGTGAAAACCTTTAGAAAAACCATGCAACCTATAAGACGTGGTATTCATATTAGATGAAATTACAACTATTAATCACAAGAAACAATAATTAATTTCCCGATGGTGTTCCGACTGAATTGCATCCAATTACTTATTTAAACATCCTAATGGTAGCTAAGCATTAAGATATAGAGACAATTTAAAGCACAGTGATTAATAATTCAAAACATGCATACATAATATCATAAGCAATTAAATAAAAACTACGTATTCATGCTAAGGCTCAAGGCATCGCCCTAGCAAACGAAAATTAGCTACTAGCAACCATAAAACAAAAGGAATTTATTGAAATAGAAAAAGGATAGAAAACACATTCAAAATACAAAGCGTCAAAGCGTCAAAGCGTAGCTAAATTCTCCACGTACGTTCTCCACCTCTCTTCTAATGGTTAAAAAGTCTTATTTATGTTACTAGAAAATAAAACCCTACCTTGAAAAAGGTTTTAGAATAAAATTAGGAAACATAATTAAATGATAAAACAGAAAATAAAAGATTTCCTATTTGAACTAGAATTCGGAGTTCTCAGAAAATCACATTTTGACCAACCAAATCAACTCCGATTTGGTCCCAAAAGGTCTCTTTTGAAAGATAAAGACGTCTTCTACAAATCATCAGAAGGAATCTTCCTCAAAATATGCCATCTTGACCTCCAAAATACTCAAAATGTATAAAAACGTCAATCTGAAAAAGCTGCGCGCTGAGCCTTTTATTTCATCGCCATGGTCAAACAGCTTGGTAGAAAAATCTGGGATTTTGATACAATCCTCTTGAAAGACTCACGAACATCTTCCAATTGGAATCACTCCAAAATTCATCTGTTTGAATACTTTTTGCTCCAGAGGAAGTCGAATGTTCTACATTGAAAATATATAACAAAGTATCAAAATTCTACCAAAATAACTAATAAATTAATACTAAGATTAGGGTAAAATATATGATATAATATGAACTCATCAATAGCTAAGCTACCTCCAAAATTCTATCACATTATGGTTGCTTTCAATGCTATAAATAACTCGTTTTTCATACTTAAAGAAATAAGAACCTAAGAAGTTAGCTTCTTTACGAAGATAGCTTCTCTATCTTCACTGTTATGTCTTAAAGCATAACCATAGCTTTTTCGGAGGAAACATGTCTTGGCACTTTGCCTGTAGCCTATAAACTTATCGAGTTCTCATGGCTATGACAACACCACTTTCAGTTGTTACACCTTGAAGTCAAAACATTATTCTTCTATGTACTTCCCTTCGTGAAAGTACTTGTCATTACCTTGCTTCCCTTTGTGGGAGTAGTTATTTTTCCTTCTCTCAATGTTGTTTTATTTTGTTAATCATAGTGATGCAAACTCTGCTTCTTTCCTTGTGGGCAATTAACAGTGAAAACATGCCTTTTTGCACACACTAACATTTTTATTATGGACAAGTTTGGAAAGGGATCCTTTTCTGATCCTTTCTTTCTAATCCACCAAATCAAGGATCTGGACTATTGAAATTTGATCAAACGGCTAAAGTTATTATAACTTTTAAAGTAGGCACTATTATAGCCGTTGGATCAATTTTCAATGATCCGGATTCTCTGATTTGTTGGATTATCCCTTTCCAACAAGTTATGTTACAATCAACATGGTTGTTAGGTTTTGAATCAAATTAATTTGCAATGGCCAATATTTGCATATACATGTACTGGTAATTAGAATTCAAAGAATGAGAGATAAGATTAATTTACATAAAAAATTAAAAGATCCTAAATTTAATAGAGAGAATTAAAAATATTGTACAAACCAAAAAAAATAAGAACATGAGGTAAAGACTAAGCAAGAAATTTTTTAAAATACAAGTTAAAGCTAAAGAAAAGTTGATAGAAAAAAGGGGAAGTGAAGATTCTCCGTAATAAGAGGGATGGAGAGTAAAGTGAGGCTTGGGCTGGGACGAAAAAGAATTTGAATTGAAAACACTCTTAAGTTTTAAGAGTATGAGACTGATATGCAACAACATCTATCAGAGTAACAGCAACTAGTCCCATTCTACCATGTACTGGTTGTTAGGTTTTGAATCAAATTAATTTGCAATGGCCAATATTTGCATATACATGTACTGGTTTATGCAAAACTAGAAACCAAACCATTCTACCATGAAAAAGAAAACCATTGCAAAAACATGCAAGATGGAATAAAACTTCAGGAAGAAAACACAACCCTTATGACGAAGCATGAATATGTCACGACAGCATATTGTTCTCAAACAAACATAACAATCAAACCATAAACTTGTCTTGAAGATTATTGGAGAAATAAGGGCTAAGTGCTACATTAAATCACATAGAAAATCAAGAAATAATTCATGCAATTATATATCCAAGTAATGTATGCATATGAGTAAGCCATGTAAAATGAATATGATATAATTGATTAGAAAAGCATGTATGTACGCTTGAGGATGTTGGACATTCTATCCTTAAAATAAGTTTACGCTCCACTACAGTGTTCATAGTTGATCGGTGCTTGTCTCCTAGAATACAACGATAGTGGTCCCTTTAATAGTAGCCCTCCGAATCACAAGGCTCCAAAGAAATGACTCACGATTATGTTGAAAACTCTCATATGGACTCAATGATACTCTCTATATTTGGTGCATTCTATGCATGCTTATGTAAACAATGCAAAATTCTTTAATAATTATAGGGGGCTTTCATATTATAAAATTTGAGATACCTCTTTGGAAAATATGTAACTATTCATGAACAATCAAAAGTTGTAATTCTTGCAACTTCCTATTTATAGAATTTGAGATACATATTTGAAAGACATGTGACAATTGATGGAGAGTCAAAAATTGCCACGTAATGTTAGGGTTTAGTAGTATTCACTTAGTGCTAAGATCTAGTGGTATTCATCTTCACTTGTAAGTGAGAGAGGTTTTATATTTGATTCTCATCATAGGCTAATTTAAACTACATTATTACTAGTCCATTGTGAGAATTAGCTCATTTTTCTTAATGTAAATAATATCATTTATTAAAAAAAAAATTTAATTCTTCATTTAAATAAACACATCATTCATCAAAAGACACCAATTCTAATTGTCATTCAATTAATAAATTTAATACTGTAATAATAATAACTTAAAATTTCCAACCAAGAGCAATGAGCAGCAGCTCCCAAAACCAAAGATAAAGTTTTTCCCTGTCACACTTCTCAACAACAACATAAACACCCCTTTTCTTTCTACTCTTTTAAGGCACCGAAAGCAGAGGAATAAAGGAATATTATTTCTTTTCACCAAATGGTTTGCAGCTTTTGCTTTCTTTCTCTCCCTTTCCAAATGGGAGTGTCGGCGACTCTCCCCACCAAAAAAAGCCATCAAATGCCTTGGATAATATGTATTGCTGCCACTTAGTCCGGACTTGGATTCTCTTCGAGGTAAATGGATTTTGTTGAGCGAGAAATACGGGCGGTTGAATTTCAATTCAACAGTTATAAACAGAAGAGATTCTTTTTAAAATTATAATAATTGTAACCGTTGACTTTATCGGTCTGTGTTTGTTACTCAGCAAGATCTCTAGGGTTTGCCTCGAAGAGGATCCAGTTCCCAATCCTAAAGCCACACAATTCGAAACACACTCCCGACTCTAGAGCAAAAGATGCACCGTTGTCCTCCAACGCTCCAAAGACGACATCAGTCAATGGATCAAAATATGCACCGTTCTGATAACAAAATTATAAAAAGTAAGTTTATAAACACGTATAGAGTTAGAATTTTATATAACAAGAGCTTCTGACGTACATAGATAATTAGAATTCAAAGCATGAGGGATTAGATTAATTTGCACAAAAAATTAAAAGATCCTAAATTTAATAGAGAGAATTAAAAATATTGTACAAACCAAAAAATCAGAACATGAGGTAAAGATTAAGCAAGAAAAATTTTAAAATATAAGTGAAAGCTAAAGAAAAGTTGATAGAAAAAAGAAGTGAAGATTGCTCTGTAATAAGAGGGATGGAGAGTAAAGTGAGGCTTGGCCTAGGACGAAAAAGAATTTGGATTGAAAACACTTTTAAGTTTTAAGCATATGGGACTGATATGCAACAACATCTATTAGAGTAACAACAACTAGTCCCATAATGGCTCCATCCATATGCGTTGGTTAATAATTGAAGCCACAGAAAAACTATGTTAATTGAACAAAGATATTATATAATAATAATGTGGCACTGATTGCTCTCTCTCTTCTATTTAAAAAAAAAAAAAAAAATGTACACAAGACATATGCTAGGAGGTTGATTGTATGCCCTCATGTTTGATTGTCTTTCTCATCCCTTCCTATTTGTGCGATCACAGTTAAGTCACGTCAATATTTTATATTCTTATTGCTTTTTGTCTTATTATCTTTATAAAAAAAATCAATATAAAATATTGACGTAATTTAATTATAATCACACAAAATAAAAGAAAATAAGAAGGGCACGGAGGGCAGACAATCTGCCTCCCATATGCTAGTTTAAATTTTAGGAAAACTATGAAATTAAAATACGCAACTTTTAAATAACAGCATAAAGGCTAAAGCAACCGAGATACGCATTTATTATAATAAAGTAATTCACAGAGAAGCAAATGCTGCCCAGCCTCTCCTCCATTTGATTAGCTGCTTGTTTTACAAGATCAATTTCCTCCCGGAGACACCAGCAATAAACGATTTGATGGATCTAAGTTTCGGCGGAAGTTCCTCCTTTTCCAGCGATTCTGGTTGTCGATACATATATGACGTATTCTTGAGTTTCAGAGGTGAAGACACTCGGGACAATTTTGGCCACCACCTCTATGCTGCTTTGGAGAAAGAAGGCCTTGCAATCTTCCTAGACGGCGATGAAGTTGAGAGAGGAGAAGTTATCAGTCGGGGGGTGCGGAAAGCCATCCACAAGTCCCGATGCTCGATCGTTGTGTTTACAGAATGCTACGCATCTTCCAGATGGTGCCTTGACGACCTCGTAATGATCCTTGAAAGCACGAGGACCTCCGGCCAATTTGTCTTACCAGTCTTCAACAGAGTGGACCCTTATGATGTGCTGAAGCAGACAGGAAGTGTAGCGAAAGCATTTGCTAGGCACGATGTAAGAGAACGGTTGGACAAGGTGAAGGGATGGAGGGCGGCACTAACAGAGGCTGCAAATTTAGGAGGGATGATCGTGCAAAGTGAAGCTGATGGGTAACTACAATTCAACTTCTTGTCCATTTTGGTGATTTTTTTTTTACATCATTTTTGTGCAGACATATGGAAATTAAAAATTAAAACTTTTTAGAAGTGATTGCATGTTTCTTTTGCATTTCATTGCATCATTTGAACAAGAATTATAAGTTATTCATATAGTTATCGTTATTGTTCAAACGTATTTATTAGGTCACCTCCATAGGACTTTATAACATGTTTGACTGCAATTTTCTAGGAACGCAAGCAAGTTTATCGAAAATCTTGTTGCAATCACTACAGCAAGACTACGACGACGTCACCCTTTGTGGTACACCCCATACCTTGTTGGAATAGATTCGCATCTCAAAGACGTTAATTCATGGCTACAAGATGAATACTCTGACATTGGCATGCTTGTAATTCATGGGATGAGTGGAATAGGGAAGACAACTATTGCACGGCATTTTTATAGATTGAACGCGGCACGATTTGATGAATGCAGTTTCTTTGAAAATATAAGAGAAACTTCAAAACAACGCACTGGCTTAGTTCATATACAACAAAAACTTCTCTATGATATTTGTGGCAAAATAGTGAAAATCCACAATGTTAGTGAGGTAATAGTTCAGCTTAGAGATGCCATAAAATCTGAAAGAGTTTTTGTTGTTCTCGATGGTTTGGAAGGTATGCATGAATTAGATGCTGTAATAAATGGGTTGAAAGACGCATTGTTTGGAAGTAAAATCATCATAACAACTACAAATGCAAGGGTGTTAAGGGCTGCTCAGAAATTCGGTTGTAAGGTATGTACTGTTGGAGTTTTGAACTACAGTGACTCGTTGGAGCTTTTCTGTTGGCATGCTTTTGAAAAATGCCATCCAGTTGAAGAACGTTACAGGGAACAGTCAAAAAGGATAGTACAATACTGCGGAGGGCTTCCATTAGCTCTTACTATTCTCGGTTCTGCACTATCTGGGCAAAGTATAGATGCATGGGAAAGCACATTGAATCAACAGCAAATTTTTCAACGTTATTCAATCATGGAAAGACTCAAAAGAAGCATTTATTCTTTAACGGATGATCATGACCGAGCACTATTCCTCCATATTGCCTGTTTCTTTATTGGAATGGACAGAGATTACGTTGTTAGAATACTTGATGGGTGTGACTTCCACACAATTGTTGGCATGGAAAATCTCATTGAAAAATGCTTGCTAACAATTGATGGAGATAATAAGTTGTATGTGCATCCCATATTTCGTGACACGGGAAGAGAAATAGTACGCCACGAGAATAGGGAGCCTTGGGGACGTAGTAGACTGTGGCATGATGCAGATTCTTTTCGAGTATTGACAGAAAAATTTGTAAGAACCATGCTGCCTTTAGATACGTGATTATATTTTTTTTCTTTTTTATGCATACCTGTTTGTAGTTATCCAAATTTTTTTCTATTTTATTAGGACACGATGAACAATCCAGACTTTTCCAACCGCATTATAGGCCTTTCCTTCAACATGCATATGTACTCAAAAAGCAGTTCCTCAGATTCAAATGTCGCAGTCTTTGAAAGCAATGCATTTAGAAGGATGGTTGATCTACAGCTACTCCGACTTAGTCATGTAGAGCTCAATGGATGTTATGATGAACTTCCTAAAGGATTAAGATGGTTGTGTTGGCTTGAATTTCCTTTGTATTCTATACCTCATGATCTTGCTTTGGACCGTCTGGTGGTTCTCGAAATGCAGTATAGCAGCTTGAGACAAGTCTGGAAGGGGAGAAAGGTATTTTACTCTACACTTGTAGTTTCATTTTTACGGATTATTCATGATTAACTCTCAGCGTGCTTTCATTTTTGTTTTTATTTCTCACACCTTCTTTTCTTTCCCACAGAATCTTCCATCATTGAAGATCCTTGATGTCAGCCATTCCCATGACCTTACTGAAGTCGCCGACTTGTCGCTAGTCCCCAACCTAGAGAGACTGATTCTTAAAGATTGTGAGAGCCTTGTTGGTATCCATGAGTCTATTGGAAAGTTAGAGAAACTTGTTTACTTTAACATAAAAGATTGCAAAAGTATTCAGAAGTTTCCTAAGAGCATGCCAAAAAACCTTGAAACACTTATAACACATCGTTGCTCAAATCTTGAGGAGTTTAGAATTATGCAGATGAGGATGATGGTACATCTGAAAGCTCTTGACGCAGATGAAGCTCACATTAGTGGATTAGTTTATGGGGCGCAAAAATCAGGGCTCACTTTGTGGGACCATACGAGGTTCACTAAAAATATAAAGCTCAGAGTTCATGTAAACCTTACTCATTTGTTGCGCGGGTGTGAGAAGTTTATGAAGCTAATTATACAGCAGTATCTTGATGCTGCTAACAATCAGAACAAAGATTCGGGGGAGCAAAATCTAAAGCTGATTTCTTCAGAAATGGTAAGTCTGCATAAATTATGCAAGGTTGCGGACTCTTATTCTGCTGGCACCGCATGCAGAGACCTTATTTCGTGCCAGGGTTCTAAGATAGTGGAGGATGTGAATTTGGAAGAAAAGGCTGGGCGTGAAATAGAGGTTGCAGATGTAGAAGATGAGGGTTTAACTGAATCTCTGAAATCCTTATTATTTCTATATTGTTCCCTCTTTCCATTAGATTATGAATTTAAGAAATATGAGTTGGTGCAGTTATGGATAGCTGAAGGCTTTCTTGGAGAGAGGCATAGAGAGAGAATGGAGGATACCGGTATTTTGTATTTCAATTCCATGGAGAGTGAAGGCTTTTTTGTGCCTTCAAGAAGTGATTTCAGTGTGGATTTTGATTCAGTGTTCTCACTGCCCATTTATAATCCCAGCAACTTCTTGTACAAGATTAATACAATCAAGCTCTCTGTTTTGGAAAAAAGAATTTACCAGGATGGTTATTTCAGAGCTGTGGATGGTAAGTTAGATGGAGCTTCAGAAATGACACAACATTTGTCTGTGATTTTTCAAAATATGGATGAGATAGGTTTTGGGGTTCTCCAAAAGTTTCAGCGTCTTCGCACGCTGCTTTTGTTCTCTGGTAGCAGGTCTTCCATTAAACAAGTTCCTCGTAATCTGTTTTTGGGCTTAAAGTTCTTGAGGACGTTGAATTTGAGTGGAACTCTCATCTCTGAATTACCAAGTTCCATTCGAAATGTCAAAGCATTGCGCTATCTTGATGTCTCTCACACACCCATTAGACAGTTGCCCGAAGCAATCGATTCTCTTCACAATTTACAGACCATAAAACTCAGAGGTTGTGTAAATTTTGTTCAGTTACCGAAGGGCATCAAGAAGCTAACCAACCTACGCCATATCGAACTTGATATCATTCGGCAATTGGATTCCTTGCCTGCATACTTGGGAAACTTGACTAACCTGCAGACTCTGTCAGCATTTCTCATCGGTAGGGATCAAGGGTGCCATATTGGAGAGCTGAAGAATTTGAATCATCTCAAAGGAGCACTTCGCATTTCAAAGCTCGAAAATGTGTTGACTAAGGAAGAGGCTGAGGAAGCTTCTTTGAGTATGAAGAAATCCCTCCAGAGCGTGGAGCTCCGGTGGACTAGTCTGTTGGTTGAGAATGTACGGGAAGAAGAGAAAATCCTTGAATGTCTACAACCCCATTATGGCCTTCAAGAGCTAGAAATTCAAAACTATGGTGGCTCAATTCTTCCAGCTTGGATTAGCAATCCGGCTTTTGCAGACCTTCTTGTTGTTACTCTTTACAGATGCAAAAATTGTGAACTTCTCCCATCTTTGGGACAGTTACCAGCGCTTAAGTTTCTCTCCATTATTGAAATGAATGAGGTGAAGGAAATTCATCATCAGTTATTCAGAAATGACCAAGTTGCTCAAGAGTTCCCTGCATTTCCTAAACTTGAGAGGCTAGAAATTGATATCATGCTTAATTTGAAACAGTGGACGGCGATAAAACAAGGTGATTTACAGTCTCTACTTAAACTCACGGTGGACTCTTGCCCAGAATTTGTCACTCTTCCTTCACTTTCAGAACTAAAATCCCTCAAGCATCTGGAGTTCAGACGCTGCCCAAAGCTTCAGCCCTTGCCCCACGATGGACTCCCTACTTCACTTGAGTCTTTAATAATTATACGTTGTCCTGAACTGAAAGAATGGTGCACGAAGAGGGGAGGTAAAGATCAGGACAACATATGGCATGTGCCTAGCGTATGGTTGGATCATGAAGAGGTACGTAAAAGAAAACTGAAACTTTTTTACTGCTGTTCAGTTCATCTAAAAAGATGAAACAAAAAATTAGTAGTTACCACCCAAAAAAAAAAAGGTAGTTCCCATTTTCTTAATTGTTTGTTCTTGCTCTGGTTGGAATAATCTTTTACTGCTGTATTTTAGCTTGTTCCAACAAAATTACTCTTACGCATTCAGCACTCTTGTTTTTGTTTTCATTTTCAATCCTTAGCATAGTTTTTGGAAGTTACACCTAAAATTTTAAGTGATTACTATGGCTGGTGGAGCGATTTGGTGATAAAAGTGAATATTTTTACACTTCTGGCTTTATATACATAGGAAAATCTTATCTTGCCTGGTTGCCAAATTGTGAATCTGGATTATAATCAGTTCGTATCAGAATCATGGTATGATACTTAACATAATCATTTCTGTCTAACAAAATACATGACTCTTGCACTTAATGGTTAACTCTCCCCCCTTGTTGTACAGTATGGATTTTGTGTTGATAATGTCAATATTTGCATCCATACTACTGATGGTGTACAGATAGGATGCTGATACATTTTGTTTTTTACTTCTTCTACCAATATTATCAATTTTTTTATCGACAGTCCTTCCTTTACTAAAGAACATTTTCGTAAATGTAGTTACCGCTTACAAAGTATTGTTAGCAATACCTGTTGCAGTTGCATTTGTGAAAGAAGTTTTTGAAAAGTCAAGTTTATTAAAATCCTACTTGCGAACCATGTCTCACGTTATATGCTATATGGTCTTAACTTTGATATATGTTGAAAGTGATTTTCTGGATGGATTTGATTGCAAGCGTTTAATTAATTATTTTTGCAGCTAAAAATGGAAGGAGAACAATCTTTCAGTGACGCTTGAAGGGCTGGTTGCTTGTAAAATGATTCTTGAAGTGTTGGTGGTGATATGTTGGAGCTAGAGCCTTCGTTTCACTAGTTGGGTCGCCGTTTATGGGGTTTGCTATGTGTATTATGCTGTTTCAATTTGCTGAGTGCAGTTTGTTTTATATTTTTATTTTTGTGGTTTGAGTTGTTGCTGCTTCTTTTGCTGCATCATTGTTCATAACTTCATACAATCGCAAGCATGTAATTAGTATTTAGGCTTATTTTTTGTGATGACATATTTGACGAGCCAAAATCCTAAAGAGTCTTCACCTTGGCAATCTTCTTCTTGCCTCATTGCACCTCAAGTGAGGAGGTGCTACACTTTAATCAATCAACAAGATTCATCAAGTTCAAGCAATGCTTGAACTTCTTGGCCGGCACTATCTTTGAAAGGAAATCTGCAGCATTGTCATCTGTATAAATCTTTTCAATAATTTCCTTAGACTTCACCCAATCTCTAATTCTGTGATACCTTGCTTCAATGTGCTTTGATCTTCTAGAAAAAAAACCTGGTTCTTTGCCAAGTGAATGGCACTTTGACTATCACACTTAACCTTCACACAATCTTGAGTGATTCCAATTTGACTTACCAAGCCATTAAGCCAAATCGCTTCCTTTCCAGCTTCGGCCAATGCAATATACTCTGCCTCTGTGGTGGACAAAGCTATAATTGGTTGCAGTAGTGCCCTCCAACTGATTGGTCCTCTTACGCATGTAAACACATAACCAGAAGTTGACCTTCTCTTGTCCAAGTCCTCTGCATAATCGGCATCCACATATCCTAACACCCCTGCACTTTCCTTTTGCCTCTCAAACATAATCCTTTGTCTCCAAGAACCTTTCAAATAACACAAAATCCACTTTACTGCATCCCAATGTTGCTTTCCTGGATTTGCCATGTATTTAGAAACGACATTGATTGCTTGAGCTATGTCGGAACGTGTGCATACCATTGCATACATGAGGCAGCCCACGGCATTAGCATAAGGCACCTTCGTCATTACTTGTTGCTCTTCCTCGAACGTAGGACACTGTTGCCCACTTAACTTGAAGTGAGCCGCCAAAGGGGTAGAAACTACATTTGCTTCTTGCATGTTGAACTTTTCAAGAACCTTCTGAATATACTTGGCTTGTGATATCCAGATCATTCCAGAAGTCATATCTTTCTGAAATTCCATGCCAAGGATCTTCTGTGCAGCACCTAGATCCTTCATATCGAACTCCTTCAACATCTTTTTCAAATCTTGAATTCTAGACTTGTCTTGACAAGCAATTAGCATGTCATCGACATAAAGCAATAACAATATGATCATCCACATATAACAATAGCAATATGATCATCCCATCTTGGAACACATGATGGTACACGCAACAATTATATAAACATTTTCTAAAATTGATTTTCAGCATGAATGAATCAAACCTCTTGTACCATTGTCTTGGAGACTGTTTTAGGCCATACAGGGACTTCCTTAGTTGACATACTAGGTTTTCTTTCCCATATTCAACAAACCCTTCTGGTTAAGCCATGTAAATCGTCTCCTTTAGATCCCTATGAAGAAATGTTGTCTTCACATCCATCTGCTCAATCTCCATGTCATGCTAAGCTGCCATTGCTAAAAGCAATCTGATAGAAGTATGCTTGACTACAGGGGAAAAAATCTCATCATAATCCACCCATTCCTTTTGTGAGTACCCTTAGCCACGAGCCTCACTTTGAATCTCACAGCATATTGTTCAAGTAGTCTTTCATTTTTCCTAAATACCCCCTTGCATCCAACTAGCTTTCTATCTTTAGGCTTAGGAACTAACTCCCAAATAGAATTCTTGTAAAGAGACTCTATTTCTTCTATCATAGCACTTATCCAACTATCTCGCTCATCACTTGCTATAGCTTCTCGATAAGTAGTTGGATCTCCTTGACTAATGTTAAGAGCATAATTAACTTCGTCTTGGTCAAACCCAAACCTATCAAGTTTCTTCTTGTTTCGCTTAGGTTTGTCCAGTGTTATGCATCTCTGGAATACAGGTGGATTGTTGGTTGCAGTTCGAACCCTTTGGGATGTTTGGCGGATTGAAGTGTCTTCAATCTGTCCTGTTTCTTGCTCCACTTGATTCTTAACTGGTGAACAATGTTGATGCTTTTCTTCTTCCTCAAAACCATCAGATTCGGCCCCTAGCTCGATTTGCTCCACCTGAGCTTCTTCATCTAAACTGATTAATGGAATCTTTGTTGCTTCAATTTCAGCATCGTTCGTATTCTCCCTACTGCTCTAGACTTTATTCAGAGGCATAGTTGTCTTATCAAAGACAACATCTCAATTAACAACCTTTTGTCTTGTTGTTGAAATCCTAAAGCTTGAAACCCTTAACTCTTTTTCTCAAAACCTAAGAATATGCAATGTGTAGACTTTAGTTTAAGCTTGGACCTTTCATCATTTGGAATATGTGTGTAAGCACTACAACCGAACACCCTGAGATTGGAATAGTCCATCGGCTTGTCAAACCATACCTCTTCTGCACTCTTAAAACTGAGAACTGTAGATGGTGACCTGTTAATCAAATAACTTGCATGATTAATAGCATCTGCCAAAAAACTATTAGGCAATCCTGCATGAAATCTCATGCTCCCCTCTATCTCTCTTTCTCTCCATGAGAGTTCGGTTCATCCTCTCAGCAGCTCCATTTTGTTGGGGATTCTTTACTGTGAAGTGCCTTATGATGTCTTCCTACTTGCAGTAATCGGTGAACTCATTACTTGTATATTCACCTCCATTGTCACTTCTCAGGTACTTGATCTTTCTTCTAGTTTGATTCTTGGTTTCTGTTTTCCATTCCTTGAACTTTGCAAAAACCTCGTATTTCTGCTTCATGAAATAAACCCAAACCTTACTAGAAAAATCATCCATGAAAATAACAAAATACCTGGCTCTACCATTTGATTTAGTTGGTGCAGGGCCCCAAACATCTGAGTGAATATAGTTGAGTTGCTCATTGCTTCGGTTATCTACATTGCTAGTTGCAAATGATATTTTTCTTTGTTTTCCGAGAAGACAGTATTCACAGAAGTCCAGTTTGCAAGATGACACGCCTTCCAACAAGCCTTGTTTGTGTAATTCTTGCAACCCTTTTTGGCTTATGTACTTGAGCTTATGATGCAAGAGTTCAGTCTTGTCTTCTACACTCTGATTTACAAAAACAGCTGCTCCCGTGACTATAGTGATCCAGATTAACTTATACAACTTACTGGGTTGTAGGTCACCCTACATTACCACTAGCGATCTTTTGGTTACCCTAAGTCTTCCTTTTCTAGACTTGTACCCATAACCGGCCTCATCTAAAGTACTCAAGGAAATCAAATTCTTTCTTAGTCTAGGGACTTACCTGACGTTCCCCAAAGCCCGTATCATCTCATCGAACATTGTGATTCGAACAGTGCCAATTCCTCTTACAGGACATGAAGAATCGTCCCCCATTAAGACTTCCCCACTGCTGACTTCCTTGTAAGTATCGAACCATTCTCTTACTGCACACATATGAAATAAGCATTCAGTATCCAAAATCCAATTTGTGCAAGCCTTGGAGCCCGATGTTATTGAAAGAAGCTCCACATCACTCTCATGCTCGGTGACTGCACTAGCTGAACCTCAGCTTCCTTCCATCTTGGCTTTCTTCTCTTTCCAAATCTTGTAGTTCTTCTTCCAATGATCGGCTGAACAACATTCGAAGCAACCTTCCTTCTTTTCCTTTTTCTTCTTGGATTTTGACCTACCTCTGTTGCCGGTTTTCTTTTCCCTTGTCTTTTCCCGCCCTTGCCTTTGGCATATAGACCCTGAGAGCTTTCAGTTATATCATCTAGTTTAGCATATGATTGAAGAGCTTGAATTACGTCTTCAAGCTTCAGGGACTCTTTTCCAAACAATAAAGTTGTTCGAAAGTGCTTGAAAGATGAAGGTAGAGACCTCAGCAAGATGATAGCCATATCATCATCTTTGTAAGTTTCTTCGACCTTTTGAAGATTAGCTATGCAATTCTGGAACCTGCATACGTGATCTTTAATTTCACCTCCTTTTTCTAGTCGAAGCCCGAATAGGTCATCCTTTAGAAAAAGTTTATTGGATACGGTTTTGCCCATATAAACATTCTCCAACTGTTCCCATACTTCCTAGGCAGTCATTTTTTTGGTGATGTGTGACTGAACTGATCTTGTGAGATAGATCTCGATGGAACTCTTGGCCTTCTTAAGAACCTTAGTCCATGCTGCCTCTGTCATGTTTTCCAGCTTCTCACCATCGAGTACATCATCCAAATCATGCTGTATCAGTACGTTCTTCATCATCATTTGCCAGTCCGTGAAGTCATCCTTGCCGTCAAAAGGCTTTAAAGCAGGTCCTTGATCCGCATTCATTTTCCCTTTTGAAATCGTAGAACACCTTGATCCTAGCTCTTGATACCAATTGTTGAAAAACCTGCACACTAGACCTTGTTCCTTAATGTAACCAACGACAATAGACTAAACAAGCAAATATTAGAAAACTTAGAAACACATAAGAATTATACTTGTTTGGTAGAACTTTTGCCTACGTCTAGTTGTGATTTCTCTAGGTAGAGAAATCACTGCTCCTTTGATTAATAATAAAGTTTACAGAACTTTTGCAAACCTTAGAACTAATCTCAAAACTTTTGGTTGTCTAGCTGTTTTCTTTCTCTGTAAAAATCAGCCTTGCCTTACCCTATTTATAGACATAGGGTTGGCTTACATGTCCCAAGGTTGATTGAATTCCTATTTCTAAGTGGATTAGGAAATTACACTTATCCAAATCCAAATAGACTTCTAGGAATCCAAACCTAAATTGAATAAGGAAACTGAAATTCTTTCCTAATCCCTCTAGGACAAGAATCGGTATACAGTTTCCTAAAACAATCCTAAACCAACTAGGACATATTTGACGAGCCAGAATCCTGACACCACTTTACCCTGAACTCTATATTATCTTACTTTAATGGCCCTTTTTAAAATCATTTGATGAAGTAGGGTAAAGTGCGACATTGAGGAAGAGTATAGGTATTAAAGTGAGAAAGTATAGAGTTTATGGCGGTAAAATGGGCCACAGAAGAAGAGTGCATGTGATAAAGTGGGTCAATGTATAGTGTAGGGTTAAAGTCAAATTCGATGAAAAGTATAGGTGTGATAACTAAAAGTAAGCCAAGTAATTATTAAGTTTAGGTTCTCTAGCAGCATTCTTGTTTTATGCAATAAGTATTTGTAAATCATATGTGGAATTCATTTGGTGAATTAATTTGATAAATCTACCTTGCGCATTTTAAGGGATGAACACTATGAGTTCTTAGCATCTTCCAAATGCAGAGTCTCGACAAGTACTAGATATTTTACGACCAATTTGAACTAAATTGTGGATTCACTGAATTGATCCTTAGACCAGATCATACCTGATGAATAAGATCTTTGATCATCAATACTTGATAAGTTCTCTCCTCCAATGAGAGATCTTATCTCCACTAAATTTCAATTCGACTCGCCTACCTATTCGTGCGATTTTTCGCGTTTTAACGGTAGGGTGTATAGAGTTTTGGCTTGGGTGTTTACACCGCCACCGTCGTTGACCTTTGTTGGTCTTTCCTGGCGTCACACTTGTTGGCGATGTCGCTTGTTAGATATTTCTTCCTACAGGCTTCCTTTGTTTCTGGGCGGTGTTCATTTTGGTGGTCCATAGAGGATGGTGCGGCCTTCTTTTTCTTCTTCAACTTTGGTTTTCTGGATGGTGATAGAGGTTGGCTTGTATGCATCGGTAGCTTTAGAAACTTAGGGTTGTGTTTTGTGGTTTGTGTATGCTGGGCTACAATGTTGACTTGGGTTTTTTTTTTCTTTTTTTTTTTTTTCGTGTTTTTGAGGTCATTTTGTTCTTTGTAAGTATTGTGGGTTTGGACCTCTTTGTGTATAATGTTTGTGTGTAATATTTTCTTTGGTAATAACTTTACCTTTTCACCCAAAAACAAAGTCTTTGATCATCAGGTAAGGTAACGTCCAAGACCGCAATGGGATTAGGGACGATATTTTTTTATTCCAGAGTATTGTGTACTCAAAAATTTTTAACCTTTATATCCTTGATCTGAGATACAATTATTAACTACATTGGAAGAGGCATGAAACTATCGAAATTACTGAGAAGAAGAAGATGAAGGTTTAAAAGGAAATCAAAGCTTGTATTGATATTTGAACAGATTACAGAAAATGAGAGAGAAATTGTAATTTCTACTAGCCTACAAAGTAACAATGACTAAGATGTAACCTTTATAACCTCTTCTCTTGAGCACTAGAAATCATTTGTCATCCATTACAAAAGTTTAGAAATTCTCATATGTATGTACTAATTTTTTTCATTTTTGAGTGATGCATCTCCCACCTTCAAGTTAGGTAGAATTTTTAATTTTTGTCGTTCAGCGTATCCTGAAAATAGGGACATTCATTCTAATATGATTCTCCATGCCAAATGAGACCTTAATGCAAAATAACACTAGGACTGGGCGTAGTCTAAGTTCGGTTTGATTTAGTCATTCAAACCACATAGTAAGAAATATATTTTGAATAAATTACATTTGACCACCTCAATTTTGAAACACAATACAAACTCATACCATCTTTTTTTTAGAACAAATGATATTATCTATACTAAGAAGTGGGGGAGTGGGTTATGTCTCACACTGGCTAATCATAATAATGTAGTTCAAATTCGCCTTTAATGAGAATCGAACATAAGATTTCTCACTTACAAGTGAGGAGGAATGATACTAGAGCACACTATTAAGTGACAACTCTTACCACCTTTTAAACCTTGCAATGTTATACATCAACTTATGAATTTATTACAATGTCAAGCTTCCGTTAGTAAATCCATTAATTAGTCTGTTAATTGCAGATGTGGCAAGAACACGACCCACTCCTTTGCCTTACTAGATTGAGAAATTAATTAAATAATAATAAATTAAGAATTTTTTTTATCTGAACAAAATTAAAATTAATGAAATAAAAACTTTTATCCCAATCGTCAAGGTTCCTTCTCGGAATTCACGACGACTTCTCCCTCCCCCCCTCGCCCACGCTCGCCTTCTTCGCTAAATTTACCCTAAATTTAATTCTTCATCGAGAAATTTAAGCATAAAAATACCAAAATTCACAAAAAAAAAAAAAAAAAAAAAAATCTGATTAAATTGTGAATATTCAATCTGTAATCGAAATCTGGAGTCACTCAAGTGATGTAGAGGGAAAGGTGGTGAGGTTGGGGAGGCAAAGGTTGCTTCTTCTTCGGCCACCGGATTGTCCCCCCACTGGCGATGACGGATCAGAACCCCAGGATCACACACGTCTTCAGAGTTTTCCCTAATTCAGCTCGTCATTTCATGTTTATTTTATCTCGATCAATCCCTTCTCTTTATAGTGAACTGAGTTGAATATTGGTTTTTAATGTTTAATATTGTTTTGTAGTTGGAAAATAATAATTTTAGGATTTGGGGTTTTGTTAGAGATTAGGATTAGTTTATTATAAATAGGATGATTGTTATTCACTTTAGAACAATTCAGTCAAGATGTAGCTCTTAATTTGTAGACATCTTAGCAATCTCGTATATTTGTTTTTCGTTAATAAAATAATATTCATGGTTATATTTTTTCTGCTCTTTCATTGGTTTATTTTCAACTTGGTAACATGTTTGATCTTTCGGGATTTAATTTGCTTCTGTTTGCATCAGTTTGTCTATCTCCGTTGTTTCTTTTGTCCAATTTCGTTCCATAAAACCCTTTTTCTTTTCTTTTCTTTTTTTTCTTTTTTTTTTTTTGTTTTTTTTTTTGTTTTTTTTTTTGTTTTTCTGGTTTGGTTACCCTTTGTTTGTCATTCGTAAAAAAATTAAAAAATATTGAAGTCTGGAGTCGAAGTGGTGCCCAGCTGTTGGAGCCACCACACCAGTGTTGCACCTCTGCCTCGCACCACCATCACGCTAAAGCCTCGATGTTGTCGTCTGCCTAATTTGGATCCGCTAGCCCGACCTGTAGCCTGAAGAATTCTAAGAAAAGATCTAGAATATTTGGATCTAATGGAAGACATAACACAGAACCGAGCGTAATGACATTCTAAGATTCATATAGCCAACCCCACTTAGTGAAAAAAGACTTTTTTGTTGTTGTTGTTGTTGGTACATTGAAGAGTGATGTGTTTTAAGCCTTACCGTATTCAGAATGATGGGGCCATTTACCTTGATGAGAATGTTTAAATTGTTGGAAAAAAGGAAAAAAATTATTGGCGCTTTGTTAGGCCTTTAGAGGCCTACACGGATAAGTTTTGTTGGAGTTTGCTTGTCTGTCACTCGTGTGCTTAGACTTGTGATCACTTGAGTAATACTTTTTGTTTCTGTCTATTTGTTTATGTAGTTGGGATCTGAGAATTCTTGTCCATTTAGTGACGGAGTCCATTCTCTCAACATTTGTATATTGGAATATGAAACAATAAGTTTGAGATTTGGGCCCCAACCTATTAGAATTAGGTTTTGTTAGAACTTTGGGTTTAGTTTATTATAAATAGAAGGCTTGTTATTCACTTTAGAACAACTCAGTCAAGATATAGTCCTCAGTTTGTAGCCATCTTGACGATCTCATTTATTTATTTTTCGTTAATAAAATAATATTGATAGTTACATTTTTTTTGTTCGTCCATTCGTTTATTTTCAACTGTTTTTATGTTTACATTGCTTGAAGATCTGTGCGAAATTTGATTGATAGTTCTGAAATTTTTCTCATCATTTTGGGCGGATCTCTCTGATTATTTGTGATTTTTATTTTCTGTGCTGGGTTATTCTTCTCCTTGTACTGATTATTTCATGTAGGAATTCTTCTTCTTCTTCTTTTTTTTTTTTTTTTTTTTTTTTTGAAATTTTTTTTTTGTCCTTCTACTGATTAATTCGTTTAGCAATTCCAAGGGGAAATAAATTAAATAGATTTTTTTTTTTATCAAACAATAGATTTTGTTAAATTAACCATAGACCTGGTTCGAACTCACTCCGTCATGTAAGGATTCAACATCTTTATATCATTATGATAAAGACCACTTGCGAAAAATTTATTTGAATCTGTACAACTCTACTTTACAATCAACTTAAACTTTGAATTGTCTTTTATATTTTATAAAACTAACAATAAAATTAAAATTTATAAATAAACTCACACCTAATAATCAAACCATTATCATCACTCAATTTTTCTCCAACTATAACTAGGCAATGCCTTGTGACCAAAACTATTCACATCTAAAATCTAAAATCTAACACCGTGCTTACCACTTAATATTATGATCTAATAGTATTCATCTTCCCTTATAAATAGACATGTAAAAGAGTCGGGTTTATCGGATTTGGATCGGTTTTAACCCGATCAATTAAGTTAACGGATTACCTAAACTCAACCCATTAAAATAATAAGATCACCCAAACTCAACCCGTTAAGTTAATGGGTCACCTGTTTCACCCGTTAACATTTTTTTGTTTTAATTTTTAATTTTTCATATTAATCAAAATTGTCCAACACAAAGCAGAGTCCCGTAAATCTTCAACTTGCTTCCAAATAGACTCCAGAAGCTTCATAACCACGCCATTTGTACCGACATGGACGAAGACGAGCTTCGATCATCAACCTTAAGCTAACGAGAGATCGCAACAGTGTCCTCAAAAACCTGCTCGAGGGTCTTGCGCGATCGGCAAGAAAGAGAAGCTCGGAATCATCGAGTAGAAGCCGCGGGTTTCTCTTTCTCTGTTTCTATAATTAGCAACTAGTATGGGCGTACAAAGTGTGTCAGAAAATTTTTTATTTTTGTTTTAGAAATAGAAGGAGAGAAGAAAAGAGTGATAGATAATGTAGGAGTAGGAAATTTTTTTATTAAAGATATGTTAGGATTACATATAGATGAAGTTTCGAAAAAAAAAATAACAAAATTTGGTTGTGTGAAATTACATTTATGTCATATATTTCTTATTCATGTTCTGTTTTAATTAGAGAATCAAACTGATAATTTTATAAGATTTTGATCGATAATAAGTGTTTTATTAATTAGTAGAGATAAATATGAAAAATGAGAGCAGCAGTTAACATTGAACTCAAGGCATCAAGAACTTTCCTCACTCTCTCCCGCTCGTAACTTTTCCACCCTCCTCTTTATTAATATTCGCCATATCCAAAACACCCCACTTCATGTTCTTTCTTTAGAAAATTTTATTTTAATTCTTGGTAAAGATGATTTTTAGATTAAAATCATAAGTAAAATTAAAATCTAATTTTAATTTCTGATACATTAATAATTTTATTTATTAATTATATTTTAATTTTTTAATTATTTTTCTTTTTCTTCAGAAATTTTAATGTATTATAATTATAATTTTCATTTCATTTATCGTAATATATTTTGTTGTAAACATTTAGATAAACTAAATTTTTGTTACACAATATATTTCGATGTACTTTATCTTCTTTATTTAGGTACATTAATTCAATATGATACATTTTGATGCATACATTTAGGTACGCACATTTCGATACAAATATTTAGGTACATTAATTCAATATAATACATTTTGGTGCATACATTTATGTACACACATTTGGGTATATTAATTTAATATAATACATTTCAGTGCATATATTTCGGTACATACATTTCGATACTTACATTTAAATACATTAGTTCAACATAATACATTTCGGTACACACATTTTGGTACATTAGTCTTTCAAATTTGAAGAATGTTAAATAAAATTAATAAATTAAAAAACTCCTTTTTTTGTCAAAAAATAAATTAAATTTGTATATTAATAAATTTATATATTTAATAAGGAGACATTAAATAAAATGCACATTAATTATTTTGAATTAAGGACACATCAAAAAATTATAATCAATATATAATCTAACACCAGGTTTATTTTAAATTTCAATACTCAAGATTAAAGTTAAAAACCCCATTTCTTTCTTTCTTTCCATTTTTTCTCTCAGACAAAACATCAAACACCTTCCATACCGTCCAACCATGGGCCGCCCGGAGCCCCAACAGTTCGACCCCGCCCCGCCACAGACCTACAAGGTATACGCCATCAGCAGCAAGATCATGCTCAACGCCATCACCATCCTCTTCTTCGTCGTCATCCTTATGGTCTGCCTACACCTTTACGCCCGCTGGTACTTTTTTCGCGCCCGTCACCACCATTTCAAGCATTTGTTTATTCCAAATTCAAGCTTGGTTTTGTTATTCCAGCTTTGGCGTAAATGGGTTGGCAACATGTTTTGCGGGTAGACCAAAAATGACCCGTTATTTAATGGAGGTTAACGCGTATACTCGTTTATAATTCGACCCGTTAAGCATGCTTTTTAATGTTAATTTTAACGGGTGGGTCGGGTCGGGTTAACGGGTTGGGTTTAAAATGCCAAATCTGCTTGTAAGTGAGAGGTCTTAGGTTCGATTCTCGAATTTAAAACACATTATTACTAATCCATTGTGAGATTAAGCTCACTCTGCTCTCTTTTAGTGTAGATAATATCGTTTGTTAAAAAAAACAAAAAATATTCTAACGACTTACTGCTTCTCTTGTGAATTTTATGAAGTCAAATGTTGGGCTACGAACTGAGTGTGGAAAGGGACGACACTGGGTAAATCCATTCCACCAATGTCGGCACCCATTGCCAGAGTCTGCTTTTCACGCTCAATTACAAAAGCTTCTGTAAATTAAAGTTTTATTTAGAGTGTTATTTTTTAAATGGGTGTAAAGATAAATTTACATAATAAATTGAGTTTGTGAGAGGAGTTTAGGTAGTAAATTAGGGTCTAAAGAGATATTGATATTTTATTAAAAAAATAAGACAAGTTAGAGAGTAAGTTGAGTGTAGAGTGAGATTGATCATCTAGGGTTTATAATATATATAGCGACAAATGTCTTATTATATGAGGATCGTTTTTTTTTTTGAAGAAACGATATTATCTACACTAAGAGGTGGGGGAGTGGGTTAAGCCTCACAATTGGCTAGCAATAATGTATTTCAAATTCTCATTTGACCAGAATCGAATCTAATATCTCTCACTTATAAGCAAAGAGGAATCCCACTAAATCGTAATACTAAGTGACTATTCTATGAGTGATTATAATTTTTTTTAATAGACGATATTATCTACACCAAGACCTACTCCAACCCTTGGAGTAAAACTGAAATTTTAGGTTCTAACTTACCCCAACTTGCTCCAACTCTTGAGGCAAATATGAGTTTTAATTCAAAACTCATTGCAAATTTAGGCCAGGAATCCCCTGGGTTAGTGGGGTGATCCATCATATATGTATATTTTTTTAGACTTAAACATTAAAATGGTCCATGTGTTTTAGTCATTGAGTCAATTTTGTCCATGTGTTCTTAGTTTGGTCAATTTGATCATTGTGTTTATCTCTGTTAGCCAATTAAGGACATTTTCATCTAATTTCTATAAAAAAATTAAAAATTGTTATAAACTTATTTATTTTATTTAAACTATTTAAAAATGAAATACAATAAAAATTAAAAGAAAAATTATTCTCCTCCCAACTCCCCGACACCCTCCATAACATTACCCCCTATCTTTACTATGTCACAACCTTAATCATTTTTCAGATTGAAAGTTGTATCTCATATATGTGTTATTTTTCATTGAATTGCATTTTTCTGTAAAGATAAATGGTGATTATATTTCATATAATTTTTCTTATGATTTTTTTAAAAGATATTGAATGAAATGTCCTTGATTGATTAACAGAGACAAATATAAGGACTAAATTAACCAATCGAAAACACGAGGACTAAATTGGCCATATGACTATAACACATTGACCATTTTGACATTTAAGCCTTTTTTTTTTAATTTTATATTTATAAATTCATCGAATCCAACAACTAAGATCTAATTTGATCAAATCAAATAATAAAAAATAAAATAAAATAAAATTTAATAGTCCAAATTTAAATCCAACAACTAAAGTAATTAAAAAAAAATGTTATGTGTTTCATATTCTTTTATAGTGTTCCACAAGTATCATGGTGTCGGTTTATTGATTTTCAATATTTATCAAAATCTATATATTTTTATATTAAAATGTTCATAAAATTAAATTAGGATAGTATACATAATTTTTTTAGGGAATTGTTATTGGTACTCTAAATTCCTCATTCTACACTCCAAATTTTCTATATTTAGAAAGAAAAATACACTTGTAAAGAGTGTAAAATGAGATTTTTGGTGTCAATAACACTTCCCTTTTTTTAAGTTACTTTTTTAAGAGAAAAATTATCCTAGATTCATTATTTAATAATCTCGGACTAAGAAGCTAGAAGAGTTGGAGGAGAAAAACTGTTTTTGGCGAGAATTGAATATATTACTATTCATTTTTGTCTTATTATCTCTATAAAAAAAATAATATAAAATATTAACGTAGTTTAACCATGACCACACAAAATAGAAGGACATGGAAGAGGAAAAAATCCTGATCATTTCTTTCTCCTCTTTTAAGGCACCGAAAGCATAGGAACACGGTTTGCAACTTTTTCTTTATGCCTCTCCTTTTCCAAATGTTCTCCGACTCTCCCTTTTATTTAATTTTAATGGGAACCAAAAAGGGCATCCAATGGCTTATCTAAATTACATATATTAATAAAATCTTCTTTGTTAATTAAAAGAAAATAAAAATAAAATTTTAATTTTTTATTATAAAATAAAATATTAGATAGTTAAGTAAATTCATACAAACTTTTTTTTTCTTTTGAATTTTTAAAATCTCATCCAGATCTTAACATCCTTTAATTTGAACAATAAAAAATAAAAAAAACAAACATTTCTCTCCCATTCCACATTCCACATTCCTCTTTTTTCTCCTTCACTCCTTCCCATTTTAGAAATAAATAAAATAAAAAAAAATTATTACACACAAAGTGTGGGGCATTATGCTAGTATATTTCGTGCCAATTAGTCCTAAAGCCACGCAAGTGATGTGGCTTTCACATGCTGCAAACAAAACCAACCAACAGATGGGCCTCACATAAAAAACAAAGACCCCACACGGAATAAAGCCGCCACTACTTTAGAGCAAAAGATGCACCTTTGTGATCGTATACTGTATGATCAACTTGCATGAGATACTATTTACGTTTAATTTTAAAAAAAATTAAAATGATTTTTAACCGCATCATATATTATGAACAGATAAGATGTGAAGATCCGGATGAGATCTAAATCTAGTTAAGCAAATGGTCACCAATAATTATGTAACATCCAATTTGTGTAGCAACAGTTTGTTTTACAATACTTCATGCTTTAATACGATAGTCTACATATTTTTTTTTTTTTAAATTTAATTTAACAAAAAAAAAAGCCCAAGTTCATGCTTTAATAATCCCGGGTTAAAATTTTAGGCTAGAACGGTTGGAGCAGAAAAGTTGTTTCTGGACTAAAAGCTAAATTTTTCGGGCTAAAATATTTGGTTTTTAGCCCAACCATTAGAAATGATCTTAGAGATGGATCCAAGATTTATAAACTGAGTGGACTAACTTTTTGGTGAATTTCCATAAGTTAAAAAAAAAAAAATAAAAAAAAAAAATATATATATATATATATATATATATATATATATTCAATCGCAAAATATTTGTTTCTACATCATCATTCCCAATATGGCTGTTTTTCTTCAAATTGCATTCCTTGTATTTAGTTTATCTTGTTTGTCATTATATTCGGTGGACAACAATTTTTGCTTATGCTTTTTTGCGGCATATAATTGTGAGCATATATTTTGAATGAACAGTTGGATGAGCAATTGCCGCGCATATGTCGACCACTTGGTGAGCAGTGGTATTAAAAAAATAAATAAAACAACCAAGACTCAAGTCTCCAACGACTTTTGCCTTCGTCTCCAGAGCGACCAGAGCACGAAATTGCCATTCTCCTCTCCGCCAGCTAAAGCAAAACCTTTAGTCTTTCTTTCGTCCGCAAATTGCTATGGCGGGCACTCTTACTATACTCTCTATGGTATTTTCGAGCGGCATCACATCCGCAATTTTGCAGGTGGTTGTTTGCAAACTTGCAGATCTCGCTTTCGAGAAGATAGGCCGGAGTGATGAGGTCTCCGGCAAGCTCCAGCAGCTCGCGCGAAGGCTGCAGAAAATCGACTCTCTTGTCGAAGACTTGGAGAACAAGCAAACCAACTCCAACGCCTGCGAGGAGCTGATTGAAGATTTCAAGAATGCCCTTTTGGATGCTGAAGATCTGCTGGATAAGATCGATCTCGAAAAGCCGAATTTCAGGGACATCGATCCGTCGCGTTTGAAGTCGGATGACAAGCGTGAGCTCAGTCGGCTGCTGAAAAGAGTTGACGGTTTAGTGAAAGAGATGGAGCGTTTCTTCTTGTCGGAAATTAACAGGCAGCGCATACTTCCTCAAAGTTTGGATGTTAATCCTCGTACTAGTTCGTTGGTTGACGAGTTGTCTGTGTTCGGAAGGGGTAACGAGAAGCAGGAGATGGTTGAGATGCTGCTGGCGGAGCGGAGGGAGGATGTTTCTGTGATTCCGATTGTGGGTATGGGCGGGACCGGAAAAACAACACTTGCTCAACTTGTGTACAACAATGAAGCTGTCGTTCGAGAGTTTGAGTTGAGGATGTGGGTGTGTTTTTCTTCTCTAGACACTGATTTGGTTACCGTCACTAAATCAATTTATGAGTCTGCTACCAAAGAGGTTTTGAAGTTGTCGAATTTGGATGCTGTTCAGGTCGCACTGCAGGAGAAAATGCGGATGAAGAAGTTTTTGCTTGTACTCGATGGAATGTGGAACGAGAATTCGGCTTTCTGGGAAGTCTTGAAATTGCCCTTTAAATTTGCGGCGCCAGGGAGCAACATTGTGGTAACTACTCGAAGCAAAATTGTTTCATCGGTTGTAAGCACTGGTCGGCATTATCATTTGCACACTTTTTCTGGTGGCTCTGGTCATGAAGCTTGTTGGGAAATAATCAAACAGAGCTTGGGTGGAAATCTTGATGGATATGAAGATTTGCAGAATGTTGGGTTGGAGATAGCAAAGAAGTGTAAAGGCCTCCCGCTGGCAGCCAAAGCAATCGGACGTGCCCTGCGGCTCAAGCTAGAAAAAGAGTGGGATCACATTCTAAATTGTGAGCTTTGGGACTTTCCAGAAGATTATATGAGGCAAATCTATCCTGTACTTAAAGTGAGCTATGATCACTTGCCGGCTTATTTGAAAAGATGTTTTGCTTATTGTTCGATTTTCCCTCACAACTTTCAATTTGAAGAGGATGATTTGATCCAACTATGGGCAGCAGAAGGCTTCATCCAACCCCAAAAAACAAGAAGTGTCGAAGGCATTGGAAGAGAGTACTTTGATTTCTTGCTCTCGGGGTCTCTTTTCCAAGTTTCATCAAACGCTGCTGGTGGCCGAAAATATGAAATGCATGACTTCAACCATGATTTGGCGAGATTGGTTTCGACCAACTTATGCTTTCGTCTGGAGGATAGCATGTCAACCTTCTTGCCCACATCTAGAAATGTACGGCACTTGTCTCTGCTTTGTCAAGATATTAAACCATCTACACTGGAACAGTATCACAGGTACAAGAAGTTGAGGACATTTATATTGCTTCCTCGTGATCCAACCAGTCTTAGTGAAGTTCCTCATGATTTTTTTTCAAAGTTGCCATGCTTAAGGGTGTTGAATTTGAGTCGTAGTCAAATCACTGAGTTGCCCGAGTCCATTGGAAAATTGATGCACCTTCGATACCTCAATCTTAATGATACCCTTATCAGAAGATTGCCAAAGTCGTTAGCAGATATATGTCGGTTAGAGATACTCAAGCTCAAGAACTGTTCTAAACTCCATGAATTGCCTAAGAACTTAAAGAAATTGAGTAAGTTGCGACATCTTGACTTTGATAGACCCAATCAAATCAGTTCCTGGCCAAAAAATCTTGGGAAATTAACTCTTCTGGAAACCCTGCCCGAATTTAGAGTGGGAAAAGACAGAGGATGTAAAATTGAGGAGCTTAAGAACATGATGTGCCTTCGTGGATCACTTTCCATAAAAAATCTTGAGAATGTGGAAGATGCTGCAGAGGCTGAGGGTGCTATTCTACACAAGAAGCAATATCTTGAAAGTTTGGGATTGCACTGGAACAATGGAACCAGAGATGCAACAGTTGAAGAAGCAGTTCTTGAGGGCCTTAAACCTCATGATAGGTTGAAAAGGTTACAAGTAGCAGGTTATTTGGGTTCAAACTTTCCAGATTGGATAGGCCAATCATCTTTCTGCAAGCTTGAAAGTATTCGTTTGGAGAAGTGCCAATTGTGTACAGTACTTCCTTCTCTTGGTCAGCTTCCAGTTCTTAAAGAACTTGTCATTGAAAAGATGAGTGCTTTAACAGACGTGGATCGTCAGTTTTGTGGGTTGGCAGGTTCTTTTCCATCCTTGGAGACACTAACATTTTGTGACATGCCGAAGTTGAGAATTTGGTCAGGAATCAATGAAACTGACATGCCTCGCCTTACAGAGCTTTGCATTGATTCTTGCCAAAATTTGGTCACCCTACCTTCACTTCACCACCTAACTTCTCTTGAAACCTTAGACATCAACGGGTGCCCTCAGCTTCTATCAATTCCAGGCGAAGGACTACCACGCTCACTCAAACATTTGAGCATTTCGGACAGTGACATATTAAAGGAGCGGTGCAAGGGAAGAGATGGTGCCGATTGGAACAAGATCAGATGGATCCCTGAGATAGTGATTGATGGTGATGAAATTCCAATGGACGGGCGTGGAAACTGAATCTTGGTGCATCTCCATCAACCCACGGAGCTGTTCTGAGCTTGACAATAAGGTACTTGATGCTATGTTTGAACTAAGATGATTGGTTATTTGATCTTCTCAACTTTTGCTGTTTGTGCTTTTTCATCTTCTTCTTAGTCTGCATATTTGTGTAACTGAATGCTAAGCTTCTGCTATTTGTGTGGTGTGACTGAATGCTTAGTATGCATATTTGTGTGACTGAATGCTAAGCTTTTGGTATTTGTGTGCTTCTTCTGCATATTTGTGTGACTGAATGCTAAGCTTTTGCTATTTGTGTTGGATATGTTACCGGAGCAAAAAACTTATTTTACACATGCAGGATAAACTAATTGATTGCCTCTGCATTCATATTTTGTGCAGGTGGAACACGGAGCCCTCTGTTTAGATTGATCAAACGAGTTGAAGTATCCATCTGAGACCTCCTTGCAGATGAACTCCTCTCTGACCCTTGATACCTTGTGTTCTGACAAAGCTTGGCTGCTGCACAATTAGCAGCAGCTCCTGCTAAAAAAACCAATGTTATATATATATATATTTAAAGCGCCATCTTGTTGGAAAAAAAACATGTATTGTTGATAGGCAGCAAGTGGTGGATTAGATAGAAGATTGCTCTTTGTTTGACTTTGCCTTGAGTTAAACCCTTCCCCTCTCTTTAGCATAGCTTAGATAGTAATATCGTTTGCAACAAAAAAAAGTGTTGATAAAAGTCATTTATACACCCCTGAAGAAGGAGAATATGAACTATAATGAATAGGGAGAACATATTTGCTCTAACCAATGTGGCTACTTGTACTTGCATCTGCTACTTGTAAGTTACGCAATGACAATACACTTAAATATACTATTAATTTTTTTTAACTGGAGTTTTTAGAGTAGTAAATAATAAAGAGAAAAAGTAGATAGTAGGGGAGTGAAAGTGGGATATAAATTTAAAATGAAATTATTAAAATATCCATGACTTTTGAAACAAATACTAAAACCTTACTTGTCCTGTTTGGCAGATCGGATAAAGGATCAGATAGGATTAGTTATACGGACTCGGGTGTTTGGCGTTCACTCGTACTAAATAAGCGCCGGATTAATTTAATCGGTCGGATAGGATAACACGGTATACATCCGCTTAATAAAACCAACCAAAACGCCCGGATTATTTAGTCGGGGAAGAAGAGTATGGGAGAGAAAGGGAGGGAGTTTGGGGGGTGTGGCGGAGAGAGCTGGGGAACAATTATTTGGGATTCTTCTGCAGTCGGGGAAGAAGAAGGGAGAGAGAGGGAGGGTGTTTGGGGGGTGCGGAGAGATCTGGGAACAAAAAAATGATTTCACTTTTTTTAAAATTTTTTTTTTTAAGTTTAATTCCTCCTATCTAGTATAATACCAAACACAATATAAATAATACGGTCACTAGTCCGATACTGCACCAAACATCCGACTAATTTAGTCAGTACTATCCGGTGGCTATTTATCCTATCCGACAGAAATAGTCAGTACAGTCCGAGCTACCAAACGAGGCCTTAGCATGTCAAGGCTATAAGGATATGAAAACAAGCAGGCAATCTATTACCAACATATAATAGAGTGCTTGCTTATATGAAAACAAGCGCGCGCGCGCGCGCACGTGCATGTAGAAAAATTGGAGAAAACTAAAATTTGAAGACATGAAAAACATCATACGTGCGTGCGTGCCTGTGCGCTTTTGCATATGCATGCGTATAATGACTATGGATAGAAAAACTATAAGACGATCGCAACCCAAATGAATACAACCCATTCTATAATGGCCCAACATCAAATGCTTGAATGTTGCTTGAATGATGATGTTATTAAAATTGTTTGGCTTTGTGTTATTTTTGCCTTCCATCTTAATTGTTTGACACTGTATTGAATGTTTTTTTATTATTTACAATACTTAGAGGGGTGTTGTCAATTTGGATTTCGGATGATTTTAAAGTTTTTTTTTTTTTTTTTTTTTAACTGGCAAATTTCAAAGAATTTTAATAAACTCTATAATCCTATATAGATTTTGATAGATTTATATGAATTTTTATGTTCTTTTATGGATTTCTCATTTGAATTGAGGTATAATTTTGTGTTCATGTTGGTTTATTTCAACCGAGCTAGGGCTTTAACTCGAATGATGCAGCCTTGGCCCTTGGTCCATTAATATTTAGTTCATTAGTGAGGAAAGGAGTTTTGTTTGTGAGATTAACCATTACTCATATGAAGTATTTTAATTTTGAGCCAAAATTACTTCAACATACACGTTTCCTAACAACGAATTTTCAATACACGATTTAAAAATTTTCATTAGTTGGTCATGATTGATAGGAAAAATATGACAGTGCATAACCTTCCATTAGTTGGTCCACGAGCACAAGAGCATTGCAGCTTCAACCATCGGCACAACTACGCCATTCCACCAAGTAAAACATACGTAATGAGGGACGAAAAGCGAAATTATGAACACATAGATGGGGAATTTGATTAATACAAAATTTTCTGTTGAAGACCTATTCACATTCCTCAATGATCTGTTTCTTTTTTTTAGATGAAATATATCTAATAGCAAAAAAGAAAGGAAAACAAGTTCGAAATTCACCATGATTTGGTCGGTTATAATTTTGCCAAAGCAAGGACCTCTATGTTGAGATTGCTCCAGCGGAAACACCAGCAAGCTGCTGGTGTAAATCACAGAAAGCAAAATAATTTGCAAATTAAGGACTCCCAGTTTGCTGGTGTCGGATAACGATAGGATTTTGCATGGTAAAACCATTATAATTAGTCTTCCTCTTAGTTGTATGATCCTCTATGCTCCTGTTTTATCATGCACAAAGATCATCTTCTGAATTTACGTTCTTGGAAGTAATTTATCTGATCAAAACCTTGTCTGTGAACAAAAGACACTGCAATTTTTTGTGGAAAAAGAACCATCCGATGTGAAAGAATATGGAAGGTAGAATCAACGACAGCCATGGCCCATGGCTGCCATGCATAGCGTAGAAAGGAACAAGTAGGGCGTCGTGGAAGAGAGAAACCAACTTGGGAGAAGAGCTTGAATAGAAATCCAAGGGGTGGAGATGAGATCCTTTATAGCCTTTGTTATGCATAAAATTCACTCTTAAATCCTACAAAATCTCTTACTTAATGAAATCTTTCAAAATCTTGACATTTTGAATATCTACACATCTATTTGCACTTTTTAGAGTATCTCCAAATAAGATGTCAAAATTGTCACATACACATGCAATAATAAAAATGGCAGCAAACTCTCTTCAACTGAGCCTTCAATTTCCTACATAACACTAAGTCAATTGAAGGCAAAGCCTTTTGTTGTCAAATTTGGCTGCATATGTCAAATTTATTAAATAAATTTTTAATAGATTAATATTATATATAATAAATATTGTTGTGGTTTTCAAGTATTTGATTCTTTGTCTCAATAATTAGACCCTACAAAAAGATTAAAAAAAAATATTAAATGACATTATTATTTAACATATCGGGTGGAACAAAATATTGTGCAAAATGTCAAATTGTCACATAAGCCATCAAATATCATTTTAATGTTTAAAATTTGACACTTCACTTGGACATGCTCTTAAAATCCTAATTGACGCTTGGATTTAGATGCATTCTTTTAAATCCTGTTAAATCCTACCTTGACTACACCATTATTTTGAAGTCTTCTAAAATCTTTTTTTTTTTTTTTTTTAATCCTAATTGACTACGTCTGAAGTACTTTTAAATCCTTTAAAATCTTAATTTGATTACACCTACTTTAATTCATGCCAATTCAAAACAATCCACGAAACAAACAAGACATTGGAGATTCGTACTTAGCATGAATTACAAATATCCACAAACAACTTGCCTAACCAAGATTGCAACATTTTTCTTTTGTTGAGAAATGCTAATGAAACTTTCTCAAAGTTGAGATTTCTGTCACTTTACATTTTAACGTTAATTCATGTGTCAACATTATAAAATATTATACACATAAAATGACAAAGAATATACGAAAAGTTTTACCATTTTTCTCTTTCTTTTATTTGATATCTAACTTTAAGATGGAACCATTCAATACGAATTGGGGAATCTCAAACGTGGGGCCACATTTTCTCATTACCAATCCTATTTCCGAATTTATTGACAAAAAAAATGTGTTTTAACTTAAAGCTGGTGATACTATTCATTTTAACCAAAAATTATATTTTTATATTAAAAAATTAATTCTGATACTATTCACTTGATTTTTTATTTTTTTTTTTTAAAAAAAAAAAAAAAAACTTCCGAGATCCGATTTACTTTCCACAAAAAAATATATAATATTTCGTATCACCCTTTGATATCTAAAGTCAGAAATATCAATCTCTCTATCGGTGGATCGAAATCGAAAACATGCAGATTTTTGTGAAAACCCTAACCGGGAAGACCATCACACTCGAGGTTGAGAGCAGCGACACCATCGACAACGTAAAAGCCAAGATCCAGGTACTCTATCTCACTCTCTCTAATTTCAGTTTTCATCTTGTATATTTATTTGCCCTATTAAGGAACGTCCATAAGTTTAGCGTTTGGATTTCTGGTCAATTGGGGTTTATGTTTGTTAAGATTTTGTAATTTGCTTGGATTAGTATTTTGTATCAGTATTTGTGATTGTATTAGTATACATATGTGCTTCTAGGTTTAGGATTTTGTTTTGTGAAAAGAGGAGTATTTAGGAGCTATACTCTGTTGGAACAATTTTATAGCTAGGGTTAGGGTTTCTGATTTCAGCTACTGATGCACTGGGTTTTTTTGGGGTTAAAAATTATTGCTCTTGCCTCAGTTTTTCCAGCTTTATCCTTATTAGAAGGGAAATTTACAATAGAAATTTTCGCCATGCCGGCCCTTTTGGGAAATTACTGTGTAAACTAATTTCTGTGGCAGACTGGCAATCAATTCCATCCAATGGATTGAGGAGTTCTTATTTATTTGTGCTTGGTTTTCACCACCACCCCCCCCCCCCCCCCCCACCAAAAACCCAATTTCTACTCATTGATTGGTGTATTGGGTTGGTACAAAGGAATTTCAGTTTTCCAGGCTTCTTTTTGTTGCTTTACTTTTAATTTTGTCTCATAAAATGTTTCAATCCCAATTGTATGATTAAGCCGTTTATGAGATTGTCTATGTAGGGTTAGTGAAAAAAGAATATTATGACTGGAGCAGGGCAGTGAAATTTAATTTACCGATGCTACAAAGAAAATATTATTATCTAGCAAAGAACCTTTTCATCATGACAAGTTTTAGATTATTAATTATTTGTTTTCACAGAATTGTGGAAAAATGCCTTAGTCACATAGACAGATCAGTGACAATTTTGAAGGCAATTCACATGTTAGAGTCATGATGTTTCTGTCCTTAATACGTTTCGTTTGTGCGCATTAAGGTAGTTACATTTTTTGCTATGGGATTGCATGGTAACTCAGATGTGTTTATTTTCAGGATAAGGAAGGCATCCCTCCTGATCAACAGAGATTGATTTTTGCTGGTAAGCAATTGGAAGATGGTCGAACTCTTGCAGATTATAACATCCAGAAGGAGTCAACGCTTCACCTGGTTTTGAGGCTGAGAGGAGGAACTATGATTAAGGTGAAGACTCTTACGGGGAAAGAAATTGAGATTGATATTGAACCAACTGATACCATTGACCGGATCAAGGAAAGGGTTGAGGAGAAAGAGGGAATTCCTCCAGTGCAACAAAGGTATATTTTCTTCTTATTATAATATTCAATCCAACTAAAATAATACGTTATTGTAACTCAAGTTACTTCTGATTGATTATGTATATCTGCATCAATATTATCAAATACTAATCGTTTGAATTCTTTTTTTCTCATGCATTGTTTCTCATATATATGATTTAACATATTGATTTTCTTCCCATGTATGAAAAAAAAAAAATGATGTACTGAAATTATTACTTTTACCTTGTCCTATCTATGCTCTCTTGCTCTCAAATTGAGCAGCAAGTAATGTCCGTTCTAGCCTCCTTTTTGTCCTGTAACAATGTTGGAAGTTGTGCTGGTTCACTATTCACTTTAAAATGCTCTCGTTCTTGATTTCAGTGTTCCATAGCACTTACAGTTGATCATCTTGTGAGATTGTTCAGAATGATAGGTTCGTCATGTTATGATTGACTTTTGTTTCTATTCCTATTTGGGATGTTTTGGCTGCTTCTGCATTTTGTTTGAACTGGTTGTTTGTTGGTAGGATTCGACTAGTGTTTTGACAACAGATAGTACCCAATAATTATTGTTCTGTATATATACATCTGAAAACTTCAAAATAAAATTTGGATTTGAATTGGATTGCTTTCTAGTTTTGAAGTCTTGTATGGCTCTTAGCTAATGGGAATAATCTTATTAAGCAGCATCTGCCGCATTATTTTAGATCTGTTCATTGCACTCCAGTTAACATATTGTTTCAGCACAGGTTGAGTGGTATGCTTACTAAACAATTCAGGAAATGTTTTTCATTTTAATGCGTTTTTGGATATTTGGTCATTTTTTAAGTTCTTTAGTTTCTTTCACATGTAGTACTGGCCAATTTTTTATTTTTATTTTTTTTTGTAGGCTTATCTATGCTGGCAAGCAGCTCGGGGACGACAAGACAGCTAAAGACTACAACATTGAAGGGGGCTCTGTTCTTCATCTGGTGCTTGCACTACGAGGTGGTAGCCTATAAATATTAGTTTTCGGTTTGGGAAAACTCTTTTGTTCAGGCATTAACGAGTCTTGATGCCTTAATAAATGAGTTGCATGTTATTTGTTGATAAATGCAAATACATGGCAGAAAGCCTGTTTTAAGTTGTTTACTCTGGACATAAGTATTTATGTTACATATATTTGCCTCTCTCTCTCTCTCTCTCTCTCTATCTGAATTTGACATTCTTAGTTTAGGGTTTAGAACTTTAGATTTTATTCACATAATTTTTTTGGAAAATTTGGAAATGTGATGATTCTATTTTCTTTTTCAAGTCTTATAGGCTTCTATGTTCCCTCTCCCAAAGAGATATCGAAAGAAGCTTCAATTTATAGGCGTATGGAGACCCTTAACCTTGTTCCTTTACTAGTAACATGGTTGTCTTGGTTCCGTGACATCAATTGATTTAAACCTGGTTTTTCATGAATATTGAACTCGTCCACTAGATTTTAGAGCGCTCAATAATTCTCCCTTGAGTACAATAAGCTCCCCCAATAGCGAATAGTCCTTTCTTTTTTTGGGGGAACTAATAATAGAGCGCTTTGTGTGTTCAAACTCGATCACACACTCAAGAATAGGAGGCAATAATAAAGCCCTTTGTGTGTTCAAATAGAATTTTTGAGGTAAACCTTTGAAAGGTAAACCTCAAGCAACTCTTTTAGGACATCAGAGGCTAAAAATTTGCAGAATTGTAGGAATTATGAAGGATTATAAGAAGCAAGTTAGTATTAAAAGCATGTAGATTTAGTAGGGGGTTCTGTAAGCCTGCATTTGCATATCAATCAGTGTAAGTAGAAGCACTTTTAGGCGTTGGGAAGGATGTCTTTCTGAAGAGCTGTTGAGTCCAAACCCTACAAAAAAAAAAAAAAAAAAGGGTTCTAAAAAGAATGCGTAACAATTCCTAATCCTTGCAGATGATCTTTTCATCTAAAATGTACTTCAGCCTATGGTGTTGTGTCGCTTGCTCCTCGACGGGTGTGCAAGGGGACTTTTTGAGGAGGTTCCCTCTCTACTCAAAGGAGACGGAATCAATAGCCCGGGACTTCTTGCTGTTGTTCTTGGAGAAAATTTGGCTTGCTCTAGAACCCGGGACTGAAGCTCCAAAGGATAGTCCCTCATGCAACCAATTCGCGGTCCAGCACCCGTTGTCCACCTGCTTGTTAAATGCTGAGCCAACTGGTATGACTTCATTCCCTTGTGTGAATCAATCCTCTGCATGATCTTCTCCTTTGGCACTGGCTTTTCATCTTCTTCGAATTGGTCTTCTTCGAACAAGTTCAGTTTAGGGACCATGAAGTCTTCTTCTGTTAAGATTGATTCTTCAGCTGTTTCATAACCATCATCATCAGAGGCAGAATCTATGAAATATTCGCGACAGGTGATTGGTATTCCATCCTTCAAAATGTCAAACGCATCGTTCCTTTGTGGTATTTCGAGTTTGCCTATCTTTGAGCAGAATCTTTCAGGTAATCTAGACAGAATAGGGTTGGGATTTTCTGCAGAATTAGACTCCTCATTTCTTGATTCATTGCTATCTTGCCATGTGCCTTTGGTTTTTGTTGTTACGGTTTCTTTTGGTTTTCGTGGGCTAATTCGGATGTTGCTGATCTTTTTGGTGAAGCCTCCATCTTCTTCGTCAGCTGGAGTTTGCTGTAAATTGAAAGAGAATGCTTATTTATTCTTTAGTGAATATCATATAGTGCTACATAAAAAATCATCTTCCGAAATTGTAGAAGGCAATTTCTCGAACTAAAACAGTCAAAGTTTGCTCGGTGTATATACCTGAACATTTGTGAGATCTACGTCGTGTTCCACAAGGAACATCATAAATTCCTGAAAGTTTTCTTCTGTGGGGAGATAATGCCCGCTGTGAGGCCAAACTGACTGTTGATATAAACCAAAAAATGAAAGGGAAGCGATAAGTATCGTGTTAAACATCGTCATAGCAGTACATAAAGGATCGATCTTTTATATACCTTAAGAATTCCTTGTTCCACTACTAATCTTCCAGCAGAAAGTGTTGCTCCGCCTGCCAAGAAACTCGAATGTTGAAACGTCCCCTTGCTCTTCTGTCCAACATACAATGTCTTGGTTGTGCTCAGCACAAATATCCACTTTGTGCCCTTAGGTTCTGATGTGTCAAGAAAGTTTCCACTCTGCTTGTACACGAACTTCCCACCCTGCACTAGAATTTCGTACGTCTCTCGTTCGATCTGCGAAATGAAGCAACCGTTGTCAGTAATTTCGTTCTCTATGAAAGTTTAGGGTTAGATTGAAACTTTGGTGAACACCGAGAAGATGAACGAAAAATCATGAAGAAAGTTGAGGCTCACCGGGCCAAGATACTTGATGCATTGTGTTTGAAGCTTCGACCTAGGGCATGCTTCATGGCTTACTTCTCTTCCGTCTCCTATATCGAGCCTGCATTAAGAAATAAACTTTCGTAATCGCGAAATAGGTGCTATACAATGTTCTTGGCTGTAATCATTGTATGATGCCCCAAATTTACTTACCAGTAGAAGAAGGGTTCTTTACTTTCGCAATGGAGCCATCTGGCGTAGTAAAAGTGAAGATTGTGGCCATAGCGATGTCGAGGATCAATCTGTTAGGAGGAAGGAATACGAGTGAGAATTCAATCCGTAAAGAAAACTTAGTACATTGACTCCAAGTGCGGAACTTACAGCCTCAAGCCAATGCTGCAAAGCAAGTTTACGTGCTTTTTTATCCTTCGACAAACCTTTTCCCACCTTCAAAAGAGTTGCAGCAGAAATTAGAACCATAACTTAGCAGTACACAATGCATGGGCACACAGCTTTAAAACAGACTTACCTTTGCAGCTTTAGTTCTTGCCCGAGACCAGCGAGAAACAGCTGTCTCAGGTTTCTGAATGTCGAAAAATGATATAGAGCTCCGCTTTAGTTCAGCAAAATCGAGCACCTTCCACCTACAAAGTGAGCCACCAAAATATAAATCTAACAGCACATGAAGTAGGCATAAAAAAATGGATGGCACGGTTCTTCAAATTGCAAGCACACACGAATCAATGCATACCATCTCTGCTCCACAAGAATTGCACAGTCCGCAAGCTGTCTTCTCGTGCGAAAACTCTTATAAACTTTCTGCAGCCTCAATGCAGCCTGGTCTCTGGGCTCCTTGAACGAGTTCTCGGATGTCTGCTGTTTCTCTCCAATACCGCTTTCTGCTCTAGCAGACACATTGTTTTCCACATCCCTGGAAGGTGAGTTTGCTGAAACGGCATCTAATTCCATCTCTTTAAAGCTAATTGGTTCTTCAAAGTTCATATTTCCTGAACCAGGTGACTTCATTGTTGCGGTTGGTTCCGAATCACAGCAGGTGTTGGAGCTCAATGACTGCAATGGCTTCCTCTCTTCTTCTTTCCTGAGACTAACTGGACTTACAATAACAGCTCCACAATGACTATCCAAATCATCAAAATCTGCAAGTGGGCAGGATACTGGAAACCCCATTGACCACCAAGGAGTTTAAATAAATAAATTATACCACAAATAACCAAGATCTGTAACAACAAGATCTATGGGGTCTCTATAACTGCAAAAAATGAACAAAATGTACAAAATTAGTTATGAAAATGTTCATAGTATTCACTAAAGACATCATAATTAGGAATATTATGGCTCATTTTGTTTCCAGAATTAGATTGGATAACTCAAAGAATTCGAGATATTGTGAAGGCAGAGGCGAATGATTTTCATTTTGACGAAATTAGAAGGGACTAGAAATAAATGAAACTTATCGCTTTTGATAATGCTATTTGTGGCGATTAGAAAACATAAGTGTCCTTTATGAGTAATTAATCTTCTACTTTCTTGTTCCATCCTTCAACATACCTTGAATATAGCGAGTTATACAGCTCAATGAGCACCAAATGAGCCCTTATTGTTCGAACATTTGGGAATGGAGTTCTACCATTCTATACATACATGGATGGAGACATCCATGTCCTCCCCATTCCTGCTTTTCTACAAGAAATCTAAACATTGTTCCTCAATAGTCGTTTTTGCAACCTCCATGCAAATAGCAAAAAGGAGGCTTTAAATCCAACAAAAACAACCAATTCCTCAAATGCCTTAAATGCAAGTACTAAACCATGTCACTCCCATTGCAAGTTTCAAAAAACAAATTAAGAATTGCTCAAGAGAACATTTTGATACATTCAGAAAAACAAAAGGCTGATAATTGGAGGCAAATTAAACACAAAAATAGGGAAAAAAAAAACAACTAAAAAAGATTAAATGAAGGGTACACAATAAGTGTTTACCTTAATCAGAGACAGAATCAAAAGGAGAGATAGCACTGGTTTAAGACAAAGATTGAGGTGGGATAAACAAAGATGGGTAGAGACGGAAAGATGGGGAGAGAGAGAGAGAGAGAGAGAGAGAGAGAGAGAGAGAAGAAATGGGCATGCAAATGGGGGGATTGGCAGGTAATGATGAAAGAGAGAGCGGGCAATGTGGGAAGTTGAAAGTTGATAGGGTTTCTATTTTATTAAGCTAATTCAGAGCTTAATTTACCTAGTTTTTCTTCTCTGTTTCTGGCTTAACACAGCACCTCTACGTTGGCTACATACTATTCTTGCAATGCAACCTTTATATATAGAAAGCTTGGAGTTAGAGAGAGAGGGGGGGGGAGTCAGTAACAATTGAAGTATGTTGTCCACACACGTGGTATTGGCCACATGAGAAAGCTCACCTACTTATGATATATTTAAGGCAAATAACATATTCAAAATTGGATTTGATCAAGAAAATTAATGGTTTCAATTATTAAATTTGTACGGTGAAAATGCATTAATCATAAGGGGCTGACAAGGTGGTGCACCACATAGGATGGATGCAAGTATTGTCCATGTTTAAGCACGCCTGACGTAACTAGATTGACTAGAGCACATATGTTTTTTCTATGCATTTAAATTCAAATCTATTTTCAGTAATTTAATTAGATTAGTTTCAAGATTTCATAGGGACGACTGGTGTACCACTGCTAACCACATCCCCTTCTGCTTCTTTGGTAAACACGGAAAGGTGCACACGCCACAAGTTTTAGAGGATAATTAAGTAACTTTCTTGTTTAGGGTTTGAAACCTTTTGTTATTAATAACTAAAACTAAATTCTGTTATGACATGAGTTATCATTTACCAAAAGCTAACTAATCTCAGTTTAGTAATGCAATTAGTTGTGGATGTTAAAAATTTCCACATTTCTTTTATTTGATTTTGCATGTGTGGATTTTGATTGTATTGTTAATATTAAGGGAATTTTAGTCTATGCTGACGGAAGATTAGAATTAGAGATTAACAAAAAAAAAGAGAATTTTAGTCTATACTGGTGGAAGATTAGAATTAGAGATTGATAAAAAAAAATAAAATAAAGATTATGGAGTCGTGTAATTTTTCAATACAATGGTCTTTCGGTTGAAGCTAAAATAAATCACATGTAAAAAAGAATATCATTATATCATAGTAATTTAGTAATAATGAGTATCTGTGAATTTGGCTAAGTATTTGGGGTCACTTTTTGTTGGAGGGAAGCTTCTCTGGCGGTACTTCTTATTCGACAAAAGTCTTTGCTGGATTTTGAGCCGGAATATGAGATGTTTGACTCAACAAATATATTATCCTTCTCGATATGCAAAGCTGCTCCCAGTCTCTAAAATGATCTGTCGAGTTGACCAGCACATTCTTTTGGAATTTAATTTATTTTTGTACAGAGCGGATCAAAATTTCCATAACAAACCGTTGTAATCATTTATCTCATTCATGTAAGTCAAACATTCATGGATAATTTTAGTTTACTTTCTCCGCTGCACGCTAATTAACCACTCTAATATTCTTTTGGTCACTTTAACCAAATCTAATCAAGCTGCAAACACGATCCATTTATGATTCATGCATTCCTTTTGAATTGTTTATGGATACTTTTACACCTAATACATATTAACTTTTCGAATTAATTAGTTTGACACATTAGCCGTCGAAACCTTTGTCCCATCTTTTTCTTTACTCACAAAATTCGAGTGGGTGAGATGGATTATTGACGTGGTCCAATTCTGAATTCTAAGGTGTATTTGTCACATCCCGGTCCGGGACGAACCATTTTCCGGGCCCGCTTCACCACCGTAGCACGATATTGTCCGCTTTAGACTTACCATTCCCTCATGGTTTTGTTTTTGGGAACTCACGAGCAACTTTCCAGTGGGTCACCCATCATGGGATTGCTCTAGCCCCCTTCTTGCTTAACTTCGGAGTTCCTACGAAACCCGAAGCCAGTGAGCTCCCAAAAGGCCTCGTGCTAGGTAGGGATGGGAATATACATTTAAGGATCACTCCCCTGGGCAATGTGGGATGTCACAATCCACCCCCCTTAGGGGCCCGACGTCCTTGTCGGCACACACACAACCAGGGTTAGGCTCTAATACTAATTGTCACATCCCGGCCCGGGACGAACCACTTCCCGGGCCCGCTCCACCACCGTAGCACGATATTGTCCGCTTTGGGCTTACCATTCCCTCACGGTTTTGTTTTTAGAAACTCACGAGCAACTTCCCAGTGGGTCACCCATCATGGGATTGCTCTAGCCCCCTTCTCGCTTAACTTCGGAGTTCCTACGGAACCCGAAGCCAGTGAGCTCCCAAAAGGCCTCGTGCTAGGTAGGGATGGAAATATACATTTAAGGATCACTCCCCTGGGCGATGTGGGATGTCACAGTATTACTGTTTTTTTTATATAATAGTGAATTGCTCTCATAATTATGGTATTTATGTACAAGCTACTACGTTTTAGATTTAAATCTAACTTGAAATAAAATAAAAAGAAAATTCCCTTTCATTAATTAATTATCTACGTAAGTCATGCATGCACATATGCATGGAAACTTCTTTGGTAATATAATATAATAAGCAACAAAAAGCACTCTACTCTCAAAAAGCGTAGTGATAGTGTGTAAAGTGGTTAATCGGACACAAGAAGCTCTATGGGAAGTCCTTTGCTTAATAATTATATGTAAAACAATATGTTGAGAAATCCAACATGTCAAATATAGTGTTGGATTTTATACCATGCAATTTTATTTATTTATTTATTTTACGGTAAAAGGAATTCATTTCATAACAAACCAAAACATAGAAATTATAGCAGGTGAAGAAGGCTTCTAAAAGGACCTCAACCGAGTAAACCCAGTGGGACAAACCCCGACCAAGGAACAAGAAGCCAACCTGCCAATTACATAATAACCCAATCCCAGACTCATCCTCAATACATTGCATTAACCATGGAGGACCCGTGTTTACCCATAATGATAAACTCCAACATTGTTTGGTGCAACATGTGTCTCAGGATGCAAATTAAAACGAGCTAATCGATGAGCGGCATTGTTTGCATCACGAGGCACATGCTGCACCTCCACCTGATTAGCCAGTAGCAAAAGCCGAATTCTCTCAACATAAACCCCCTCCGCGGCCAAGCGGACATCATCTTGAGTGAGTAGATGGATTTGCTCATGTAACTAAGTTTACGTGAATGAGTATAAATTTAGTCCATGTGGCGGAGATTGATTTGCTCATGTAACTAAGTTTTAATTCCAGTAACGTTATTGTTCAATAAATATTTGATACGTGTTCAAAAAGTTCACTACGTCATATGAAAAATGGTGACTACATAGTGAAACAGCAACATGAAAGAATATATTCAAATGGTGAGTGCATATCACAAGATAAATTAGAATTAAGCAGGTCAAAGATTCAATTCCCTTCTACCGTAACATAAAAAATATTGTCAATCACGCGGATACCACACATTCATACATGATCTACCTTAGCAAAATACTTCTGATCCGAGTAGCAAATACTTTAAGATGCACCTAAATGTAGGTCATTTGATTCAAGATTTGGTTGTGGAGTGGTCGATCCAACTTGTGAAACACTGTTATATTTCTCACAGAGTGTAAATAAAACGTACGAGACTGCAGAAGAACACGTTAAACTGTAAAGCATTTAATTTTCCGGCAAAAGTTAAGTTTAAGCAATAAATTGTGCCATTGTTTTTTGGCTCACTTCATAAATGTAAATGGGTCACCGCCACTGTTTGACAGTGTGGTTGTGACTATCCTTCACTTGAATATTATTCTCTATTTCTTTTCTCCGTACAATTGATTTTATTTTTTCACTAATACAATAATATATTTACATTTAATTTGTGTTAAGCCGCACAATGGAGTGCGAGTTCAAGTCCAATAAGAATGAAGGTCTACATGAGATAGGAGTAATGATTGGAGAGCAAGAGGTACTAAAAAGGGAGCGCTTTGGTTATTTTGGATCTATCTTGCAAAAGAACGGATGATTGAATGGAAATCTTAACCATAGAATACAAGCTGGATGGATGAAATGGAAGCATGCATCAAATATGTAGTGCGGCCAACGTATGCCACTAATGTTTAAATGAAAATTTTATAGGACGGCAATAAGATCACCAATGCTTTATGACACTGAATGTTGAGTAGTCAAGCATCAACACGTGCAAAAGATGAGTGTGTGGAAATGAGAATGTCTCGTTAGATGTGTAGGCATACGAAAAATGACATGATTAAGGACAATGATATTCGAGGTAAAGTAAGAGTGAGCTCAATTGAAGAAAATATGAGAGAAGTTCGATTAAGGTGATTTGGACATTTAAAAATGTGAGGACAAATCCCACATTGGTGATGGACAAACCATGCAATGGCTTAAAAGTAAGTCATGCTATATTTCATATTGTCAATTGATTTTATAATGAAACCTCAACTTTTTTCACATGTTAGCAGATTTAAAAATACTCGGATTAGAAAATTCAACTAAGAAGTTATCATCTCTAAATATTTAATTTAGTGAGTGTGAAATCACGTCGCGTTTACATATTTTGCACCATGAGTAGGATTTGTTTGGATTAAGATTAGATTCGATTGTACGACCAACAGCTATAGCTGCGGGCTTTGTAGCTTTCTGCGAAAGTGCTTTCCATATTCTGACTGAATCGAATGACCACCGAAGAATCTCCGACATGTATTTTTGTTTGGATCAAGTTGTCCAACGCGTTTTGTATTTGTAAAGCACCGACAATAAACACTCTTCGCAAACAACTCACACATTCCCTAGCCCATATGTGTAGTATTTGATAAACAAATCAAGAAAATTTCTTCACCACTACTTAGCATTGATTGACACGGAGATAAATAACTAAAATTAAAAATAGAAAATCTAAACAGTTGTGTAATCAAATTTAACAGTTAAAATACCCGTAACATTAAAGAATATATAACATTGAAGCCACACTCACAAATTATATAGTCTTGGAAAATTTCAAGAGAAAACTTGTAAAATGTTATTCAATGGTATTCAATGGTATTCTCTTCTCGTCATTTGATTGTCTGTAAAATTTTACACTAAAGAGTGTCAAATTTGGACTAAGCCACACAAAATGCCAACCATAATAAATTAGATATCGAACTCACAGTTCACATGATTCGAACTTAAAATCTTACGTTTACAATTTGATACAAGAAAATTTTATCGCAGACGGATTTATATAACATAGACTAGTTTCTTGTGCCAATATTTACAATTTGACAAGAATACAATTCAGAAAATACTGACCCGAGTTGCTAGATGAAAGGGAAAAGAAGATACTCGGCATAGAAGAGATTCCATATAAATCTGTAGTAGCTGGCAATTGCTTCCTGCAGAATATGCATTCGAACATATAATCAGATGACGAATTAAACACTCTGTCAAGTTCTTGGAACATGAAAGCATCATTACAAACTAGTCATGCTGAATTGGCGTACTCCAATTTGTAGCAGTTGATCATTAGACCAGTAAAATGTGCTACGCATGCAACACACGGTTTAGTATTTACCTTGGTGTAATTTGCTTGCTCGAGCACCCAAGTCTGAAAGAACATAAGAATATAGTGTGTAAGAGTTCAACATTAACCATAATTTCATTAAATGTTTGTTTATCTACGAAGGGCGCACAAGCTTCCATAAATGCCTAAGATACAGCGGTAATCAGAGATGAACCCTAAGATACGAACCTGGAAAACTAAACTCAGTGCCAAGATTGCATGCATGGGTATCATTAAGCTACGTCTGAATGCCTGCAGCACAAGCAATTCCAGGACTTGAAAATTTTTGGGTTGAAGGAAAAATACAGGAATTTCACAAACATAATTAGTCAAAGATAATAACTTTCTGTCCAAGCGCAAGGACTGAGCAACCATCTAAAGGTAAACTTCAAAGGGATGCATACTCACCTCCGGCATTAAACTTGCTGCGAATATGGAACCAACATAATTTAGTAGCAGAAGCCCAGAACCAAGAAACGCAATGTTTCTAACTCCGAGTTTTGTTGCAAATGTTGATATTTCAAACCTGCAATCATACTAATTCAAATGAATATTTGATGGCATCTATAATATAAGGTTTCAAACAGAAAATAGTGGCATATTCAAATCTACAATTTTACGCAAGAAAATTATTAATTGTGAATTCACGAATTCAGTGACTAACATCAAGTATGCTAATGCCTTTCCGCAAAATGGCACCTATCCAAGATTTAATGTGTGGTTTGTGTGTAAAATTAATCAGACAGAGAAAAAACAAAAGGAAAAAGGAGTAACATTAAAACTAATAGCAAAAATTTGAAACTGTTTTTAACCATTGAAGAGTAAATTATATGGGTAAAAAAATGTATGCAGAGAAAGAATCAAATGAGATATCAGCAGCCAAGAAGTAATTAGCCCTACAACTCACTTGCGGTCCCCCTCTACATCCGGAAGGTCTTTTGTTATCGCAATAACCAAAGCAAACAATGTTACAAAGGTGGTGATAAAAGCAACGGCCGAGCTGCAGATAGAATGTGAATTTCAGCATTAGTCTGTACCCAGCTAAAATAATAGAAGCATATTCACAAGAAAATGCAAGATTATAAGTAAATATCTTCAGTTGTTAGAGAAAGCTCGCTTCGTCGTTACTTTCCAATCCTATATTAGTCCAATCTAATTTTGGAATCATACCTGTACTAATGAGTCCAGATTTTCTGATTAAAGCCTTCTTGGTCATTACTTAGATAATAGTGAAATATGATTAGATAATAGAATTATTTCTTTTCCATTATAAGTTTTAGGGCGGAGTATTCAACAATTGTGTTTATGAATTCATTTGGATGGTCTTCCGAAAGCTACCAATGTCATTTTTGACAAGACTAAAGGAACACCCGTGTTTTTTCTAAAGAAAGATACGATATGTTATGACAAAAATGACAATAAAATACGCAAAGTGAACAAGCAGTCCACAAAAATCAAAAGCAGACAGCGATACGAATAGAGAAATCAAAACTAAGAAAACTCAAAGAGATAACTAATAGCAGCTGTCCAATCAAGCCAAATATAAGAAAAGGACAAATATCTAAAATCTGACGATACAGATGCCCATAGAGAAGACCAGGAACACCCATGTTTTTACACCATACACGATGCTATGGTTTTATCTATCTACATGACGAAACAGAATAGGGCAAGTAACACACCTCCACTCAAATTGAAGCCCAAGGGCAGCTCTAGTGGCATAATATACACCAAAATTGAGAAGGAAGCCCCTTACCTGCAATAGTTATTTTGTTAATCTCTCGTGACATCCTACCGCTGGCGAAACATATGAAAAAATAATGTTTTACGCATATTTATACAAAAGATCATGGTAGCTATTTCCACAAAGCCATAATAGCAATCACAAACATCCTAATCCTTTTAAAACTCTTTACTTTTCAGTCTCCTTTCTAGTAAGTTGTCCAATTCACACACATCAATTTTCGGACAATCATATTAGATCAAGCTATACTAATTCAGTAAGAGAGAGTGTTAGACTATAGTACGCATAGATGCTTCAGCCAAATAATAACGTCTAACTACTGTTTTAAGCCAAACGGTTTTGTTTCACGTGGCTTCTAAAATAAATGACTTCCTTTTCTGTCACTCATCATGGGCCTGCTACCCTCCCCTCTTTTTCCACAACTTAGTTGAAAACGGTCAATTTAAATTCACCCCATTTCTACGATGTGTTTTCATGAGTATGAGTTGTAAATTCCTACTTAGTTCCTCTATTGCTTTCAGATGCCCTTTTCTTGTGATAAGCATAAATTTGTTTACTGTTATCTGTTTAATAGTACCCAGAAATTAAATATAAAAACTTATTATTAGCTTTATCCTTTATTTGGAGATTTTGAAGATAGCCCATGAATTTCAAATTCCATGAAATACCATATCAAACGATTGAATTCTGAGTAGCTACTAACTTTAGAATGGAGCCAAAAACATAAAAAAAAGAGTACATCATTCTATTGTTAGAAATAGAGAAGGGGAGAAAATTAGCAATACCGTGGCAATTATAAGAAAAGCTGCAACAGGAAATCTCTTCATTCTAAGCGGAGGAACAGAATATATGGTGCCAAGGAAAAGACCAAGACAGTAGAGAGAAGTAATGAATGGCCCGAAGTTCAGTCCAACAATCAACAAGCCAGTCACCGCAAAAAATACCACCAAGAGCCATGCTGATTTAACTGAAAGATCCCCTGCAGCGATAGGTAAATAAGGTTTGTTTACCCTGAAACACAAAGTAAAAGGGCAGAATAAGTTTAACATGAAAAAACTTTGATGGTCAATATGTCACACAACAGGAAAACAACAGAACAGATGACAGTTTAGCAAAAGGTCAAGATCACCTGGGTCTATATTTTTCAAAGAGTAAACAACACATTTTTAACAAGTGTCTCTAAGTCCGATGATTGATATGCATCAACTATGAATCTATGATGATTCAAGGCATCAATAACATTCTGATAAGGGCCAACTTGTGCAGGATCTTAAACAAAAAATAATAATAATAATAATGAATGCTTTTGTGGCTGTTCAGAACTAATATTTTGAATTTAAGGCTGCATAATTGTGTGCGGCGTGTATAATAATTACCTATCTCTAAGACTGTAAATTAACAGGAAGATGTGTATAAATGTGTGCGGCGTACTTGTCAATTTTGATATCGTAAATCTGATTGATGCCAACTATATAACCATTCCCACATAGTAGCGCAAAAAGACCAGAGAATGCCTTAAACAGCAGAGACCACTTTATCAAATTGGAGTTCTCAATCAAAGCTCTTGTCACCAAAGCACTGCGGACAAAAAAAAAAAGAAACTTGGTCAACTACAGCATTACTGAGTTGGAATTTAAATTAGTTTACTAGCCAGTGTTCTCCATGGTAATTGACTTACGTAGACCCGAGAACTGTCCCACGTATGGTATGGGGCCTGAGGAATCGCCAACAAGCATCTTTAAAATCTGAGACTGTGGTCAATACTGGATCAGATTCAGCAGCTCCAACTTGACTGCAGGCCTGGACAGCATTCACTTTCACTTAATGCCATAAGAAAATGCTCGAGCCTCATAAAATGATAGACTATATGTACAAAATTTGGAAGCAACCGTGCACGTGGAACTAAGCCACATCTGAGTTCAGCATTACTCGAGAATAACAAACAAGTCAAAACTTCCAGTTCTACTAACACTCAGAGACACATGGATTAAAATTTCAAATCCCTCTATCTCTCTCACAAATTGGAACAAAACTAAACGAATCCAACTAAAAAAAGAAAGAAAAGATGAAATCTTTCTCGTCAAAATTTGACATTGGCATTGTTTAACAGCCATTGCTAACAGAAAGTCAGAAACAACCCCATTGGAGCAGTTAAAACTTAAGGCTGAAGAAATACGGCATACCCAGATGGAATTTCGCTTCTTCCGGTAGCTGAGCAAAGATTTGGAGCAGATTCTGGACAGCCCAATTGAGTACAAGTTTGTCCTGCAGCTTGAGAGAAAAGCAGCTGGTTTTGCAGTGGTGGGATTAGCAGAAATTGGAGGAATATAGGAGGAGGTGCTGCAGTGAGGGCTTATAGCTGGGAACCGCAGAGAAGAGGAGGGAGCGAATGAGAGATCCATGTCCGGAAGGGTAGAGAGAGAGAGGGAGAGGATAGGACTGGGAAACTAAGACACACGAAAAACAGAGGATGAACGACATGTCGTTTAAGAAACAAACAATATGTAAAAAATGAATAATGGAGATGCGGGGTATCGAACCCCGTACCTCTCGCATGCAAAGCGAGCGCTCTACCATGTGAGCTACATCCCCAACCTATTACTTGCTTTCAATAATTTTATTTTTTAATTCAACAAGATCCTGAGCACTCTTTGCAAAGCTGGACGGAGCTTAAAATTGTGTGAAAATATAAAAAAACATTTTCCACTGCCGGGATTCGAACCCGGAATTTTATCAATATTGATTTTCCATTGCTACAGCGGATTCGTGTGAACTACAGGATTTTAATAGTGTATATATGCCTTATTCAGAGCATCTCCAATGAAGGCCCTCAAAGTAGTCCTTGTCACCGTATAGACCCGATAAATGAGGAACAAGGCTCTCCAATCCACTAAAAATTGAGTTTCTAAAGTATAATGACTCACCAGATACATAAGACAGGTTCCCGCATATAAGGACAATATAGAGATAGAAATGGTGACGCCAACTGGGAAACTTGGTCCACCCACGTGATTGCTTTGTGCAATTATTACTTTTCTATCAACAGCTGCGTCTTGCAGCACACATGCTGTTTTGAGTAAGAAATTTGGTCCACCCACGCGATTGCTTTGTGCAGTTATTATTTTTCAATCAATAGCTGTGTCTCGCAGCACACACGCTATTTTTATTAATTGTTGGAAAAACAAAGGTCCAGATTCATGCTAGGCAAGCTCTTTTTTTTTTACTGTTGAAAATCAATGGTTTCAATTAAAGATTCCTCAAATTTAGGGTTTGTGCTAGAGACTTTCCCATTGAAGGTAATATTCGATTAGGGTGCATGTCCACAAATGCAATTTCTTCTTGTGATTCTTTCCCGTAGAATTTCTTTTCCTTTCGTTTACATGTGTTTTCTTGTACTTCTGAAACCCAGGACGAATATTTAAGGCATTTTCTATAAAATCTTGTCTTCTTGAGCTTGCTCGGAAGCCAGGTTTACGATGAAATTTACAATCAACGAGGGGCATCGGTTATTCATTTTCAATTTTTAACACGTTACGTAAAAAATCAAGTTGAGTTAATCACAAGACCTAAGAAAACTGGAAAAAAAAATCAACTTCTACCTCCGACACCGCCAATGCTGCCATCCTCCGAAAGGAAGATGGGGAGGTGGTAAGTGTACTTCCACCATGGCAGCCCTTCGAAAAGCATCAGGTGAGTCTCAAAGAAATGATGTCCTTGAGGGGTTTACCATTACAAGTGCAAAATTATTATCAAAATTTCAAAATGCATGTGGTTAGTTCACCTTAAACGAAACACAATCTAAATAAAATTCAAATCAACCGCATCCAACGGTATAAAATTACACAACCCAAACTAAAGGATGACTGGTTTCATAACATAAATGACAAAGACATGTCTCACATTCGAGCTAAATCCGACAACTTCTACATAATGACGGAACAAACAAAACGCCCACAGAATTCTCCTTGCTAAATAACATTTTTATTGAAGCCTCTTAACGGTTGGCCTTGGCAACTCTTTCGATCTCATCCTTCTTCTTGATTGCATAACTGCACATAAAACACCACTAATCGTCAGCAAAGAAACAATGAATCAACGGGAAGAACGTAACTGAAAAAACTCAGATAAAAGAGCTTTGGAGAAAATACGGTGCAATAGGCAAACAAACGAACTACCTGTTAGATGAACCTTTGGCAGCATTAATAAGTTCGTCAGCCAAACATTCAGCAATAGTTTTGACGTTCCTGAAAGCAGACTCACGAGCACCGGTGGTGAGGAGATAGATAGCCTGATTCACACGCCTCAAAGGTGAGATATCCACAGCCTGACGCCTAACAACTCCAGCAGATCCAATACGAGTTGCATCTTCACGTGGACCACTGATTGGCACAAAGAAGACATACAACATGAGGGAAAAAATAAAAAAAAACAAGTTACATACAACCATACGGAATTGCACGAAGAAGAATGTTTATATCCATCGTAATCCCAACAGGTATAAAAATCAACATGTAATCAGGAAATCTATACTAAAGGGCACATGAGCATACCCTCAAGCATCAAACATGTGATGAAGCTGAGGTCAATGCATATTATTGCTGTGAGAAAGATTTTAACATATATGTGAATGTACCTGTTAACGACAGCATCAACAATAACTTGGATTGGGTTCAGATCAGTTAGCAAATGGATAATTTCCATCGCGTGCCTAACAATCCTGACAGCCATGAGTTTCTTTCCATTGTTTCTGCCGTGCATCATGAGTGAGTTTGTAAGCCTCTCCACAATAGGGCACTGAGCTTTCCTGAATCGTTTGACCGAGTATCTCCCAGCAGTGTGAGGTACATAAGTTGCATGCTTGGAAGGTGCAACTCCAATGTAATCCACCAGTGAAATGTCACTGACCTACATGTTAAAATTGTACATTATCATTTCACATACATATGGGAAACAGTCCATACATTAGAAGATGCAAGAAGACAAAATTAACAAGTTTTTGTCAACAAAATCCTTTTCAACGTCTAAACAAAACAAAAAAAAACTGAGGTGTAAATGCCAATCAACCAATAGAAACACTTAATAGCTGACTTTACATAAATGCTGAATTTACCAGTATAAGTTTGAAATCACAGTAAAAACAAAATCAGCACAATCAGGACAACACAAAATACATGTCAACAAACGAGTGCAATAAACAATAATAATACTAACAATAAACTTTAGCCTACTTTGTAGACATACAGTAAATCTCACAAAAGACGGCCACAAGGAGGACACACAAATTTCTAAACATAACAGAGCATATCTAATACATATAATAGTATATTGAAGTTGGGGCACAAATCGGTCATGTTACTGACAGCTACTCAACAAGGAAACGAACAAAAGTTGGCCTACAGTGAATCTAACACAATACGCCACAAGGAGGTCACACAGAATTCTAAACATTTAAAAGAGCAAATCCAATACATATATTGAGTTTATGGCACAAATCCATCATGTCAACTACCCAACAAAGAAACGTACATAAAAGTTGCCTCTATCCAACCATCACATCAGTATACTCTCAAACAGAATCTGATAGCTCAAGCCTACACACATTAAACCCTATCATATCCGTAAACCTACAATTCGAAGAAAACCTCATTTCATCGAAAACCATCACAGATACGAGAAAAATTATAATTAACTAAGTCGAATAATAAAATCCAGAAACCTGGACATCATCAAAGCTCCACTTGTTGAACAGCTTCACGTCATAGTGAGCCAGCGTTGGTTCGGCTACAGGAAGTGCTACAGCATCAGCAGCCATGTTTCTGTATAAACACAATTGAAGCTACAAACATTAGAGCATATTTGGTAACAGCTTCCAGTAAACAAAGCTGCAAAGTATAATTCTGACAATCAAACTTCACAAAAATTATCAGTATTTGAAAGTGCCCTGCCTCAAATGCTCCCAATATTGAATAAATCAAAAACAAATTATGGAACCCTAACCCATATGTTTCTACAAATCAAGTAATTAAAATGCCAACAAAAACAAAATGGGAAAAATGATATAAATTTGCAATTCACTAACTTAATCACCTTCGTACCAAAAATTGTGATCTAAAATTTCAAACCTAATTCTAACTAACGGAATAGCTTAATTATAATTGAATCCAGTTTCACAGTAAGTAGCAGATGTTATGCGAAAGTTACGTCGCCAACGACGGGAGGCGGCGGAGGTGGGTGAGAGAGAAGAAGACTGACCAGGAGGCTGGATTTTCCGACGAGAGTGAGAGAGGTTGAGAAAGACAAGACGAAGGCGCCGCGGAGGGGTTACTGAATCGCTGAAGGAAATGGCACAGGGCGAGAGGAGGAGGGTATTTTAATCGGCTAGGGTTTTGGGTTCGGGATTCGGGTTCCTGTTTCCGGATTCGGGTTTGGGGTTTCGAGTCCGGTTTAATTTACCGAAATTACTAAAATGCTCATGCATGTAAGTGATACATGCTCTTTGATTTAAGACTAGTTTGGTATTGTTGTGCTTTGAAAAGAAAAAAAAATTCTGCTATGATGTGAGAATAAGCTCAGTTTTAGTGAAAATAAGTTTTTTTTAAGTGTTTACCAAACACCTTTTTAAGCTTAACTTTTTTTTATACTCACTTTTTATAAAAGCACATCAGTACGAAACCAGTATTTAAGACTACTTCTACTGTGCTTTGAGAATAAGCTCATTTTTGCTGCTTCACATTTTCAGCTTTTTTCACCCAAAACTGTGAAAATAAGTTGTTTTTAAGTGTTTACCATACACTTTTTTGAACTTAACTTTTTTTTATACTCACTTTTTATAAAAGTCCATCAGTACGAAACCAGTACTTAAGTGGTTTTGCAAAACTACGGGGACTAAAATTGGAATTTGGATCCTCTCCTGAGCTAATGGAGAGGATCCTCCTCATCAATCATTGTGAGCCGTTGGATTTTTATCCAACGGCTACAATCATTGTAACTTTAAAGGGACCCCCTGTTTGTAGCCGTTGGATAAAAATCCAACGGCCCACGATGATTGATAAGGAGGATCATCTCCATTAGCTCAGGAGAGGATCTAGATCCCTAAAATTGATACAACTGAACCGCATGAAACAAAAGTAAAATTTGGCCTAATTTATTTATTTATATTTTTTAAAGTGCCTATATTGAACTCAAATATTTTATGAATTTCCAATTTTTTATTCTGAGTTATGTTGAGAGATCATCTATTAGAATTATATTTTGTAAATTATATGACGTGATCGTCAGTGGCGGATCTAGGATTTTAAACTCGAGGGGTCCCAATTATAAAGGTCAAAAAATTTATAGACAAAAATAACATTGAAAATTTAAATATAATACATTTCATTCAAAAATCATATGCAAAACAATATTACAAATTATAAAATCATAATTCAAGCGTCCATTACGAGGTTTTATAAGTTACTAGGGAGTACCTAAGTTATTGATTATCTAATATGAACCACTAGATTTAAAACACCAGTCAAATAAAACTCTCCACAAACTCCCACTATCTTTCTAATCAAACACACCATTTTTCTCTTTTACTAGTTTCCAAACATCTACCTTCTCTCTCACTAAGAACAAAGCTGCTACACCTCCACCAACCGCCTCCCTCCCCATTCTCCCAAAGCCATGGCAGCTCCACCCCCAAATTTCACCAACCCATGACAGATCATATCCATCTTACTAACCTTATGAAGGAAATTTCACCCATAAGAAAAATTACTAAGATGGTTGAAATAATTTGGGGAAATTTAGACTTATGTACTGCCCATGACAAAGAAAGGTTGGAGGAGAAGTGGGGGGCACCGACGGATGAGACCATGGCAGAATCAAGTAGGAGAGAAGCAAGAAGGGTCCCTAGTTTCTTTCTTCTCCGTTCGCGGTCATCTTCTCCAAGAAGAAGACAGTCACTGCAACCTGCAACCTACAACCTGCATATACCTCATGCTCGAGTACAAGGGGTCCCCAAAAAATTTATAGCAGCGATTTAGGATCGCCGACGGGTCCTGGGACCTCCCAGGTCCCTATGTGGATCCGCCCTTGGTGATTGTAGATAATTAGATTATTAGATTATTATTTAAGTGTTAATTAACGTGCTTATCTAAATTGCCTATTAACGAAAAGATAGTGTTATTCACACACTTATTTTTACCTCTCACACCCTTGTTAATTGTTTATCGTTAATCTTCTTTAATTCTGACCCAACGATAAAAAATTGTGAGGGATGAGTGAAAAGTAAAAATAAGTGGGTGAATAACATTATTCTCAACAAAACCATATTTGTCAATCAAAAGAAAGTGAAATGACAATCACAAAATAAAATCATAGGCAGTAATATAATTTCGCACATATCAAATTTTGCTATTTTTTTAAAGCAACACCAACATGTGATCCTAGCATACATTTAATACTACTAAAAAAAAAGGATTAAAAAAATAAATAAATAAATAAAACCTCTCTCCTACTCCCATATTCTTTATCCCTCTCCCCTTCTCAGCATATGCTAATTTTTTTATTAGTAACACATCACATAATTTGCAAATATTATAAAAAAATGGGTTAAACAAGTATTAATCCTTAATTCCTTAAGTCGAAGGGGTTTGGTGAGTGATAGAGAGTCTGACCGGAGGAAGGTGGAAGGAGACTCTAAGATCCACATCGATGCTCTAATCGGTGGTGGATCTTCGTCTCTCGGCAGCTTCTCACTATCATCCATAATGTGCAGAAGTTTGCGAGTAACTTATAATACATATCGTTTTGTCATGTCTTCCTCAAAGCTAACTTTGTGGCGGATGCGATGGCTTTTTGGATCGTTCTTCTGTTGCTCCTGCTATATGGGATCGCTCCTTGCCTGTTGGTTCTAGTTGCCTAGAGGGTCTCTGTGTAATTATGTTTTCGTTTTGTCAAATTTCTTGTTGGTTTTGCAACTTGGTTACCCAAGTTTTCATACGACTAATTCAATGGGTTATTTGGTTTTGAAAATCTACCACACTCAAATGTAACATAATTCTAACAAAATTCAACTCAAGAACAAGAATAACTGAGATTTCCGTAACAAAACAAAGGACTGACAATTCTCATGCTCTACGGTAAATCCGACAACCTCCAAGTAACGAGTGAATAAGCAAAATGCATACAAAACTCTCCTCGCACCATCAAAATTTCCGGCAGCTCCCTAACGGTTAGCCTTGGCAACTCTTTCGATCTCATCCTTCTTCTTGATCGCGTAACTGCACAGAAAGGACCGCCAATACTCAGAAATGGAACCAATGAATCAAGGGAAACAAATGAAATCAGCAGAGATAAGAGTTGAGGGAGTACATAACAAGTACAAGGCAAATATGTGCATATTGAACAAGACATTGGTACCTGTTAGAGGAACCTTTGGCAGCATTAATGAGTTCATCAGCCAAACACTCTGCAATAGTTTTGACGTTCCTGAAAGCAGACTCACGAGCACCGGTTGTGAGGAGATAGATAGCCTGATTCACGCGCCTCAAAGGTGAGATATCCACAGCCTGACGCCTCACAACTCCAGCAGATCCAATACGAGTTGCATCTTCACGAGGACCACTGATTGGCACGAGGAAGACATACAACAGGAAAATTAAAAAAAGGGTTTCACAAATATGAGAACTTACAAGCAACCATGTATCATTACTATGTGAAAAGATATACGTATATTAATGTTAATGTACCTGTTAACAACAGCATCAACAATAACTTGGATTGGGTTCAGATCAGTTAGCAAATGAATAATTTCCATCGCGTGCCTAACAATCCTGACAGCCATGAGTTTCTTTCCATTGTTTCTGCCGTGCATCATGAGTGAGTTTGTAAGCCTCTCCACAATAGGGCACTGAGCTTTCCTGAATCGTTTGACCGAGTATCTCCCAGCAGTGTGAGGTACATATGTTGCATGCTTGGAAGGTGCAACTCCAACGTAATCCGCCAGTGAAATGTCACTGACCTATATGTTGCAAATCACATAGCACAAATAGTAGATTTGAGTATAACAAATTAACTATCGGTCCACTCTAAACATATCCGATCAAGGAATTACAGTCCAGATTTGAGATAACCAGAGTACAAAATTTAACAAAAAAATCCAGAAACCTGGACATCATCGAAGCTCCAGCGGTTGAACAGCTTCACGTCATAATGCGCCTGCGTTGGTTCCAGTACAGGAGCAGCGACATCAGCAGCGGCCATGGTTTCTGTATAACCAGAATTCAAGCTACAAAAGTTAGAAAATCAATGCTCTAAGCCCTAGTTGATTAAAACACCATCACCCAACAAGTGAGATTACAGAAATTTGATCACTGTTTGACAGTGCCGGTCTCAAACGTTCCAAATTTTGAACTAATTAATTAATTATGGAAGCTAAATACATTTATTCAACAAATCACGTATAAAAATTAGATAAACGAAACTAGCAAGAAAATTACTGAACTTTTAATCACATTAAGGCCAAAATTTGTGACTCTTAATTTCTTATTACAATTGAAATCCGCAAGTAAACATTCAAGCCTAATTCTCAATAAACACGAAGCATTAAGAATAAAAAATTAACAAAAAATTAAAAGTAGCAGATGCAACGAGAACGATAAGCTATCGACGACAGGAAGTGAGAGAGGTGAACACCGACCCGGAGGTTGGAGTTTCAGAAGACGGTGGGAGAGCTTGGAGAAAGCTAGAAAATGGCGCCGCGAGGGGTGTGCTGAATGATGAATCGCACGAGACGACGAGGGAGCGGCGCAGAAGAGAAGTGTTTATGGACTAGGGTTTGGGTTGGGTTTACCATTTCACCCTTTGTTATTGTCTTTTTTTTTTTTTTTTTTTTTTTTTTCACATCATCGGCGGATTTTCTATTAATTTATTTCCAATTTTTGTTTTGCTGAAGGTTTTTATTTATTTATTTATTTTAAATCATTAAAATGTTACAAACTGTCAGATCCTTGAGTTTGTCCCTTTGCTTTGATAATATTTCCCTTTATGTATGTAAGGGCTGGTAAGTTTAAATTTCGTGAACGATGATGTTTAAATATTTTTTTAGTACAACGTTAAATTATATTAAAAAGAGAGGAAATTCGGTTAAATCACAAAATGGACAACATAATTTGGTATCGAATTCAATATCCACAAAATTCGAATCTAATACCTCTCACTTACGAATGAAGAGGAATACGATTAGACCGTAGTACTGAGTAACAAATTCGATACCAATTTATTCTCTCCACTTCTAAAAGGCCCTTTTTTTGTTCGATTGTAAAACCATTGCCTTTAATCTTTATGTTTCCCATATACCACTATATTATATCCAAAAAAGTTACAGAATATAGATTCAAACCTAAAACTTTTCACCTACAAATAAATGTGAATACAAATAGGCCATAAGAGCAAGTCCACCATTGTGGATTGCTCGGGGGATAGTGGACCAAACAGGGTTGGATAGCCCAGCTGAAGCCCTCCAACGTGGGGATCCCGAGGGACTGGGCAGACCCGAGCAATAAGCCTGTGAGGAATCGCCAGCTCGCGAGCCCGAGGTGGACCTGACGCAGGGCTGATGTCAGCCTGGCGTCAGTCACATTTTTAAATTTACAATACCCGAGCAATAAGCATTTCTTGTGTCGCTTGAGTGGCGTTGGGAGGTTGTAGCAGGGGATGATGATGTTAACCCTTTTGTATATTTGTATTACAATTTACAAGGGATGCAGTGTATGGAGGAGCCGTGCAATAATAGATTTAATTGATGAAGTAATTTCTCTCTCCGGATGATTTGAAATGTTTTGTTTTTTTTGTTAAAATGCTTTGTTTGGGACTTGTCGTTATCATGGTCCTTAATTGAGTTTGTGTGAGGTAATGGAGTTTTGAAGCATGATACCGACAAGTCCCAAACAAAGCATTTTAACAAAAAAAATACAAAACATTTCAAATCATCCGGAGAGAGAAATTACTTCATCAATTAAATCATGATATATGCTATAGATCTGCACATTATGTAAATTTGGTTCAAAGAAAATATTGGTTGCCTGCTAAATAATATATGCTATAGAGGTGCAGATTATGTAAATTTGGTCTAAATTTTAGTTTTTTTTTAAAAAAATTGTTTTTACTTTTCTATAAATACTTCTCTTTATCATCTACCTTACACCACAATTTCATATTTTCTCAACTACTTTTAATCACATTCCTATCTTTCTCTCAAAGTTTCAATCCAATTTTTTTCAACAAAATGACTACTGATGCAAGTACGAATTGGTCGCTTCTTGAAGATGTTACGTTGTGTACTAACTGAGTTGAAGTTACTCATAGTTCGCTTACGGGTAATGAGATGCAGTTGCGAGAAATGTGGATTCTTATTCATACCAATTATCTTGAGAAAATAGGTGGAAAAAGAACCAAAGAATCGATGTCCAGTCGTTGGAAATTACTTAGCCAATCATTTAGTACGTGGAGAGACGCCTTGGCATAAGCTAGTACTAATATTCGAAGTGGAGAAAATTACTCGGATCAGGTAACAATATATTATTTATTTGTTTGTACTATACCCAAATTTACATTATAATTATTTGTTTGTATTATTTATTTGTTACCTACTTACATTATAATTATTTGTTTGTATTATTTATTTGTTACCTACTTTCATTATAATTATTTTTTCTCCCGCATTGTGTAGCAACTTCAAGCACAAGCTTGGTACGGTGCCAAAACCAAAAGCAAATAAATCATTCAATCGGTGAGAATGTTGGAATATTGTTAAAAATTGTCCTAAATTCAGAGTTGTGCCTATCGGTCCAGAAGTTTTCATGAACATCACCCCTCTACACTTTACAACCGATCATGGCTCGCATGTTCATGAAGATGATGCAAAAGAAGTGCCCGAAACGCCCCTCCCTGAACAAGCGTCAGGTTCAACCTGTTATCCAATTAGGCTGAAGGTAAGAAGGCTTTAAAGAGAAAAGGGAGCGCTTCCAAGAATGATTATGCAAAGTACATGGAAGAACTTGCTCGCCAAGGTGAATTGACTTTGGCGCGGGAAATGGCAAAATTTGAGGCTAATAAGGCTAGAGAGGAGGCAAAAGTTGCAGCTATTGAGAGAGAATTTCAAGCTAATGAGAGAGAAATAGAGCTATTTAGGCAAGAAAGGGAACAAGTTAGAGAAGAAAGAATGGCTCAACAAGATCGTGAGATTATGAACACGCCTTTAGAAGGGAAGTCTCCAAATTCTAAATATTTTTTGAAGTCGGAGAAAGCGGACGTGGTGCGAATGAGGTGTGCAAGAGAAGTGAGAGCAAGACAAGATGACCCTAGCACCACAAGAGAAGATCATCATAACACCACAAATTGGTTAAGTGATGATGAATAGAGTAGTTTTTGTAATCGGAGCCCATAATTTTCCAATCATTTTGGGTTGTAATTTATTATTTATTGAATATAGTACTTTATGTTGTTTCCAATTTATTGAATTTAGTACTTTATTTAAAGTGAGAGTAAATTTATTGAATTTGATAAGTTATTTATACTAAGAGAATATTTATTCAAATGACAAAAACACACCAAATAAAATTACATAAACATACCGAATAATAAAAAACTCACTAAAAAACAATCACACCAACTAAAATTAAATAAACACACCAACTAAAATTAAATAAACACACCAAATAAAAACAAACACACTAAATGAACTTAATTATCTTTTGCTTGTTTCAATGCCCACTGGTGCTCTATCAAGTCATTTTGTCGGGCATTGTGCATATATGGCCTTTGAAGTGCAGTATATTGTTGAATGACCAATTCATTGTAACGTCCATCATTTTCTAATGGCTCATGTTGCACGGGTTCTTCGGTGGCGTCATGAGCACAATATATACGTGTTCTTGAATTGTTCATCATGTCTGGCTCATATTCATCAACGGCATCATAATCGTACTCATCTTCTACAATCATGTTGTGAAGAATGATATACGTCATCATGATGGATCGAAGCAACTCTGCATTAAACAATCTGGCAGCACCCCTGACGAACGATCGTCCAACGAGCTTGGAGGATACCAAAACAACGCTCCACATCCTTCGTGCACCCCTCTTGATAGCTTGCAAAGTATTTTTCCTTTGCACTTCGCGAACATGACACTGTTTTGACAAATGTTGACCATCTTGGGTAAATGTCGTCTGCTAAGTAGTATGGCCCGTCGTACATACGTCCGTTGACGCAGTACATGACTTTTGGTGTCTTTCCTTGCAGAACATCATTGAACACTGGGGATTGGGTAAGGATGTTGAGGTCATTTTGAGCTCCGAAACCCCAAAAAAGGCATGCCAAATCCATGTGTCAAAAGATGCCACCACCTCCAAAATAATACTTTTTGCTCATTTTCTGTCCCCATAAGCGCTTTGCCATGCACTTGGACAGTTTTTCCACGTCCAGTGTATACAATCAATACTTCCAATCATCCCAGGAAAACCATGCATCTCAGCCTTCTTCAGAAGCCTTTGCAAGTCCATGTCAGTAGGTTTTTGGAGGTACTTTGCTATGTAGATAGATTCGATTGCTCAGCAAAACCTCATCAGTGACTCAAGAATGGTTGATTTCCCCATCTTCGTTATCTCATCCACTTGGTCTACAGATGCTCCATATGCAAGTATCCGCAATGTAGCAGTAATTTTTTGCTGAGGAAGGAGACCCATAGCACCAAAAACATTCTTCTTTTGGACAAAGTAAGAATCATGGTTGCAAACAGCAATTATGATTTTGTTGAACAAGTGTCGTTCCATTTTAAAACGACGCCTTAAGTATGTATTAGGTAATGCACTATTACGGACAAAATAATCGTCCAAGAGTTCTGTACCTCGTTGTTGCTTGCTTCTATCAAGGTTTCTGGAACGACTGGGCCTGCATATCTGAGCCACAGCTTGGATGACTTGACGGGAATGTGAGGCTCTGCCCATTCTTGCTCCGTCATCCCTCCTTCTACGCTCCTCATCCTCTTCCCTCTCATTTGTTGCCACGTAGAGATTGAACATTCCTTCTGATTAATTAAACAATTCTTCCTCTTGCTGATCAAGTTCCCACATCATCCTTGAGGAAGAATACATTGTAAGAAAGAAGCAGAAACTATGAATAATGATAGAGATTTTTGTGAAGAATGAAGCAGAAACTATGAATGACGATAGAGATTTTGGTGAAGAATGAAGCATAAACTATGAATAATGATAGAGATCTTGAGAAAATTAGTGTGATATTTGTGAGGATAAATGGTGGATTATATGGAGGATCCATCCTCACAAATCTCACACCAATTTTCTCAAGATCTCTATCATTGTTCATAGTTTATGCTTCATTCTTCACCAAAATCTCTATCATTATTCATAGTTTCTGCTTCATTCTTCACAAAAAATCTCTATCATTATTCATAGTTTCTGCTTCTTTCTTACAATGTCTTCTTCCTCAAGGATGATGTGGGAACTCGATCAGCAAGAGGAAGAATTGTTTAACCAATCAGATGGAATGTTCAATCTCCAGGTGGCAACAAATGAGAGGGAAGAGGATGAGGAGCGTAGAAGGAGAGACGACAGAGCAAGAATGGGCAGAGCCTCACTATTACAGACAAAATAATCATCCAAGAGTTCCATACCTCGTCGTTGCCTGCTTCTATCAAGGTTTCCGGAACGACTGGGCCTGCACATCTGAGCCACAACTTGGATGACTTGACGGGAATGTGAGGCTCTGCTCATTCTTGCTCCGTCATCTCTCCTTCTACGCTCATCATCCTCTCCCCTCTTATTTGTTGCCACCTGGAGATTAAACATTCATTCTTATTGGTTAAACAATTCTTCCCCTTGCTGATCGAGTTCCCACATCATCTTTGAGGAAGAAGACATGGTAAAAAAGAAGCAGAAATTATGAATAATGATAAAGATTTTGGTGAAGAAGGAAGCATAAACTATGAATAATGATAGAGATCTTGAGAAAATTGGTGTGACATTTGTGAGGATGGATGGTGGATTATATGGAGGATTCGGAAAAGATTAGGTTGTAGATAATGCCACATGATATGCCGTCATTCATTAAAAATCTGATGAAAATCTATCCTCAAAGATTGTAAACAGATTATGACACGTGGCGCGACGTGATTGGTTAATAATCTCATCAGAAATTCATCACCAATAATTGTATTTTCGGATAATGACACGTGGCATGCCGTCATTCGTTAAAAATCTGATGGAAATCTATCCTCAAAGATTGTAAATAGATTATGACACGTGGTGCGATGTGATTGGTTAATAATCTTATCAGAAATCCATCACCAATAATTGTATTTTCGGATAATGACACGTGGTGCAACAAGTACGATTAAAAATCTTATTGAAAATCCATCACCAATAATTGTCTTTTCGGATTTTATGACAAGTGGTCCAATGAAAACGATTAAAAATCTTATCCGAAATTACAATTAAAATTATTTTGTATTATTTTATAAATAAAAAAATATTAATATTTTATTGCCTATTGCCAGGGCTATTGAAGTGCAACGGTAGAGATGCAAAAAACGATTACTGTTCATTAAGGGCATTTACTTTTCACTGGGTGGATAACATAGTGTATTGCCTGGGGGAAGATTTCACACGCTGAAACTGCTCTAAGAATAGTGAAAAAAAAAAATCTAGAATTTACGGGGTAACTGATAATTGCCATCATTTTAAGAATTGTGATGAGAAACATGAATTTTATCAGAACTTTGAGTCCTTTGTTGCTTGAATTGCTTTCTATTACAAAATTTAGGCTCCCAAGTATGGACGAAGAAATTGCAAATTCTTCAAAAACGTAAAATTTTCTCCCCTCCTAATCTCTCATTCCTTCCATCCCTTTCTATTGAAATGATTACGATTAAACCACGTCAACATCTTGTATTAATTTTAAGACAACAGAATGACTAGCAATTAAGCAACAATCCTGGTAAACGGTAGGAAGGAAAGCCAACATTTGACATAGCAAGCAGGAACATTGTCACTTGTTCAAACAAAACCTAGGACTTTTTCAGACAATTTAGTTTAGAAACATTCCATAACAAAATCTCATCACAAAAATAATGTCTGTAATGCTAGTAATTCCCAGAACCGGCAACACAACAGCCATTCACCAACACAAAATAACTGTTGCTTGCAACGAACCTAAACTCAGACATAGAAGCATCGACAAACAAAACCAACTCTGATGATTACCGCAACCTTCTTGCCTCCCTCTCGGACTCGAGCAAGGTAAGGATATCCCCCTCCCTGACCGGTCCCTTGACATTCCTCATGATGAAACGGTTCTGGTCATCCAGAAACTTGACTCTCACTTGAGTCACCTGGCCACGAGATCCAGTCCGTCCCATAACCTTGATCACAATAGCATGCTTGATCGTGTTTTCCATTCTTCACAGAAAACAAAATAGAAAAGAAAAATTCAGAAAACGCAAATCGTCAACTAGTAATCTGAGCTAGCTGACTTGTACGATAACTATTTGAATACAAAATACATGCAAAAAGACAGCAGCTGCCAGCTAAAGGAAAACAACAATACAAAGTTATGCCTCTTGATTAGGGAGATCAACAATTTATCTTAGTTTGTAAAGCATGAAACAGAACAAAACCCCGCTAGCATTAGAAGATCAAGAGGGCACACAGCTCTGCAAAGCATTATGAATTTACGATAATAAGTCAAACACAAGTTAAGATTCCAGAACCACCACGAAACACAGCACTCAATAGGGATAACAAATTCATGGCATTTGGTAAGAGCTGCTACTGAGAACCAGCTGCAAGGTAACATTCCGATGATGAAACTTCGCAAAGGAATATATATTAAGTTTTAACATTTATACAATGCGTTACAATTAGCGTAAAAAACACAAGTTAAAATTCAAGAACCACCAGAAAAAGGAGCAATAAAAATCAAATGGGTATCCAAAACTAGTGGTATTTGGTAGATCCCATTAAGAACCGAGCTGCAAAGTAAACTTTCTGATGATCGAACTTCCTCCGGTAATATTAAAACCACTAAATCAGATTACAGAAAAAATGGTCACTATTTAACATTGCCTCAAATATTGCGATGATAATATATATATATAAATCGATTAGAGGGACCAAATCTAACCATATTTTTCTACAAATAAACAAAAATTAGACATATAAAACTAGCAGAAAATATGAAAAGAACGAAAAAAATATATAAATCACTAACTTAATCAGCTTAAACCAAAAATTGTGAACTAAAAATTCAAACCAAATTCTAATTAAAAGAATAACATAAACGAAGAACAAAGAACAAAATATAAAACGCGATAGCAGATGCAGTGAGAGAGATAAGATATGAACACTGACCTGCAGGTTCGAGTTTCAGAAGATACGGCGAGAGCTTGGGGAAGACGAAGAAACAGCGTCGCAGAAGGGCTTGCTGAAGCGCAAGATAGAGGGAACGGCGCAGTGCAGAAGGTGGGAAGAGAGGAAATATAAATTAGTCGACTAGGGTTTGGGTTAGGTTTACTGTTTTGCCCTTCTTATTCTATTAATTTCACGTCCACCGATTATTCAAAGTTCGCAGGGCCGACGTCGTTTTTATGTATTCTTCATATCCCGCCTCTCTCTAGTATTTATCAAATATGGTAAAAAATTAATTTTTAATTTCAAAAATATCATTTTTTATAGATTTTTTTTAATATATTTAAAATTTCATCTAAATAGACATAAATACTATCAAATTTAACAATCAAATAAATTAAAGGTTTTTTTAGTCAAAATGATTCGTGACATTGACATAACTCCTTAATCTAGTAGTGTCCTTAAATTTGTTAATCGTGAATCATTTTAGTCTTTCTTTAAATTTTTCCATTGTAATCATTTTAGTGTTTTTCGTGAAAAATCTGTCAATTGCTCTATTAATGTGTGTTGGGGTAAAAAAAAAGGGTTCCTCAATGCAAGGAAAGTGGAGATGATGGTGGCAATTAAAATCCATGGTGAAGATTAACCAAGAAAATCTACACCATTCATTTTTTTTAAACAAATAAAAAAAATTAATTAAATCAGAAAAATTAAAAAGCCATGTTGCTGGAACGTGTGAGGAATTGCCCATTTCCTTCAACGTGCAAAAGGGAGTTAGTGAAAAACTACCCATTTTCTCACCCCACTCTTCCTGTCACCTTAAGTCTATAAAAGGGGAGATCGACAGAAAAGCACAAGGAAAAACCAACAAAAGGGCAAAGAGGAGTACAGAGGGCTTCACAGCAAAAGAAAAGAGGGAAAGCAAGGAAGACATGACAAAGGGAGCAAAAATATTAGATATGAATTTATTGTTTATATTTTGTTCTTTGTCTTGGTGTTGGTTCAGTTTTTGCAGAGGAAAAGAAAAAAGACTTGGCTCTTCTTAGTTTCACCTAAGCAAAGAAAATGGTGAAACTTCCACGATCACGGCCATCAGAAGGATAAACCTCCTATTTCCACTTCAAATTTCCAAGGCTGCACCGCTTCTCTCTCAGATCCTCCACTAAAGCCCACGCTCCCAGCAGAACTACGAAACTTTCCTTTTTCCTCGCTCATATCCTCATGCGATATCTCCCGATCTACGAACACGGTGACCGCGGCAATCACTACCGCCAGTGCTAACCTCCCCAGTGACGACAGAACTAGCCTCCACCGCGTCTGCTAAAGGTTCGACTGCGACACATCCACCGTCATCAACAAGCTTCGCACCTACAGAAACGAAGATGATGGAGAACCGCATCCCAAGAAGCAAAAGTAACTCTTTTCCCTCACTACTGAGCCTTTTCCAGATCAAGATCAAAGCCCACCTGCAGCCGCCGAACACTACCACTTCAACAACACCGACGACCATAGCAGCCACGCCGTTCTCCAATCCGCAAGCTCAGCAACCGCAACATGTTCCCAAGGTGGTCACCGACAGAGTCCTCCATTTCAAAAGGCCAATTTATGTCCCCGGTGCAAATGGAGCGTTTTGCAACAATGACACCCCATGGTCCTCCATTTCTGTTGCGACACCCGCCTAACAATGGCATCGAATGAGCAACGATAGCAGCCGCTGGTAGAAGCCTCAAAGCAACAGCAGGCAGCAACTGCAACAAAGCATCATTAGGCAGCAAGCAAGTCATAAAGAACAAAAATGCAGCCAACAACAGTGAGGGACAGAGAAAGCGAACACAAAGATGAAAGCCAAAGACACAGCCGTAGAAAAAGATAAGGCAGCAGAACACAAAGCCAAAGACGTGGTTAAGAAGCGGAGAAAGAAAACGCAGAAAAGAAAGAGAGATGTTGTTTGAAGCACGAAAACTACAGTCTTTGCTTGGAGAAAGAAAATTCGAATTGGAGGACTCATGTTCACTCTCACTACTACAAAAGGACCTAATAGTGTCAGTTGTTGCGTCGGTTTAATATTATATAGTGGCGAAAAAGAGATTTGCGACACTCACTGAAGATGACGTCGTATTTACTGTCGCTTATAAGCGTCGTAAAATTTCTATGTCGCTTTTAAACCGACGTAAAAATTTAGTGTCGCTTATAACCGACATATATTTTAATATTTTTAAGTATTGGCGTCGCTTTAAATAAAATAGTGTCGCTTTTAAGCGACATAAACTATGGGTGTCGCTTCTAGGCGACACTAATTCTTTGTTTTTAATATTTTAAATCCTGCGTCGGTTTTGAGCGACATATATTTTGAAAACCAGTGTCGGTTGTAAGCGACACATTGATGGTCTTTATATGATATCCCCCGTGTTTTCTTTTTCTTCTCTTGCACTTTTCTTATTCGTTCTTCCAATTTTTACAAAGTCTCCCGTGTTCTCTCTCTTTCAGCTTTCTCCTTTGGTTTTCAAACTTCATTTGTTCCTCTTCACAACAGTAAGTTTTTCTTGCTTATAATATTTTTATTTTCTCCTCTTATGTTTAATTTTTAGTTACAATTTATTTTTGTAGGAAATTTATTTGAGCTGGTTGAGTACATAAAGAATTGTTGACGTCGAAATTCTTCAACAAATCAGGTTTGTATCACTAACTTCTTTAATTTTTAAATTGTATAATACACAAGTTTATTTATTTAAAAATTATAATTTAAGCACTTAGATAAAATTCTACTATTTTTGTTAAATTAATAAAAATTTAGTCGAATTAATTAATTTTGTCACTCTAATTGTTATTTTAATTTGTTGTTATTTTGATAATTTTTTGTTGTTATTTACTAGAATGGATTAGATGAACATAATTTGAATTGTTATGAGAAAATGAAATGAATAATATTTATAAGCATTTATGTTAAATTAACAGTATTAAATATAACATAAACTTATAATATTGAGTAATATAAGAATATATTATGTTAAATTTTTTTTTTTTTTTTGCACTCTAATTGTTATTTTAATTTGTTGTTATTTTGATAATTTTTTGTTGTTATTTACTAGAATGGATTAGATGAACATAATTTGAATTGTTATGAGAAAATGGAATGAATAATATTTATAAGCATTTATGTTAAATTAACAATATTAAATATAACATAAACTTATAATATTGAGTAATATAAGAATATATTATGTTAATTTTTTTTTTTTGCACTCTAATTGTTATTTTAATTTGTTGTTATTTTGATAATTTTTTGTTGTTATTTACTAGAATGGATTAGATGAACATAATTTGAATTGTTATGAGAAAATGGAATGAATAATATTTATAAGCATTTATGTTAAATTAACAATATTAAATATAACATAAACTTATAATATTGAGTAATATAAGAATATATTATGTTAATTTTTTTTTTTGCACTCTAATTGTTATTTTAATTTGTTGTTATTTTGATAATTTTTTGTTGTTATTTACTAGAATGGATTAGATGAACATAATTTGAATTGTTATGAGAAAATGGAATGAATAATATTTATAAGCATTTATGTTAAATTAACAATATTAAATATAACATAAACTTATAATATTGAGTAATATAAGAATATATTATGTTAATTTTTTTTTTTTTGCACTCTAATAAGAATATAACCTAAACTTATAATATTTAGGAATATAAGAATATAAGAATATAACCTTTCATAAGAATATAACCTAAACTTATAATATAAGAATATCCTTTCATATAAGAATATAACCTAAACTTATAATATTTAGGAATATAAGAATATATTAATTAATTTTTTTTGCACTCTAATTGTTATTTGAATTTGTTGTTATTTTGATAAGTTTGATAACTTTTGGTTGTTATTTATTAGAATGGATTAGATGAGCATAATTTTGATAACTTTTTGTTGTTATTTTAATTTGTTTTTACTATAATAGGTGTTGAAAATTAAAAGATTGCAATCGTGATAGAGTTCGAGGGGTGAAAGATAGAAATTCAAAATTTTGATAGTTATACCTACATGATAGGGATTGAAAGATTGTAGGCATCTTAGTGTCAACGTAATATTTTACCTTCGTAAAGTGGTAAAATATGGATAAGAGTTGGTTGACAATACCCCGAAATTTTGAAGCGTATACAACTGGAATTAATTTGTTTTTGGATCAAGCAGTTGCAAATGGTGTTGGTCCTGATAAGTTTAGATGTCCTTGCAAAAGATGTTGTAATCGATATACTTTTGTTAGGAACACCATTGTTGAACATCTCATATTGTATGATATGGATAAAGATTATAAAAACGCTTGTTGGCGACATCATGGCGAGCAAAACATTGGAGAGCAAAATGTGGGAATTGGAGAAGAAGAAACAGGAGATGAGGTGATTGGCATGCATGATTTTCTTAATGATGTATTTGTCCAACCATTAACAGAAGAAGGTGTTGGGCCATCTACTGAACCCCCTCTTGGGGAAGGGCGTCCAGAAGAGGTGCAGACTTTTTTTAAGTTGCTTGAAGAGGCAGATCAAGATTTGTGGCCAGGTTGTAAGGAGTTTAAGAAATTGGAAGCAGTTGTAAGATTGTATCAGATCAAGTGTTTAGCGGGAATGCCTGACGAGATCTTCACCACTTTACTGGAGTTAATTAAAAGAATGTTGCCTGAAGGGGATTGTTTGCCTGAATCCTGTTACAAGGCAAAAAAAACTTTTAAATGACTTGGGGCTGTCGTATGTGAAAATTAATGCATGTCCCAATGATTGCATGATCTATTGGAAAGATACTTCAGATTTGACCGTGTGCTCAGTTTGTGGTAAATCAAGATATAAAATTACCAATGCAGAGGATAGCTTGAGGAAAAAGGTCGCAGCTAAGGTTATGTGGTATTTTCCTTTAAAACCACGATTGCAACGATTTTTTATGTCGAAGCATATGGCTGAACATATGAGATGGCATGCAACTGAATGTCCTAAGGATGAGTTTATGAGACATTCTTCAGATTCTCCCGCATGGAAGCATTTGGATAATTTATATCCGGATTTTGCGTCAGAAATTCGAAATGTCCGATTAGGGTTGGCCAGTGATGGATTTAATCCTTTTGGGAAAATGAGGAATGATCATAGCACATGGCCTGTGGTGCTTTCTGTTTATAATTTGCCACCTTGGATGTGCATGAAGCAACCAAATTTGTTATTGTCTTTGTTAATACCATGACCACGCAGTCCTGGTAAAGAGATTGATGTATACATGCGTCCATTGATTGACGAGCTGAATGAGTTGTGGGAGGTGGGCATTCCCACTTATGATGCGTGTTCCAACCAAAGTTTTACGATGAAGGCTGCCGTGTTATGGACTATAAGTGATTTTCCGGCTTATGGAATGTTGTCAGGATGGAGTACACATGGCTATAAAGCTTGTCCACATTGCATGCATGATAAAGAATCTATTTACTTGCTAGCGAGTCGCAAGATTTGTTATATGGGGCATCGACGTTTTCTTGAAGATAATCATAGGTTTCGAAGGCAAACCATCACTTTTAATGGTCGTCGAGAGCATCGTAGTGCACCAAGGCAGTGGACTGGTTTACAATGTCTCGAAGAACTTTCTACATTGAGATTTACTTTTGGAAAACCAAACAAAGATGCTTCAGTTGGCCAACGCAAAAGAAGAGCTTCGAGCAGTACAAGTAGTAACAGTCAGTGGAAGAAGAAATCGATTTTTTATGAACTACCTTATTGGAGGCATCTGTTGATTAGACACAATCTTGATGTTATGCATATCGAGAAGAATATATGTGACAGTGTGTAGGCAACATGAAAGAATATATCTTGAAAAAATAATTATCTAAATTGGACATAATTGTGTAGGCAACATGAAGAATTCTTGAAAACTAAACATCGTCGAGAAAGGTTAACTATGCGACAAATTAAGGAGCTAAGCAAGAAAGAATTTCCAGAATGGTTCAAGCAACATGTGAGTTGATATAACAATCATATTATTTATTTATTGTTTTGCATTTTAATTATAACATGTTTATAGTTATTCTGTCAATTTTTATCTTCATACTTATTACAGATGAATACAAGATATGATGCTAATGACACATTGATATCTCAAGACTTGCATTGGCTAGCTAATTATCCTAGTAGGGTTGTGAGTAGATACAAAAGTCACATTGTTCATGGATTTAGATTTCGTATAAAATCTGTGGATGATAAGCATAAGAATCAAAATTGTGGTGTCTTTGTACCTGCAAATGTTCCTGGAGCAATTGGGCAAGTAAATTGCTATGGCAGAGTTGTAGATATGTTCGAGGTCAAATATTGCGGTCTTACTGAAGCAGGAGATAGGGGTCGAGCTGTGATGTTATTTAAGTGCGAATGGGTTAATAGTGAAAGTCCACGAGGAATGAAGACTGATCAATATGGATTTACTATGGTGAATTTCAATCAATTGGGATTTAAAGAGGATCCTTTCATACTAGCATCACAAGCATTACAGGCATTTTACGTGGAGGACACGATTGAAAAAGATTGGCACGTAGTTGTTCGAACTCAGCCAAGAGATTTATTTGACGTATTAGAGGATAGTGATGCTATTGATGATTATGCCACGCCGAACTTGGATGATCGAATTCTTGATAATGAAAATTTTCATACAAGGGTTGGCGTGGAAGAGACTCCCTTTCTTGAATCATTAGCGTTGCCTACCGGGTTCGTTAATCATGCCAATACCGACGAAGAGCTAACAGATGATGACAGGGATTAAATATATTAATTATTGTATTAATTAGACTTTGTTTTATTTTGTATGCTATGATATCGTATCATAACATATAATCCTTTTGGCTTTGTTTTATTCTGTTTTTTTTTTCCTTGTTTTATGTCGCTTTTAACCGACGCAATATGATGTGTCAGACTTGGCGTCGGTTTTAACCGACGCAACCCTAGCCTATTTCGACGCAATACGACGTGTGTGTCAGCCTTGGCGTCGGTTTTAACCGACGCAATCCTAGCCTATTTCGACGCAACACGACATGTGTGTCAGCCTTGGCGTTGGTGATAGGAGCATATTTATGCGACTTAAATGGCTTGTTCTCGTACATTTACGTTATGTTTCTTTAGTTATTTTAGTTCTTTATGCTTCTTTTGTGTGTTTTCAGGTTCTAAGGGCAAAGTATGCAAAAGGATGCCTTTTGGAGCCTTTTGGAGCAAATTAGAGATTGGAATGGATATCATATGCTTGGAGCCAAAAGGATGGACGAAATTGAAGACTTGAAGTAGGAAAGTTAAATCCTAAAAAGACCTCATGTTTGAGCATCATTGAAAACTCCTACGCATTTTAGAACACAAAAACAACATTCCTAGCAACCTTAGGACATTGTCGTGTGTTTCCTTGTGTCTCCCTTCCTTGCCATGCAAGGAAGGGCTTTGTTCCCTATTTTAAATACTTAAACACTACCACTTATCATTCACCACATATCATTCACCACTTATCATATCATACATTCATTTATCACTTATCATAATCATTCACTTATCACTTAACATATCATACACTTATCACTTATCACTCATAATCATCTACACATTTCAACCATTTAAACACATGTACTTCACCTACAACATCCACCTACTTCACCTACAACATCCACCTACTTCACCTACAAATGACATAGCCATATGTTCCCTCCACTACTCCTATAAATACCCTTGCATTCATTCATTCATAGACATCTCATTTCATACACAACACATTACAAACACATTCTCCCTTCCCTAGCCGTGAGCTTCCCATCCATTCCCTTATAATCCAAACACCACTCCTCATCCATTTCCATAATCCCCCAAACCTCACCTTAGACCTTGTGCTACAACAACGAGGAAGATAAGAGGGCCTAAACGTTCATACAATTCAAGTGTGAGTTGTTGGAATGTTTAGGTGTTTCTTTGATATCAAAGTTTAAATTTAATTCTCTTTGTTTTGTACGTATGAGGAATGGAAGAGAAGAGTGCCTAAATGTTCATACAATTCAAGTTTGAGTTGTTGGAATGTTTAGGTGTTTCTTTGATTTCAAAGTTATGAGAAACTAAACCCCCTTTAGCTAGGGGGTGATTCGAAACTATGTTTATATTTGCAATATGAATTGATTAACTTTCGTTGGAATTTCATAAGTTGTTGATTCAATTTGTTTAACCGTTTGATTGATAACTTATTTATGTATGTTTATTAAGAATGCGCGCTTAATTTTCATGCATGAATATGACGCTAGAATATAAGTGAATTTCACCTAATCGTTATGAACTTATATTCACAAGTAGTGGAGGTTGCTTATAAACAATCGCGTTATATGAATTCTTGGCACGAGTTTCATGCTCATCATAGTAACGAATGCCTCGTCAACACTTATAGTTTTCATGATGCTTAATGATCTTTGATTGTATCTTTATTGTGCTGTTCACGTAAAGGACTTTTGGAGAATGTTGTGAATTGCGTTGCGCTAACCCATCCAATTCATTAACTTAAGGAAAACTTGACGGTTAATTTAAGCGGACCTAATTAACCCGGAGTGTTGAGTTTCATAATTTATCGAAAGACCAACTGAGAATCAATCTTGTATGCAAGTGTAACATGTGTGGAGAAGAACCCCTTGGCTATTCCATCATCCATATTTTCATCACATTCATATTTACATATTGCCTTTAATTACAATTTGTCCATTTAATTTAATCTCGTCCAAACACAATCCCCCCTTTACTTTATTGTTCAATTTAATTAGAAATCAATTTAGTTTATGTTTTAAAGTATTTTTGAATTCTTTGAGTCTAGTATACTGTTTTATATTGTGTTTTTACGTTTTTGAGTCAAATCCAAGTGATTAACAATCCCTCCCAATCCCCGGTCCAGAACGATCCCTACTTATATCATTACTACAATTGTCAAAAAGAGGGTTTAATTTGTGTGCGTATAAATCACGCATCAAATTTTGGCGCCGTTGCCGAGGATTAGCAACTTTGCTAATCCCTTGGTTCTTTTCTTTTTTTTGGTTTAGTTGTTTTCGTTTTAGTTTCTAACTTAGTGTTGTTTTCTTTGTTTGTTGTTACTTTTGATATTTGATTTAGTTCTCTTTCTTTGATTTTAGGTACTAGAGAAGTAAGATATGGATTTTGCTAGCATTCAAGCTCAATTGGCAAATCTTACTTCTAAATTGTCGCCGTATGCCGAAAGGACCACAATGCAGAGTGTCCCTACATTTGGTGCTTCATATAGGCAAGGATTTCAAGCCAATCAATGTCCACAAAGAGATTGGAGGGATCATTCAAACTCTATATGGTGGGAAGATCAACAAGTTCAACGTGAAGCATATTGGCAACCATATGAGGAGTTCTATTCAAGACCTATGCAGCCACCACAACTTCATATGCAATATGCTCAATTAAATTCAAGTTCGCCAATAGATTATAATCAAATTCTTAATGAAATAAATTCTTTGGCGCAGGGGTCACAAAATCAAGCCAAGGAGGCTCAACAAGAAGCATATTGGCAACCATATGAGGAGTTCAATACAACACCTATGCAGCCACCACAACCTCCCCCACAACAATTCCAATCAAGTTCAAGTATGTCCATGGATAATGATAAAAATTTTCAATTACTAACCTCTTTGACGCAGGACGAACAAAATCAAGACAAGAAGTTGGGTAAATTGGACGAGCAATTTGGGCAGATTATGGAGTTCATGAAACAAATTCAAGAGCAAAGTGAACTCTCCAACTCAACTATTGAAAACTCGAAGGAAGATTTTGAAATCCATAATGCTATCACTTTGGGAAGTGCTATGGAGGTTGGAGCTGACCTAAAAATGTCCAAACATAGCCTAGAAGTGGATGAAGAGCTGCTAATTGAGGAGGAGGAAGAAGACATGCACACGGCAAGGGTAGAACAACCCTTGCCGCAGCCCCCTAAGCCCTCTAAACCACCCATCACCAGTAAGGACGTCCCAATTCCATGTTATTCTGATGTTATTCCACCCAATGTCCCTTTTCCTAGCAGGTTTTTGATTCCCAACCAAGAAGAGAGTAAAAAGGACATCGTGGAAGCCTTCCCAAAGGTGCAAAATGCTATTCCAATTCTTGGTGCAACACAGCAAGTTTTAGATGGTGTTGAATTCTTCAAAGGACTTTGTACACCAAGAAGAATGATTCAAGAGAAGGTAGTGGCTGGAGAAGATGTAGAAGGCATCAAAGAGGACATATTTGAAACCACAATTCCCAAGGAAGTTGGATTTTATGACACGGGACAAGTCATAACTTTCGAAGGGGTGTTTATTCTGGAGTTCATTTTGGAGCACACAGGTAAGCCGCCTCCCCGAATTTCAATTTTCTTTTATACTAACATGTGGTTAATGATTCAGGCACCCAATCTGGAATTTAAACTATTACCGGATCATTTCAAGTATCACCGCCCATTCAAAGATAAATTCCATGCCGTTTGATTTTATTTATGTAAAAAAAAAAAAAAAAAAAAAAAAAAAAAGATACTAAACATGGAGAAAGATGGAGCCTTCATAGAGGATGTTTACGTGAAGCCCCGCTACGAGGCGTCGAAGCAGAAGGAATAGAAGCGGAAGGCATAGGAGCGGAAGGCGCAGAAGCGGGAGGCATCGGAGCGGAAGCCATCGGAGCTAGAGCATTCCAGGCCTCAATACTTGGCCAAGCGCTGGATGACCCAGGAAAAAGGTGCCTCTGGAGACAAGCTGCAAGCCTTTGACGGTCACTGTGAATTCGACCCTCAGATTCTTGTAGCTCATCAAGCTTTCTCTTCATGCCCGACGAATAGTTATTTGCAAGCACATGCAAACTTCTATTCTCGTACTTAAGCTGCTGGATCTCTTGCTTAAGACTCTCCACCTCTGCCATCAATGATTCCACCTGACGGGAGCGAGCAAGCAGGCGTTGGCCCATGTTGGACACAGAACTCGCACACTGAACACTAAGTGCGAGGGACTCTTGAACGGCCAACTCATCGGACCGTCCTGACAGCAGCCTACTATCTTTTGGAGTGAGGAGGTTCCTAGCTACTATTGTAGCTGTTGTGGCGTACTGCATCACGGAGTCTTCACCTGTAAGAAGACCGTTAGAAGATAAGAAAGAAGGGCGTCATACGTTACCTTGACGCAGCGCGCCCGTATCACTGCTAAGGCTCAATTCCAAGCTAAGGTTCGATGAGTTTGCCATTTTTCAAAAGTGTTCAAAGAAAAGGGATGGAGTTAAATTTCAAAGGGCCGGAGTCGATCTTCAAGAATGGGAAATCTTCAGAGTGTGTTTGTTGTGGTGATCGATAGCTCAATAAAAAAGCCAAGGCGACGCGTCCACCAATTCAAAAAGCCGGAATTTCCGGCGTAATTTTGGCGACGCTTTCTCGGCTTTTCAGAAGACGCGTTCAACTTTGTCAAAAGATTTCTTCTTTTCAGACAACACGTGGAGGCCATCACCGCAACTACATATCTTTAGCCGACAAGCGCAAAGTTCGGCGACGCTTTCTCTGCTTTTCAGAAGACGCGTGCAGCTTTGTCAAAAGGAGCCGCATCTGCACTACCACGTGTCGTTCAGAAAGCGAAGGGGCGTCGTTCAGAAAGCGAAGGGGCGCTGCTCAGAAATCGAAGGGGCGCCTGCTCAGAAATCGAAGAGGCGTATTCAGAGATCGAAGAGGCGCCACTATTTCAAAAAGCCAGAATTGCGAGATCAAAACGTTTGTCGACAAGGGTAAAAAGTACCACCACTTGATATTATCTCTATATATGTCGACCTTCGTCTTTTATGGCAGGGCAAACCTGAAGAAAATGCCCAACTCTCCCTCACCTCTGAGGGCGCACTCCCAGCAAAGCCTTTCGAAATACTAAATTTTTTCTTCTTCCCCAAAGATGATACCAGATGCCTGGAGTAAAGATGACCCAGGAGGAAATACATGTGCTGATTCATGCACCGCTTCTTCAAAAGCAAAGGTATCTCATATCATCAAGGTCAAAAGCAAAAGTATCTCATATCATGCTCTTTCCCTGTCTTTTTCTTTGTCCTTGTTCTTACTCGTATGGCAAAGTAAAAGAAGCAATCAGCTGGCACTTGGAGTCAATCTTCCGATCTGGAGCCAACTGCCTGGAACCTATTCCTGATTGCTTACCTAGCGTTGCTCTCGAGTAGTCATCTTCAACGGTTGATACACTTCCGGAGAAGGGACCACTTCTGCAAAGGGGAGCGAGTAAGGCAAGTGAAAATGATACATTGAAGCATGTGGAGACAAACATAGGCTGAGTTATCCTCCAACCCTTTTCAATACGAATTGGAAAGATTGAACAAAGAAACAGATAAAAGGGATAAGCTCAGACCTTCGGGGGAGACCAAATGAACCATCATGCTGCCCAGTTCAAGAAGTAGCACAAAGGAAAATCAACGATGGGCGGAAACCAGTTCAAGAGTAAGCCTGTGGAATCACAAAGATCAAAGCCTCAATGCAATCACCAAGGAGAAGAGGGAATTTACACTCCATAACCAGATTTGCGTCCCTAAACTCTTCTCTTTGTTAATTACATTCTGCCATGTTTAGTATGTTTAAATGTTTTTTGTGTGTTTACTTATGTTTTGTGTGAACCATATGCTTAAAACATTGAGGACAATGTTTGATTTAAGTGTGGGGGGGTAACTAAGTTTATTTAATGCAAATTCGTGGGATTTTATCACCCATAACTTCAAATGTTGTTCCTTGCTGTTTTAAGGTGTTTTTAAGTTGTTTTAGAGTGTTTTAGTGTGTTTTGTTTTATAACTCCGAAAATCACATAAAAATTTGAAAAACTTGTTTTAAAAACCCTAAAAAGAGTGTTTTGAGTCGTTTTTGTGTGTTTGTGTCTTAGGGTACCTTCCAACACAATGATAAGGATTTGGTTTATAATTGCATGACGGTTAGAAAGAGTTATAAACATAGAGAAAAGTATGATTTACTCTTGGTATATGCTTGGTTATGGTTATAATGTATGACTTCACATGCAATCATAAAAGAAAAAAAAATTCGTTTTTGTAACATGCTTGAAGGAAGGAACTCAAACAAACGCTACAACCCTGAGAGACTTGAGCGTATAACGTTCTTTGGAGAGTTTAATCTGTGATTTCTTGTTTTCTAAAGTTGTTGCATGATCTCATTATTCTTTACTTGGTTACTACTTAGAAGGCGTTTCATCATATAGTTCCAAATGCTAGAACTCATGCCCATTTCATTCAAAGCATGTTATTGATTTGCATAACACATATTCAAGAAGAAGTTGTGTAGTGACCACCACCATAGCCAAATAGCCTTACTTCCCATACTTCGTATATGTTGTAAGTTTTAACCCCGTTGAGCCTTGTTTAGCCTTTATTCTTTGTTTACCCACATTTTCCTCACCTAGCCTAGTTTAGGACAATCCCCACCCTTGTTCTTAAAAGATAGTGAGCATGACTTAATTGAATTCCTTTTGAGTTACATTATGAAAGAAAATAAGTGTGGGGGAGAGAATGTTTAAGTGTTGATGTTTTGAGATTCAAAAGAAAAGAAAAAAAAAAAATGAAAGAATAAGTGATTGAAGAAAGGTTCCAAAACACCAATTCTGGGTGTAAATTGTCTAAACTCTCCCTTTTTGTTCAAAAGTTGAGTTTTCATTCAAAAGTGAATTCTAAGTTGATTCAAATGCTTTGCTCACTATTTCTTTAAAAACCTTTGTTTTCCATATCCCTTCTTTGTTATCCACATACCCCAAGCCCCGTTACAACCCTTGACTTCTATCTTGAGTGTTGTGTATTTCAATTTGTGGAGTTTGAACTTGGTATGAGCATATGGTATCACTGGTTCTCGCGTCTAAGTAGTAGCATTCCATTCATGCGATCATATCTAAACATGCTTATTAACTCCAGAAATTGCTTCCTTTGAAATACATATATGTGAGTGTTCGTTTTTATGATTACATCAATCTTCTCACATATACCTAGTGTAGGGTGTGTAGTCAGAAAATCTGTGTGAAAAACGAGAGTACATCTAGTAAGAAATTGAGGGAATTCTCTAAGGCATGTTATTACATTCAAAACATGGTTTTAAATGCTTAATTGTGAACTAGTATGTGGTGACTATGAGTAAGAATGTACTTAAGTGTAAAGATGGCTCAAATCTGTGAGAATAATGATTTTTAATTTGTCATGTGCATTGGAAGTCCCTGATACGATTGTTGGAAGGTGTAGGTTGTGTTTTGTTCTTTTTGTTTTGTTTTTCTGTTTTGCTCGAGGACTAGCAAAAGCTAAGTGTGGGGGTATTTGATAGGAGCATATTTATGCGACTTAAATGGCTTGTTCTCGTACATTTACGTTATGTTTCTTTAGTTATTTTAGTTCTTTATGCTTCTTTTGTGTGTTTTCAGGTTCTAAGGGCAAAGTATGCAAAAAGATGCCTTTTGGAGCCTTTTGGAGCAAATTAGAGATTGGAATGGATATCATATGCTTGGAGCCAAAAGGATGGACGAAATTGAAGACTTGAAGTAGGAAAGTTAAATCCTAAAAAGACCTCATGTTTGAGCATCATTGAAAACTCCTACGCATTTTAGAACACAAAAACAACATTCCTAGCAACCTTAGGACATTGTCGTGTGTTTCCTTGTGTCTCCCTTCCTTGCCATGCAAGGAAGGGCTTTGTTCCCTATTTTAAATACTTAAACACTACCACTTATCATTCACCACATATCATTCACCACTTATCATATCATACATTCATTTATCACTTATCATAATCATTCACTTATCACTTAACATATCATACACTTATCACTTATCACTCATAATCATCTACACATTTCAACCATTTAAACACATGTACTTCACCTACAACATCCACCTACTTCACCTATAACATCCACCTACTTCACCTACAACATCCACCTACTTCACCTACAAATGACATAGCCATATGTTCCCTCCACTACTCCTATAAATACCCTTGCATTCATTCATTCATAGACATCTCATTTCATACACAACACATTACAAACACATTCTCCCTTCCCTAGCCGTGAGCTTCCCATCCATTCCCTTATAATCCAAACACCACTCCTCATCCATTTCCATAATCCCCCAAACCTCACCTTAGACCTTGTGCTACAACAACGAGGAAGATAAGAGGGCCTAAACGTTCATACAATTCAAGTGTGAGTTGTTGGAATGTTTAGGTGTTTCTTTGATTTCAAAGTTTAAATTTAATTCTCTTTGTTTTGTACGTATGAGGAATGGAAGAGAAGAGTGCCTAAACGTTCATACAATTCAAGTTTGAGTTGTTGGAATGTTTAGGTGTTTCTTTGATTTCAAAGTTATGAGAAACTAAACCCCCTTTAGCTAGGGGGTGATTCAAAACTATGTTTATATTTGCAATATGAATTGATTAACTTTCGTTGGAATTTCATAAGTTGTTGATTCAATTTGTTTAACCGTTTGATTGATAACTTATTTATGTATGTTTATTAAGAATGCGCGCTTAATTTTCATGCATGAATATGACGCTAGAATATAAGTGAATTTCACCTAATCGTTATGAACTTATATTCACAAGTAGTGGAGGTTGCTTATAAACAATCGCGTTAAATGAATTCTTGGCACGAGTTTCATGCTCATCATAGTAACGAATGCCTCGTCAACACTTATAGTTTTCATGATGCTTAATGATCTTTGATTGTATCTTTATTGTGCTGTTCACGTAAATGACTTTTGGAGAATGTTGTGAATTGCGTTGCGCTAACCCATCCAATTCATTAACTTAAGGAAAACTTGACGGTTAATTTAAGCGGACCTAATTAACCCGGAGTGTTGAGTTTCATAATTTATCGAAAGACCAACTGAGAATCAATCTTGTATGCAAGTGTAACATGTGTGGAGAAGAACCCCTTGGCTATTCCATCATCCATATTTTCATCACATTCATATTTACATTTTGCCTTTAATTACAATTTGTCCATTTAATTTAATCTCGTCCAAACACAATCCCCCCTTTACTTTATTGTTCAATTTAATTAGAAATCAATTTAGTTTATGTTTTAAAGTATTTTTGAATTCTTTGAGTCTAGTATACTGTTTTATATTGTGTTTTTACGTTTTTGAGTCAAATCCAAGTGATTAACAATCCCTCCTAATCCCCGGTCCAGAACGATCCCTACTTATATCATTACTACAATTGTCAAAAAGAGGGTTTAATTTGTGTGCGTATAAATCACGCATCAGTTGGTTTTAACCGACGCAACCCTAGCCTATTTCGACGCAAAATGAGACTATTTCGACGCAAGGTACTTGTTGTCAATCATATGCATTACCCCTAATAATAATAATTATATATAATTATTTTTTATTATTTGCAGTTTTATACCCCTAATAATAATTATTATATATTAATTTAACTGTTTTACACCCCTAAAAACTATAATAATTATATATAATTATATATTAATTTAACTGTTTTACACCCCTATATGAATACAAAGAATGTTTTACACCCTAATAATAATAATTATATATAATTATTTTTTATTATTTGCAGTTTTATACCCCTAATAATAATAATTATATATTAATTTAACTGTTTTACACCCCTAAAAACTATAATAATTATATAAAAATATTGAAGTGTATTACAAACTATGGATTAGATAGTGAACCCAAAAACCAAATATAACCAATAAGCACAAGTTCCATCATTAGTAAAAACCGATCGATTCATTGATTTTCGTATGAGTGATACAAGTATTGGTATACACAAGTAACATGAGGAGATAAGCCTCCAGGATATTGGTATACACAAGTAACATGAGGAAAGTACCTGTAAATTCAAAACCAAATTTATATAATAATAAAATAAAAATTTGAAAGGAAAAAAAAAAATCAACCTTAGAACATTAGGAGAAAAACGGCTGTCTCATGTGTCTGGGAGTGGAAGATATGAGTTTTGGCGGAATGGATCTCTTGGGTTCTTGAATTTTCGGTGGTGGACAACAAGCGACATGGAGATAAGCCCATGGACCGCGACAAAGTGATGGAGAGAGGGGTTTGTTTTCTGGGTAAATGAATGTGGGTATGACATGCCTGTTGGGTCACGGTGGTGTGAAAGAAACGAGCAATCTGAAAGGCAGAGAGAAAGAAAGGGGAAAGTGAAGTGGGATGGTCTAGAATTTCACTTGTTTAATATTTCATTCTAGCACTATAATTTCTCACTGTCCATTTTTTGTTAGGTGTGGAGTGGGAAGGTTTGGGCGCGAAGTTTGAAATCATTATTTACAATGTATGATTCGTGCCATAAAAGGTAGGGACCTAAATATATATAAAATTCACTTTACAACATAACACGAAACTAATTTCAACGATCCAACCGTCAAACATGTTTGTATATAATTCGAGATCGTATACGAAAAAAATCGCAAAAAACAAACATTCTGGGATGAAGTAACGGGACAAAAAATTTAGACGGTTATCAACGAAAAATGACGATTTAACGGTTATTTTAAGTCCGATTTTGATGATTTTTTGCAGCTACACTCCTTGAACCTATATGAATACAATGAATGAATTCGATCTTCAAATTAAAATATTTATACTAGTGGATACCACAAAATCTTACGTTATACTTAATGAAAGTGTGAATAAACTCTTAAGTCTTAGTGAATCTATCGTTTTGATGGGATACGCATTCTACGAAACTAATTTCAACGATCCAACCGTCAAACATGTTTGTATATAATTCGAGATCGTATACGAAAAAAATCGCAAAAAACAAACATTCTGGGATGAAGTAACGGGACAAAAAATTTCGACGGTTATCAACGAAAAATGACGATTTAACGGTTATTTTAAGTCCGATTTTGATGATTTTTTGCATCTACACTCCTTGAACCTATATGAATACAATGAATGAATTCGATCTTCAAATTAAAATATTTATACTAGTGGATACCACAAAATCTTACGTTATACTTAATGAAAGTGTGATGATCAATGAAAATTGATGATTTTGTAAAAAGAATAAAATGCAAGCTTTGAGTTACATTGGCAAGGTTTAAACTTTTGAGAAATGCTCATCTAATCCATTATAGTAAATAACAACCAAATGTTATCAAAGTTATCAAAATAACAACAAATTAAATGTTATCAAAGTCATCTAATCCATTATAGTAAATAACAACCAAATTTTATCAAAGTTAAACTTTTGAGAAATGCTCATCTAATCCATAATATATACTTATATTACTAAATATTATAAGTTTATGTTATATTTAATATTGTTAATTTAACATAAATGCTTATAAATATTATTCATTCCATTTTCTCAAAACAACTCAAATTATGTTCATCTAATCCATTCTAGTAAATAACAACAAAAAATTATCAAAATAAAAACAAATTAAAATAACAATTACAGTGCAAAAAAAATTGATTCAACTTAATAAATTTATTTATTAAAATATTATATGAGATAACTGATTACTTTTTAATTTTGGATTAAAATGTTTTAATTTTTTTGTTTCTATTTTTATCCTTGTTCTCTTTTTTTTGTAACTTAAAACTTTTTTTTTTTTATGTTGGGCGGGAATGTTCCTGGTTTTTTTGCACGGGGGAATGGGTTGGAAGACTTTGTCAGTCATTATCATATCAAATTATGCTTATAGTGGCTTTAACCGATGCAAAATTATACAATTTCGAGAGTATCTGCTACAATGGATTTTCTGTCAGAGACACTACACAAATTTGTTCTTTTTTCGACGCAAATTTTATCTTATTTCGACACAAACTTGTTCTTATTTCGATGTTATAAAAATCTGTCAGTCTAACGTCGGTTTTAACCGACGCAATGTGGCCTAATTTCGACGGTACTGACATAGTATGTCAGCCTATAATGCTGTTGAGTCAGACGGTACTGTCCTCAGTCAAAAGCTATAAGACATAGTGATAGGAGCATATTTATGCGACTTAATTGGCTTGTTCTCATGCATTTACGTTGTGTTTCTTTAGTTATTTTAGTCCTTTATGCCATTTTCGTGTGTTTCTAGGTTCATATGGCTAAGGAAGCAAAAAGAAGCAATTTGGAGCATTCTAGAGCATTTTTGGGCCAAGATTGGATAGTGCAAGCATGGAGGCATGAGGATGGACGAATTTGAAGGCTTGAATTCAGTTAGGGAGCTGCAAGGGGGCCTAAAAACCTTATTTCTAGAAGGCTTTATCTATTCACACATGGTGCCTAATTCCTACCTTGTCCTAGCCGTCCTACCTTGTCTCCTAGCCGTCCTACCTTGTCTCCTAGCCGTCCTACCTTGTCACTAGCCGTCCTACCTTGTCACTAGCCATCCTAGCTTGTCTCCTAGCCGTCCTAGCTTGTCTCCTAGCCGTCCTACCTTGTCACTAGCCATCCTACCTTGTCTCCTAGCCGTCCTAGCTTGTCTCCTAGCCGTCTTAGCTTGTCACTAGCCGTCCTAGCTTGTCTCCTAGCCGTCCTACCTTGTCTCCTAGCCGTCCTACCTTGTCACTAGCCGTCCTACCTTGTCCAAGCTACACACATATATCCTTTAAGTGTTTCATGTATAGAATTTCTGGTACAAAAAAAACCTTTTGGTTTCAACTAAGTTCAAAACCTTTCCTAGCCCTATAAATAAGGCTTTGCAGCAAGGCACTAAGGGAATCACTCATTCACCCAATTTTCGTCCATTCATCTAGCCACACCACTCTACACATCCTAAAATCCTAGAAACACAATTCCAGCCAAACACTACACCTTGCCGTGCCTATCCTCCATCCAATTCCATAATCCCTGATCCTAAAACACATCCCAACCATCCCATCCACCTTTGTGCCGTAGCAAGGAGAAAGAAGGAAGGACTCTTGGATGCTCAAGCTTCGTCATTGGTGCATTCTAGGTGTAATTCGTTTTATGATTTCAATGTTTAATTTATTTTCCTTTCATTTTGCTATGAACATGAGTGGCTAAACCCCTATTGGTTAGGGATGATTTCGAAGCCATAACTATGTGTGCAAGTTGATTTGATAAATTCCAGTTATGAGTTCTTGAATCGTGAATGCAATTGGCTTAACTGTGCGAGTAATAACGTATTTGTGTTTGTTAATTAGGGGTCGACACTTAATTGGCTTGCATGAATATGATGCTAGAATATAAGTTTGTTTCACATAATTGTCACACACTTATATTCACAAGTAGTGAAGATTGCTAGTCACAATCGCGTTAAGTTCAATTCCTAGCATAAGTGTCATGATGTCATAGTCACAAGTGCTTTGTTAATGCTTATAGTTTTCATTGAACGTAATGATCTTTGATTGTATCTTTATTATGATATCATGTAAGGAACTTTTGAAGAATGCTTTGGGTTGTCGTATGATGTCATCCAATTCAATAACACAAGGAAAACTTGAGAATTAACTAGTGATGTCACGGTTAATTTGGGGCATTGTCATTCATAATTCTATGAAGGAATAACTGGAAATCGAGTCATTTGCATACTTGTCATGTGTGGAGAAAGAACCCCTAACTAGTTCATCATCCATTAAAAACCCCAAAAACGTTTCAAAATCAGTTTTACTTTGCAATCTGTTTTCTCAACTTTAATTTCGTCCAAATCAAATCCCCCTTTACTTTGAAGTCTCAATTTAGTTAGAAATTGTTTTGGTTCATGTTTTTAAGTGTTTTGAGTCAAGTTTTCAACCAATTTCGTCCAAATTAGTGTAGGTGCTCAAAACTGCCCAGAAAGTGGTTTTTAGGCAGTTTTGAGTCTTCTAGTTGCTGTTTTGAGTTTTTGTTTTGTTTTAGTGTTTTAACTTTGGTTTTTCATTCTTTGAGTCCAAATTAGTGTTTTTAACTTTGTTTTGGAGTTCTTAGGTCAGTTTTCAAGAGTTTAGCAATCCCTCCTAATCCCCGGTTTTGAACGATCCCTACTTACATACTTTGCTACAATTGTCAGAAGAGGGTTTAATTTGTGTGCTTAATATATTTCGCACCACATAGTGTCGGTTTTAAGCGACACAATGGGTCCTTATTTCGACGCAATGGGTCCTTATTTCGACGCAATGGGTCCTTATTTCGACACTATGCCACATAACGTCGGTTTTAACCGACGCAATTGTCTGAAAATTATGTCAGGCTTTCTGCCCAAAGTATGTCAAGCCCAAAGTATGTCAGGTCTGTAGCTTTCTGCCCAAAGTATGTCAGGTCTGTGTAGGTTTTCTGTCAAAGTCAGACCTTGTGTCGGTTTTAACCGACGCAAAGTGTTCATATTTCGACGCTATGCAATTATCCACATTTAATCTTCTTGATTTCCTATCTCTGTCTCTCGTCTCTAACCCCCACTTCCCCACTTCTGTCTCTCGTCTCTATCCCCCACTTCCCCACTTCTCTGTCTCTCATCTCTATCCCCCACTTCAGCCATATTCCTTCCACTTCTGTCTCTCGTCTCTTTCCCCCATTTCAGCCATATTCCTTTCCTTCCATTAAATTTTGCTATGGATAGTTCTCGTGAAGATCAACGTTCTGAAGAACGTCACTTGGAAGAGGACGAGGGTGATGCTGGTTCTTTTTTGAATTGTTATTAATCTCAGTTTTTATTTTTATTTTTTTGTGTGTGTGTTTGAACTATTATTATTGCTAAACTGAAAATATACATTTGTTTCCTGGTTTTTAATTGTGTGTTTGTATTAACAAGGTACATCTCAACGGAGGCGTGGACCCTCAATTCCTAAATGGACGAAACAACTTTGTTCGTTTGATTCGTCCGGAAAATGCATTAGTGATAATGCTAGTGCTTTTTCAAAACATGTAGCAGCGGAGGTTAGGGACTATAGAAATCTGCCGTTGGAGAAAGATTGGTATATATAGATGTTTTTATATAGAATAAAGGTATATATAGATGTTTTTATTTTTAGTTGAAAATAGAAGAATAGGTCAATGATTGTAATAATATTTGACTAGCGTGATTTTTTTTGTTTTTTGTTTTTATGTATGTAGGGAAATATTTTTTTTGAAGATGCAGATATAGTAAAAATGCCTTTGATCCGTCATATGACGCTTAAGATTGCAGAGCATGCACACAAAGAGTTTAGAAATAAGTTAAAAAAAAAGTATTATACTAAAAGAGCAGAAGAGGTGCGCAGCGAGCCTCCTCCTGATATGATTCCTGCCCAGTGGGATGATTTGTTGGCATATTGGAATAGAGACAAAACAAAGGTAAACCTTACACGATTTATTTCGTTATAACTTTAAAGTTGCCTAATATAATCTTTTTTTTTTTCGTTCATTTTTTTTCAGGAGGTTGCTGAAAAAAATAAGATTAATCGGGGATTGAAATCAATGAACCATACTACTGGTACAAAATCCTTTGCAAGAGTGCGGGAAGAATATGTATGGATTGTACATTTTGAAGAGATGATTAATTTTAAATAATTATATTTATTTTTAGTATGAGGTTTGCTTAATTTGTTTGTATGAAATTTTATTTTTGATAAAGCGGAAGAAGCATGGGAAAGAAGCAGATCCCGTAACCTTTTTTCGTGAATGTCATACACGAAAAGATAAAACATGGATTGATGAAACATCGGAGCGTACAGGGGTAATTGATTTTTTCGTGTTAGTATTTGATTTTATTAGTATTTATTATCTATAGCTTATTTTTCTGTTTTACGATTGAATTTTTGTTTTAAAAATTGTAATGCAAGTCAACAATGGAGAGCAACCTGCAAACATTGATTGAGTCGGGCCAAGACGATAATGAAGATCTTAGGACCTAAGTTTATGTTGATACTATGGGTCCTGAGAGGTATAATAGAGTCTGAGGATACGGTCATGGTGTGACTCATGATATGGTGTCTTATGCATCTTTTTCATCTTCTACATCAATTTCCTCCAGGAGATCATCTAAGAGTTCAATGGCGTTGCTGATGACTCAAAATAATGAGTTGAAAATGAGGGACGAAAATAATAATAAATGGATTTCAGACCTAGAGAACAAGCAAAATCAGTTGTTTGCATGGTTTTTTCAAAGATTTCAGCCACAACCACCGTATAGCCCGGGAACCCAACAATCAGGCCACAGTCAACCTCCTCAACAGTCGGGCCAAAGTCAGCCTCCCCCTGCATATCCGTATGCTGGCCATAATCAGCAACCTCCATATCCTGTGTATCCGATGCCTGCGCAGCCCATGCCATACATGCAGCAGCCGCCCATGCCATACATGCAGCAGCCACCTTATCAAGTGCCAGTATATCGACCTGAGATGGCTGCTCCTAGTGGATCTTTTCCTGAAGTTCCAGTTGGGGGGTTTTCTGGAATGCTTGCAGGTGTTGGATTTGATGTGGACTTGTCGAGGATTTTTGGATCAGATGGAGGATCTCAAGGAGGAGGATCTCAAGCAGAAGGATCTGGACGACGTTCAGGCGCAGATTCGGTTGGGTAGTTTAATTAGTTCTTTTTCTTGTCGGTTAAATACGACAGTATAATTGGTCTATCTTTTTGTTTTTTTATGTTATGTTTGTAATGTCGGATTTAATGTTTGTTACGACGGACGACTTTTTGAAATGTTAGATGTACAGTTTGGCACTATTGTTTTTGTTATTTATTTTCATTAATGTTTATTTAGATCTTAAAATTTATAATTTTGATTATATAATTTACTTTAGTTGGAATTAATTGAAATTGCATGCAGTTGTCCATCTATTTTTATTATTATTAACAAATATAGTGTCGGTTAAGACCGTTACTAGATTTTATATTTTATTTATTTAATTGTTATCTAACGTCGGTTTAAGGAATATTTTATTTATTTAATTTTAATATTATGTCGCTTTAAAGCGACAGTAGACTGCATACTTTATAATTAAATAGCTGATGCACGTGTAAGTATGCGTCGCTTTAAACCAACGTTAAGGTTAGTGTCGCTTTAAAGCGACACTGTGTAGTGGCGGATTAAGCTCAAAAAGCGATACTGAAGCCCTTTCGCGACGCTAGCAATAGTGTCGCTATTGAAAAGCGACATTACATTGTTTAATGTCGGATTTGTGCCAAATTTTCGACAGAAATTTGATTTCTTGTCGGTTTGTCCTCCGCCGGTGATAGCATATACTGTAGTAGTGTCTTTCCGAAGCGGTGCCTTCCGTTCATACTCTTCGTCCATGCGAAGAAAGAAAAAAGCAGTATGTGGCATCTCCGCCGAGCTTTCACTGCCATGAATTGCTAAGTGGTCTAGACCACTCGACGAAGCTTGAGAGGATGTTCTACAGCCAGATGCCTTCCGCCATCATCGTCGGCTCCTTGAATTTCCAAGGAGTGATCGGTGTTCTCCGTCGTCCATACTCCATCCCAAGAAGGAAAACGAGTGTAGTCATCCGTCTTCACTACAACCAAACTCCCACAAATAGCATGAGTCTGAAGAAAGCTAAAACTGAAAGCAGCAGAGATGCAACAGTCTCATGTAGAGTGACAACGCAGTTGCCAAACAACGATGACGACATGATAAAATATGAACCTGCTAAGGTTTCATGGGTTCTAGAGTTTAAGCCATGAGAGAGAAGTGTTGAAGATGGCTTTGTATATTTGCTTGATGAAACAATTACAAGATGAAACATATATATAGGGAAGAAAAAGAACATAAGCCTAATTTTGCCTAACTTACCTAACTTTCTTGACTAACCTAACTTGCCTAACTTTGAACAAGAAAATTGACTAGCCTACCATTATTCCAACATGTTTATTTCAAGCATTTTAACACTCCCCCTCAAGTTGGAGTGTGAATGTCGATGACACCCAACTTGCTAATTAAGACCTCAAATTGTGCCGAGCTTAGTGGGTGCCAAAGGTTTGAATGACGGTTGACATTGTGAGCTAAATGAGGATTTTGTGTTGACGACAAGTAATAGAGCCCATTATATCGCTTGCCCAGGCCAATCGTCCTCCTCGTAGCCATGTCCTGTGACGTTTGCAAAATGGTGAGGATTACTATCCAAGTTGTTTTCCTTGAGCATGGCCATGATTTGGTTGTACTCTTCAGGAGTGAACTTGGGGCTGTCACCGTTGGTTTCATGACGGTGCTGATCCGTGACTGTGGCGACTTCACTGCCAGTCTTTGTTTGATTAGCCGCAGGAAGAATCGTCTTTTTGCCATGGTATTTGTGCCCCGGTGGAACACCATTGAGATAGAAACACCGATCTACGGTATGATATTTTTTATCACAATATGAGCATTTAATAGAGGAGTTACCTCGTTGTGCAGCCTATGGCTTGTCAAATGCATCGCATGCAAACTGTTGTTATGACGAGTGAGAGATACCTCGTTATGCAGTAGATTCCCTTGCTGCAGCTCCTCAAAATTATCCTCACTTGGTTTGTTGGTCGTCCCGTTAACAAAACCAAGTTTGTTCTTGACCGTTAAGGCCATACTCATGGATTAAACCCATGTGTTGTAGTTGTCTTCCACCAATGGTTGTGGTACGAGGATTGCACCAGGTTGATCCGAGTGGTGGAGATAGAGCGGGTGGTTGGGATTTTCCCATTTTGAATGAGAGGCCATGCCTAGAATGGTTGACCTCGTGGAAGATTGCACCAACAATAATCTCAAGAAATCTTTTCTGATGTGGAAGATCAGTCAAAACTGCAACCACAGAGCATACTCGAAATTTCAAGAGACTTTACAACCAATGCTCTACCAAGATGTTCCCAGGTTGATCAGAGGGGTGTAATAAAAACGGGTTCGAGACATCAGTAGCCATCTCTAATGGTTTTGTGTTGGTTCCTGAATCACTCATGATGGCGATGTTGTTGGTTGTGGTGCGGAAGCGTTGAAGATAGGTGGGGTATTCAGAGTCACCAGAAACGATGCTCTGATACCATGATAAAATATGAACCTGCTAAGGTTTCATGGGTTCTAGAGTTTAAGCCATGAGAGAGAAGTGTTGAAGATGGCTTTGTATATTTGCTTGATGAAACAATTACAAGATGAAACATATATATAGGGAAGAAAAAGAACATAAGCCTAATTTTGCCTAACTTACCTAACTTGCTTGACTAACCTAACTTGCCTAACTTTGAACAAGAAAATTGACTAGCCTACCATTATTCCAACATGTTTATTTCAAGCATTTTAACACGACAATATTCCTTTACTGTTGTAGCGAAGAGCGACATGCTCATTCCTTGGTGACAAGTCCTGGAGAAAGCCCAGCAACTACAAGTTCTTTACAAACAGCAGAAAAAAGAGTCATCCTGCCCTTTTTGTTTTGAGTACACACTTGGGGAAAGAAATCACCGACTCTGATGGCTGCAGCAAATGAGATGAGGACGACCCCCACTCACCGTTGTTCATTTATTTTCTTCTCGTGCAAATATGGGAAGTGAAAAAGTAATGAAGATGAACAAAGCAATCTCCACTGTGGTTTTAAGGACCATAGCCGATGGGTTGTTATATGCCTTTCGTAAAGAACCCATTAAAATGGGTGTTGCAGTAAGTTTCAGTGGTGAAATCAAAAAAGAAAATAACGTCTTCCTACAATTAGGAAGGTCCTAGCAAAAGCATATTTAAAATGATGTTCATATATGGTTCCAATCCTATAAAAAGGCTATTTAAACATGGCCCCACAAAGAAACAAGACAAAAACCTTTGAAAGGAAGATCTAATTGTTGCTTCCATGTCTTCTATCCAAGAAATAAAAGAAGGATGGATGAACCTCCATGCTACACATGTGGGCTTTATAAATATGGCCTCCATTAAGTTGAGATTATTCATGAAGCCTAAAATGAGGAGACAAAGGATACGACATTAAGCAAAAGTGAAATGCCAAAATATTAGTGGATTAATTTCACTTAGGATGCCTTAAATGGCACAAAGCCATATTGAATGTCAAAGGGCACGAAGTTGCATCAAAGCCCAAATGGCATAAAGCCGATACAAATGGCATGAAGCCATATCAAATGGCACGAAGCTTTATAAGTCTTAAATGACATGAAGCCACGTCAAATATCAAATGGCACAAAGCCACGACAAGTCTCAAATGGCATGAAGCCATGTCAAATATCAAATGGCACAAAGCCACATCAAATTTCAAATGGCCCCATCAAATTTCAAGTGGCATGAAGCCACATCAAGTCACAAATGGCACAAAGCCTAGTCCTGCTCCAATGGTTCAAAGTCCTTGCCCGCACAAGCTAAAACTACATAGGGCATCAAAAGCTCCAAGTGACTCAAAGTCCTCGCCTGCAAGAGCCTAAATTGCACAAGGAATCAAATGCTTCTTGCCTGCACGAGTTGAAACTGCACAAGGCATCAAACCCCAGCAAATACAAAAAAAACTACGAGTGGCTTATCCCTCAACGAGGGTACGTAGGCAATCTAGGGCTCGACCTAGGTGCAGTCGCAAAATCAAATAAACACCCAAATCCCCAAGTTACGATTTATTCATACTGGAATCAAAGGGTTTTTCCTTTTTAACAAAGGATTGTAATGAACAGACGCATAGTCTATAATGGGTCGAACTCAAATTAATAAAACCCTCTTCGAAAAAATGAACGAGGGCGAAATTATGTCGAGTGAATTATTTGTTTACATATTGTGTACAAATTTTTGTTCAATAGTGGGAAGATGTGGTGCCACGTAGATATCACAAATACAATCATATAACGACATGTGGATTAACTTTAAAAAATATTTTTATATTTAAAACTAAAAATGATATTAGTAAGAAAAAGACATTTAAGGCATGATTGAAATTTTGCTGCTCCCACTTACGGTAACCGTGGTGATGCTCAATGTCCGTGATGAAGGGGTCAAAGTGGATAGGGTTGTGGTGGCGGAGTGTAGAAGCGAAGGTGAAGTTGGATCGGAGCCTGAGGAGACAGTAGCTAAAAAAAAAAATTAATTTATTTAATTGTTAAATTTGAGGGTATTTGTGTCTATTTTAAGTGAAATTTTGGATATATTTGAAAGTTTTATAAAAAGTGACATTTTTGAAATTAAGAGTTAATTTTTTGCTATATTTGATAAATACTCCTCTGTGACATCCCGTCCCGAGATTATTAAAACGTACGTGCGAAATGACATTTTTGCCCCTAGTTCGTTTCGTTATGTTGTTTGGTTGTTTGTGTGGTGTTGGCATGTGTTGGGCCACACACACACACACACTGCCATCTCCTTCTCCCTCTGTCTTTCCCCTGTCTCTACCCCGAGCTCCATTTCTTCCTTTTCTCTTTGAAACTGTAAGGACACACACCAAGAACCATCAAACCTTAACAAATCGAGGGAACCAACTACACCTTCGAACTCGTGAGGCTGAGAGGAACACAGTCGTACCATTTTCAGGTGAGAACTCCGTCGTTTTCACGTCGATTCGACAATGTCCGTTTTGTGTACTGTTCATGCAAACTTAATTCATCACGTTTTTGGGATTTCTAAGCTCAAAGGTAGCTTGGTGGTGTCACGAGGAGCCTAGGAGTACTTCGTTGCACGAATTTGGACGTCGGGATAGCCTGGTTCGAAGTTGGCCGGTTTTTGAGTTGGGAGACAAGTATGATCTCGTGAATTTTAGGCTTTAAAAGTGGTCTATTGTTGTTCTACTAGTTTAGGGCTTCATTTTGGTTCAAAAATCGTGAAAAATGGTTGAAAAACGAGTGAGAAAACACGGTTGGAAGTTTTTCCAGTTTTCCGGCGCCGGAGCCTCGCCGGAGGTTCGCCGGAGAAGGTGACGGAATATTGATAGGAGCATATTTAGGCGACTTACTTAGCTTGTTTTCGTGCATCTATGTTGTTAATTCATAGTTGTTTTAGTAGTTTAAGCCATTTTCGTGTGTTTTTAGGTTCATATGGCTAAGGAAGCAAAAAGATGCATTTTGGAGCATTTTGGAGCAAAATTGGGCTTGGAATGGATAGCATATGCTTGGAGCCAAAGTGTTGGACGAATTTGAAAGCCTTGTATGCACTTTGGACATAGAACAAAGGGCCTAGCCCAATCAAACAATCCTTTGAGCCATGCAAAACCTCTAGCCCAATCAAACAATCCATCAAAGCCATGCAAAACAATCATCCATACCTTGCACATGCTTTCCCATTTCATTATTCATTCACTTTGCATTCATTCAATTCATCCACATGCACTCCCATCCATTTCATCATTGCAACCATTGCACATTTACACCAACAAACATCTCTTTGCCGTGCCTTTCCCTTAGCCTAGTTGTTTTATGCCATTTTCAGATCTCCACCATTCACACACACATGCACTCACATGCATTTCAAGCACTAAACATTCTTCTTTGCCGTGCCTTTCCCTTCCACTTTCCAACCTTTCCAAATGCAATTTCATCAACACATGCATTCATTATTCATTCACCTTGCATTCCCTTTACATTTCAACCCACATGCACTTTAACATGCAGCCACATAATCATTCACCCTATCCATTCTATGTCACAAAACAATGTCACATGCACCATCAAAACATCCTTTGTCGTGGCCCTTGCAAATCCATCCCATTTTCAGCCATTACACTCCTTTAATTCAGCCACCATTCATTCTTTATTCCACATACACTCATCATCACACATCCTAGCTATCATTCACATGCATTCACATGCATCACAACCCCAAAACCATCAAGAAAACACCCTTGCCGTGGCCTTCACTCACACTTCCAGCTTTCCACCTTGCATTTCCAGATTATTCCTTCATCATTGCATCCATTCCACATGCATTCTTCATCATTGCACCATAAATCACTCATCCCACACTCAATGCCGTGCAATCCCATTACCTTTCCAGCTTCTGTATGCAATTCCAGCATGCATTCACATGCATTTTCAGCACCATTAACACCTTTGCCGTGGCATTCATTCCCCTTTCCAGCTACATGCATTATTCATTAACCTTTCATCATGTAGCCAGAAAATTAGCAAGAAAACATCAATGCCGTGGGCTTTCAATGCAATTCCAGCATCTTCACATGCAATTCCAGCTTTCACATGCTTTCCTAGCTGTTTGTTCATCATTAATTAGCCACTTGCATGCTTAAACAAACAGCCATTTACACCTTCATTCTCCTATAAAAGCCCTTGCATTCACTCCCCATAACATCTCATATTTTTCATACACAACACACAACACAAATCCTCCATTCTTGCCGTGCATATCCCTTCATTTTCTGCATATTTTCTCTTCATTCCAACCACTCCAACCACTCCTCATCCCCCAAAAACTCACCTTAGACCTTGTGCTACAACAACGAGGAAGAGAAGAGTGCCTAAACGTTCATACAATTCAAGTTTGAGTTGTTGGAATGTTTAGGTGTTTCTTTGATTTCAATGTTTAAATTCAATTTTCTTTGTTTTGTAATGGAAGAGAAGAGTGCCTAAACATTCATACAATTCAAGTTTGAGTTGTTGGAATGTTTAGGTGTTTCTTTGATTTCAAAGTTATGAGGAACTAAACCCCCATTTAGCTAGGGGGTGATTCAAAATACATGTTTATGCTTGCAATATGAATTGATTACTTTTGGTTGGAATTTCATAAGTTGTGGATTCAATTTGTTTAACCATTTGAATGAATATGACGCTAGAATATAAGTGAGTTTCACCTAATAGTTACGAACTTATATTCACAAGTAGTGGAGGTTGCTTATAAACAATCGCGTTAAACGAATTCTTGGCATAAGTTTCATGCGTATTCCATAGTAACGAATGCCTCGTCAATGTTTATGATTTCTGTTGAACTTAATGATCTTTGTTGAATGTCTCTATCATGCGTATTCCATAGTTAGGGACTTTGATTAAGAATAATTTGGTTGTAATTCGTATTCCATTAAATCCAACGAATCTAGGGAAATCTGAAAGTTAATTTAAGCGGACCTAATTAACTTGGAGCATTGAGTTTCATAATTTATCGAAAGACCAACCGAAAATCAATCTTGTATGCAAATGTAACATGTGTGGAGAAGAACCCCTTAGCTATTTCATCATCCATCTTTTCATCACATTCATCTTTACTATCTGTTTTAAATTATAATCTGTCCGTTTAATTTAATCTCGTCCAACCACAATCACCCCCCTTATTTTGTTAAGTCTTAATCATTTGATTTGTCTTATTTTATGTTTTTGAGTATTTGGAGTCTTTTAAACTTGTTTTGAGTCTTTTAGTTTGTCTTAGTGTTTTAAAAGTTAGTTTTATTTATTTGAGTCAAGTATTTAGCATCCCTAGTTAATCCCCGGTTAGATCGATCCCTACTTACATCATTACTACAATTGTCACAAATAGGGTTTAGTTTGTGTGCGTATAAATCTCGCATCAAATTTTGGCGCCGTTGCCGGGGATTGGCAAATTTGCTAATCCCTTATCTTGAGTCTTGTTTAAATTGTTTAGTTTCTGTTTTGTTTTAATTTTTTTTTGCACCGTGTGTATGTGTTTTGTTTTTTTTGCCAAGTCTATTAAGTTGATTACTTATCTTGTTTACTCTTGTGTGTAGGTACTAGTTTATGACCCGTAGCTCACAACCTCTTCGTGAGCATATCTCCGACTTTGACGGTGATTTCGAGAGGACTTTGAGAAGGAAAAAGAAATCACCAGCATCTAATCCTCCTAGTCCCGAACCTGAATTTAAAGAAGAAGTACCAACCATGGTAGTGGACAATCGGACCATCAAGGAGCTCTCTGCCTCAGGTATGGGCAATGCCGCTTCTTTATGCATACAATACCCTACGGCAGCTGAAGTTAAGACAGAAGAATTTGAACTTAAGTCTAGTTTATTACATCATATTCCTAAATTCCATGGGTTGTCCATGGAAGATCCTAACAAACATCTTAAGGAATTTGAGGTAGTTTGCTCATGTATGACACCCATCAACGTTGATGGGAGTATTTTGAAGATGAAGGCCTTTCCATTCTCACTTATGGACAAGGCCAAAGATTGGTTGTTTGAATTGTCTCATGGAACTGTCAATTCTTGGGAAAGTATGAAACGTGCATTCTTAGAGAAATTCTTTCCCACTGCAAAGATCATTCTCTTGAGGAAACGAATTAGTGGCATTCAACAAAATCAAGGTGAGTCGTTCCCATCTTATTATGAACGTTTTAAATCACTTGTTGCTTCATGTCCACAGCACCAAATGAAGGAGGAGCTGCTCATTCAATATTTCTACGAGGGACTCCTTCCCATGGAACGTCAAATGCTAGATGCTTCAGCGGGTGATGCATTAGTGGACAAGAATCTAATGGATGCCAAAGCTCTAATTGCCAACCGAGCACACAACGCTCAACAATATGAAGGTGTTGGACAAAGAGAGGGGCCACGACAACAAAGTGTGAATGAGGTAAGTGCAATTTCTGATATTCAGTCACAATTGGCTAATCTTACTTCTCTCGTGTCTCAGGTTGTCAAGGGGTCAAAACCACAAGAAAACCAAGTGTGTGGCGTGTGTTCAATGCAAGGGCATCCATCGGAGACGTGCCCTCAGTTAATAGAGAATGGAGGTTGGGAATCTGCCAATGCCGTGGGTTTTGGGAACCAAAATCAACCACGCCATGATCCATACTCTAATACCTACAATCAGGGTTGGAGGGACCATCCAAATTTCAAATGGCGAGATCCTCAACAACCCCAACAACAAGGAGGATTTAGGCAGCAACCACCGGGCTTTTATACAAAGCCATTCATCCCCAATCAAAACCAAGTGCAATCTGCCCCAACAACCTCAGGTATGTCTTTGGATAATGATCAAGTTGTTAAGTTACTTACTACTTTGACGCAGGAAGTACAAACTCAAAATAAGGAGAGACAAATCCAAGACAAACGGGTGGATAATTTGGAGAAGCAAATGGGTCAAATTGCCGAGTTTATGGGGCAAATTAGAGAACAAGGCACATTGCCTAGTTCAACCGTTATGAACCCGAAGAGAGGATTTGAAACCGCTAAGGCCATCATGTTGAGAAGTGGTAAACAGGTTGGAACGGACTCAAATACATCCAAATCACGTCAAGACGAGGAGGACAAGTTGCTGCAAGAAGAAGCATGGGGAGCAAAGCCCACGACCAAGGATGACCAAACCTTGCCGAATTCATCTAGTCCTCCTAAACCATTCCAAACCACCAAGGTAAGTCCCAATTCAACTTTTTCTAGTTCTATTCCACTAAATGTGCCCTTTCCTGGCAGGTTTAGGCAATCAAAGAAGGAAGAAGCTGAGAAGGACATTCTAGAGACCTTTCGGAAAGTTCAAGTTAATATTCCGCTCCTTGATGCGATTAAGCAAGTCCCGAGGTATGCTAAGTTTTTAAAAGAACTTTGTACAACAAGGAGAAGGATTTCAAACAAAGAGGTGGTTCAAGTAAGTGAAAATGTCTCTGCTGTGTTACAAAGGAAATTACCTCCTAAATGCAAAGATCCGGGTAGTTTTACAATTCCGTGCGTTATGGGTAATACTAAGTTTGAACAATGCATGTTAGACTTAGGGGCTTCGATTAATGTTATGCCATACTCTATTTATGCATCTATGAACTTAGGTGAGCTTAAAAATGATGGTGTGATAATTCAATTAGCCGATCGTTCTAATGCACATCCAAATGGTGTTTTGGAAGATGTTTTGGTACAGGTTGGTAACTTGATTTTTCCAGCGGATTTCTACGTGCTTGACATGGAGCATTCACCCCATTCCACCCCATTGCCGATTCTATTAGGGAGGCTCTTCATGAAAACAGCCCGCACCAAGATAGATGTGTTTAAAGGAACTTTAACGATGGAATTTGATGGGGAAGTCATTGATTTCAATCTTTCTGAAAGTATTAAATTTCCTAAGGACGATCATTCTTGCTTTTATATTGATATAATTGATGATTTGGCGCAGGATTTTCTCGATTGTTTGGAGAGGGATACACTTGAAACAACAATTTCACAAGGAATTGGGCAAAAATCTGGTTTTGCCGTGCCTAGAAGTATGGAGGAGGCCGAGATAGTGGCTGCCCTTGAGTCACTACCTCAACACCATGGTAAGCCTTCTAACCCAATTTCAATTTCAGTTTCCACTAATAAGTTGTTACCCTCAGTGATTCAGGCACCCGTACTTGAGCTTAAACCGTTGCCCGATCATTTAAAGTACGTCTATCTGGGAGACAACGAGACATTGCCCGTCATTGTCTCCTCATCACTCACCACCATAGAGGAGGAGAAGTTGATCCGAGTGTTGAAATAGCACAAGACGGCCATTGGGTGGACTTTGGCCGATATTAGGGGAATTAGCCCGACTACGTGCATGCATCGCATACTTCTAGAGGAGGGGGCTAAACCAACTCGAGAGGCTCAGCGCCGTCTCAACCCTCCAATGATGGAAGTTGTAAAAAATGAGATTATCAAACTTCTTGATTGTGGAGTGATTTATCCGATCTCTGATAGTCGTTGGGTGTCACCGGTGCAATGTGTTCCAAAGAAGTCCGGAGTGACAGTGGTGAAGAATGCCGAGAATGAGCTTGTGCCAACCCGTATCCAAACAGGTTGGCGTGTGTGCATTGATTATAGGAAGCTCAACGCCACCACAAGGAAGGATCACTTCCCTTTGCCGTTTATTGATCAAATGCTTGAAAGGTTAGCCGGTCATTCTTTTTATTGTTTCCTTGATGGTTATTCTGGATATAATCAGATTGTCATAGCGCCGGATGACCAAGAAAAGACAACTTTCACGTGCCCCTTTGGTACTTTTGCTTATCGTCGCATGCCTTTTGGTTTATGCAATGCTCCGGCCACGTTTCAAAGGTATATGGTAAGTATCTTTTCAGATTTTGTGGAAAAGATTATTGAGGTATTTATGGATGATTTCAGTGTGTTTGGTGATTCATTTGATGGTTGTTTGGAAAATCTCACAATAATTTTGAAACGATGGGTAGAAACTAACCTTGTGCTTAATTAGGAAAAATGTCACTTTATAGTTAGACAAGGCATAGTTCTAGGGCATATTGTTTCTGAAAGAGGAATTGAAGTGGATAAATCGAAAATAGATCTTGTGCGCTACTTACCCTCTCCTACTTCGGTTCGAGAGGTTCGTTCGTTTCTTGGTCATGCAGGATTTTATAGGCGATTTATCAAGGACTTCTCCAAGATCTCAAACCCTCTTTGCCGTCTCCTCCAGAAAGATGTGGCATTTGACTTCAACAAGGAGTGTGAGAAGGCGTTCAATCACCTCAAAGAAATGCTAACTTTGGCCCCTATCATAGTTCCACCGGATTGGAGCCTTCATTTTGAGCTTATGTGCGATGTTTCCGATTACGCATTAGGAGCTGTTTTGGGGCAAAGGAAGGAAAAGAGGCCGCATGTTATCTATTATGCCTCTCGGACTTTAAATGATGCACAATTGAATTATTCTACCACTGAAAAAGAACTTCTTGCTATTGTATTTGCTTTAGATAAATTCCGTTCTTATTTGCTTGGTACTAAAGTTATTATTTATACTGACCATGCAGCATTGAAGTATTTGTTCACCAAGAAAGAGGCCAAACCACGACTCATTCGTTGGATGCTTCTTCTCCAAGAATTCGATATCGAAATCCGGGACAAGAAAGGAAGTGAAAACGTGGTGGCTGACCACTTGAGCCGTATGGTTCATGAGGAGGATGCCGTGCCTATCATAGAGACATTCCTAGATGAGCAACTGATGTCCGTTAAGGTAAGTGAACCCTGGTATGCTGATTTGGTGAATTATTTAGTGTCTAAACATGTTCCTAGTGAATTACTTAAACACCAATGTGATAAATTGAAGAAAGAGGCACGGTTTTATGTGTGGGATGACCCGTATTTGTGGAAATATTGCCCTGACCAAGTTATACGTAGGTGTGTGCACGATTCTGAGTTTAATGCTATTCTAACCTTTTGTCACACTTATGCTTGTGGGGGACACTTTGGCACTCAAAGAACAGCACTTAAGGTGTTAGAATGTGGTTTCTATTGACCTACCATCTTTAGGGATGCTAGAACATTTTGCATGTCTTGTGATAGATGCCAAAGAACGGGCAATATTGGTCCTAAACAACAAATGCCGCAAACCCCCATTTTTAGTGTTGAAATCTTTGACGTTTGGGGTATTGATTTTATGGGTCCCTTTCCTTCGTCACATGGGTTTCTGTATATATTGCTTGCTGTGGACTATGTGTCGAAATGGGTGGAAGCAAAAGCCACCCGAACTAATGATTCTCGAGTGGTTGCAGATTTTGTGAAAACTAACATTTTTGCAAGGTTTGGAATGCCACGAGTGCTAATCAGTGATGGAGGTTCCCATTTTTGCAATCGAACCATCGAGGCGTTGCTCAAGAAATACAATGTCATGCATAAGGTGGCCACACCTTATCATCCTCAAACGAGCGGGCAAGCCGAGGTTTCGAATAGGGAAATCAAGCAGATTCTTGAGAAGACCGTGGGGTCTACAAGGAAGGATTGGAGTTTACGCTTAAACGATGCATTGTGGGCGTATCGCACTGCCTACAAAACCCCCATTGGGATGTCACCTTTTCGGCTCATCTATAGGAAACCATGCCATCTTCCTGTCGAATTAGAGCATCGTGCATATTGGGCCGTCAAAACATTCAATATGGACCTTGATGCCGCAGGTTTACATAGGAAGCTTCAATTGTGTGAGCTTGATGAAATCCGAAATGAAGCATATGAGAATGCCCGGATTTACAAGGAGAAAACGAAGGCATTCCATGACAAGATGATTCGTGCCAAGACGTTCTCTATTGGGCAGAAAGTGTTGTTGTTCAATTCTCGCCTTCGGTTGTTTCCGGGTAAGTTGCGTTCCAAATGGGTTGGTCCTTTTATTGTCACTAATGTTTTCCCTCATGGTGCAGTACAAATCAAAAGTTCAAGGACGCAGCAAGAATTCAAAGTGAATGGGCATCGATTGAAGCCCTATTACGAGACGTTTGAGGAGCATGTCGTGGAGGAGGTACCCCTCCATGCCGTGGAACCTAGTCAAGCTTAAACGGAGGTACCGTCCGGCTGCAAGACGTAAAAGAAAGCGCTACTTGGGAGGCAACCCATGCATTCAACAAAGGAAGACTTAGAAAGCACTCCAATTCCAGATTCCTAAAAACTCTTCTCTTTGTTGCTATTTCGTTTCTGCCTTGTTAGGTTGTTTAGTTGTTATTGTTTGTTTGTTTATTAATTGTGTGAGTCTATGATTGTAACATTGAGAAAATGTTTGGTTTATTGATAGGCACTGCTAAACAAAGAAAGATGGAGCCTTCACAAAGGGCATTTACTTGAAGCCCCACTACGAGGCGTCGAAGCAGAAGGCATAGAAGCGGGAGGCATAGGGGCAGAAGGCATCGGAGCAGAAGGCATCGGAGCTAGAGCATTCCAGGCCTCAATACTTGGCCAAATGCTGGATGACCCAGGAAAAAGGTGCCTCTGGAGATAAGCCGCAAGCCTTTGACGGTCACTTTGCATTCGACCATTGGATTCTTGCAGCTCATCAAGCTTCCTCTTCATGCCCGTCGAATAGTTGTTTGCAAGCACATGCAAACTTCTATTTTCATACTTCAGCTGCTTGATCTCTTGCTTGAAACTTTCCACCTCTGCCATCAATGATTCCACCTGACGGGAGCGGGCAAGCAGGCGTTGGCCCATGTTGGACACAGAACTCGCACACTGAACACTAAGTGCGAGGGACTCTTGAACGGCCAACTCATCGGACCGTCCTGACAGCAGCCTACTATCTTTTGGAGTGAGGAGGTTCCTAGCTAGTATTATAGCTGTTGTGGCGTCCTGCATCACGGAGTCTTCGCCTGAAAGAGGACCGTTAGAAGATAAGAAAGAAGGGCGCCATACGTTACCTTGACGCGGCGCGCCCGTTTCACTGCTGAGACTCAATTCTAAGCTAAGGTTCAATGGGTTTGCCATTTTTCAAAAGTGTTCAAAGAGATGGGATGGATGAAGTTAATTCTCAAAGGGCCGGAGTCGATTTTCAAGAATGGGAAATCTTCAGAATGTGTTTGTTGGCGGTGATCGATACATCTATAAGAAGCCAAGGCGACGCGTCCACCGATTCAAAAAGCCGGAATTTCCGGCGTAATTTTGGCGACGCTTTCTCGGCTTTTCAGAAGACGTGTTCAACCTTGTCAAAAGATTTCTTCTTTTCAGACAACACGTGGAGGCCATCATCGCAACTACACATCTTTAGCCGACAAGCGCAAAGTTCGACGACGCTTTCTCTGCTTTTCAGAAAACGCGTGCAGCTTTGTCAAAAGGAGCCGCATCCGCACTACTACGTGTCGTTCAGAAAGCAAAGGGGCGTCGTTCAGAAATAGAAGAAGCGCCACTATTTCAAAAAGCCGGATTTGCGGGATCAAAACGTTTGTCGACAAGGGTAAAAGAACAATACCACCACTTGATATTATCTCTATATATGTCGACCTTCGTTTTTTTTTTTTGGCAAGGCAAACCTGAAGAAAAATGCCCAACTCTCTCTCACCTCTGAGGGCGCACTCCCAGCAAAGCCTCTTGAAATACTCAATTTTTTCTCCCCCAAAGAAGATACCAGAAACCTGGAGTACAAATGAGGCAGAAGGTAACGGTCGATTGAAGCATGTGGAGACAACCACAACAAATACATGTGCTGCTTCATTCGCCGTTTCTTCAAAAGCAAAGGTATCTCATATCATCAAGGTCTAAAGCAAAAGTATCTCATATCATGCTCTTTCCCTGTCCTTTTCTTTGTCCTTGTTCTTACTCGCATGGCAAAGTGAAAGAAGCAATCAGCAGATCCATTCCTGATTGCTTACCTAGCGTTGCTCTCGAGTAGTCATCTTCAACGGAGCAAGTAAGGCAAGAGAAAATGATACATTGAAGCATGTGGAGACAAACATAGGCTGAGTTATCCTCCAACCCTTTTCAATACGAATTGGAAAGATTGAACAAAGAAACAGACCAAAGGGGTAAGCTCAGACCTTCGGGGAAGACCAATTGAATCCTGCTGCCCAGTTCAAGAGTAGCACAAAGGAAAATCAACGATGGGCGGAAACCAGTTCAAGAGTAAGCCTGTGGAATCACAAAGATCAAAGCCTCAATGCAATCACCAAGGAGAAGAGGGAAATTACACTCCAAAACCAGATTTGCGTCCCTAAACTCTTCTCTTTGTTAATTACATTCTGCCATGTTTAGTTTGTTTAGTTACTGTTTATGTGTTTACTTTTGTTTGGTGTGTTTTAAGCTTGAATCATTGAGGACAATGTTTGATTTAAGTGTGGGGGGGTAACTAAGTATATTTGATGCAAATTCATGGGATTTTATCACCCATAACTTCAAATGTTGTTCCTTGCTGTTTTAAGGTGTTTTTAAGTTGTTTTAGAGTGTTTTAGTATGTTTTCTTTTTATAACTCCGAAAATCACATAAAAATTTGAAAAACATGTTTTAAAAAGCCTAAAAAGAGTGTTTTGAGTCGTTTTTGTGTTTGTGTCTTAGGGTACCTTCCAACACAATGATAAGGATTTGGTTTGTAATTGCATGACGGTTAAAAAGAGTTATTAACATAGAGAAAAGTTTGATTTACTCTTGGTATATGCTTGGTTATGGTTATAATGTATGACTTCACATGCAATCATAAAAGAAAAATTCGTTTTTGTAACATGCTTGAAGGAAGGAACTCAAACAAACGCTACAACCCTGTGAAACTCGAGCCATTACCTTCTTTGGAGAGTTATTTTCTGTGATTCTTTGTTTTCTAAAGTTGTTGCATGATCTTATTATTCCTTGCTTGGTTGCTACTTAGAATGCAATTGTATCATGATAGAACTAAATGCTAGAACTTATATCCGTTTCATTCAAAGCATGACATTGATTTGCATAACATATATCAAGATGAAGTTGTGTAGTGACACCATAGCCAAATAGCCTTACTTCCCATATTTCGTATATATTAGTTTTAACCCCGTTGAGCCTCGTTTAGCCTAATTTCTTTGCTAACCACATCACCCCTTACCTAGCCTAGAGTAGGACTTTCCTATACCCTTGTTCTTAAAGTATAGTGAGCATGATTTAAATGAATTCCTTTTGAGTTACATTATGCAAGAAAATGAGTGTGGGGGAGTAAAAGTTTGTTCTTACGTTTATATGTATGTTTTGAGATTCAAAAGAAAAAGAAGAAGAAAAAAAAAAAAAAAAAAAAAAAAAAAAAAAAAAAGAGTGAAAATAAGTAAGAATGAACTCACGAGCGTTGATGGTTGAAGAAAGGGTCCCAAAAGTTGAATATGGCCCTAAGTTTTGTGTGATTCCCCCTTGGGTGATCAAAGTTAACTTCTACGTTCTAAAGGGAATTCTAAGTGCCTAATTCAATACTTTGCTCACTATTGCTTTAAGAACCTTTGTTTTACTTTACCTTTCTTTGTTAAACCATTACCCTTAGCCCCGTTACAACCCTCAACTTCTATCTTGAGTGTTATGTGTTTCAATTTGTGGAGTTTGAACTTGGTATGAGCTTATGGTGTCACTGGTTCTCGCATCTAAGTAGTAGCATTCCATTCATGAGATCATACCTAAACATGCTTATTAACTCCAGAAATTGCTTTCTTTATGATACATATATGTGAGTATTCGTTTTCATGTTTACATCAATTTTCTCACATGTAACTAGTTTAGGGTGTGTAGTCAGAAAGTCTGAGTGAAAATTGAGTGCATATCTTGTAAGGAATTGAGCAAATTCTCTAAGGCATGTTACTACATTCAAATCATGGTTTTAAATGCTTAATTGTGAACTAGTATGTGGTGACTATAAGTAAGAATGTACTTAAGTGTAAAGATGGCTAAAATTTGTGGAAATAATGATTTTTAACTTGTCATGTGCATTGGAAATCCCTGAGACGATTGTTGGAAGGTTTAGGTTGTGTTTTACTTGTTCAGTGTCGTTTTGTTTTTGGTTTCTTTTGTTTTGTTTTGCTCGAGGACTAGCAAAAGCTAAGTGTGGGGGAATTTGATAGGAGCATATTTAGGCGACTTACTTAGCTTGTTTTCGTGCATCTATGTTGTTAATTCATAGTTGTTTTAGTAGTTTAAGCCATTTTCGTGTGTTTTTAGGTTCATATGGCTAAGGAAGCAAAAAGATGCATTTTGGAGCATTTTGGAGCAAAATTGGGCTTGGAATGGATAGCATATGCTTGGAGCCAAAGTGTTGGACGAATTTGAAAGCCTTGTATGCACTTTGGACATAGAACAAAGGGCCTAGCCCAATCAAACAATCCTTTGAGCCATGCAAAACCTCTAGCCCAATCAAACAATCCATCAAAGCCATGCAAAACAATCATCCACACCTTGCACATGCTTTCCCATTTCATTATTCATTCACTTTGCATTCATTCAATTCATCCACATGCACTCCCATCCATTTCATCATTGCAACCATTGCACATTTACACCAACAAACATCTCTTTACCGTGCCTTTCCCTTAGCCTAGTTGTTTTATGCCATTTTCATATTTCCACCATTCACACACACATGCACTCACATGCATTTCAAGCACTAAACATTCTTCTTTGCCGTGCCTTTCCCTTCCACTTTCCAACCTTTCCAAATGCAATTTCATCAACACATGCATTTATTATTCATTCACCTTGCATTCCCTTTACATTTCAACCCACATGCACTTTAATTATTCAAACATGCAGCCACATAATCATTCACCCTATCCATTCTATGTCACAAAACAATGTCACATGCACCATCAAAACATCCTTTGCCGTGGCCCTTGCAAATCCATCCCATTTTCAGCCATTACACTCCTTTAATTCAGCCACCATTCATTCTTTATTCCACATACACTCATCATCACACATCCTAGCTATCATTCACATGCATTCACATGCATCACAACCCCAAAACCATCAAGAAAACACCCTTGTCGTGGCCTTCACTCACACTTCCAGCTTTCCACCTTGCATTTCCAGATTATTCCTTCATCATTGCATCCATTCCACATGCATTCTTCATCATTGCACCACAAATCACTCATCCCACACTCAATGCCGTGCAATCCCATTACCTTTCCAGCTTCCTTATGCAATTCCAGCATGCATTCACATGCATTTTCAGCACCATTAACACCTTTGCCGTGGCATTCATTCCCCTTTCCAGCTTTCCCTTTCATTTCCAGCTCTAACTCTTCATCATTGCTGCCACCTACATGCATTATTCATTAACCTTTCATCATGTAACCAGAAAATTAGCAAGAAAACATCAATGCCGTGGGCTTTCAATGCAATTCCAGCATCTTCACATGCAATTCCAGCTTTCACATGCTTTCCTAGCTGTTTGTTCATCATTAATTAGCCACTTGCATGCTTAAACATACAGCCATTTACACCTTCATTCTCCTATAAAAGCCCTTGCATTCACTCCCCATAACATCTCATATTTTTCATACACAACACACAACACAAATCCTCCATTCTTGCCGTGCATATCCCTTCATTTTCTGCATATTTTCTCTTCATTCCAACCACTCCAACCACTCCTCATCCCCCAAAAACTCACCTTAGACCTTGTGCTACAACAACGAGGAAGAGAAGAGTGCCTAAACGTTCATACAATTCAAGTTTGAGTTGTTGGAATGTTTAGGTGTTTCTTTGATTTCAATGTTTAAATTCAATTTTCTTTGTTTTGTAATGGAAGAGAAGAGTGCCTAAACGTTCATACAATTCAAGTTTGAGTTGTTGGAATGTTTAGGTGTTTCTTTGATTTCAAAGTTATGAGGAACTAAACCCCCCTTTAGCTAGGGGGTGATTCAAAATACATGTTTATGCTTGCAATATGAATTGATTACTTTTGGTTGGAATTTCATAAGTTGTGGATTCAATTTGTTTAACCGTTTGAATGAATATGACGCTAGAATATAAGTGAGTTTCACCTAATAGTTACGAACTTATATTCACAAGTAGTGGAGGTTGCTTATAAACAATCGCGTTAAACGAATTCTTGGCATAAGTTTCATGCGTATTCCATAGTAACGAATGCCTCGTCAATGTTTATGATTTCCGTTGAACTTAATGATCTTTGTTGAATGTCTCTATCATGCGTATTCCATAGTTAGGGACTTTGATTAAGAATAATTTGGTTGTAATGCGTATTCCATTCAATCCAACGAATCTAGGGAAATCTGAAAGTTAATTTAAGCGGACCTAATTAACTTGGAGCATTGAGTTTCATAATTTATCGAAAGACCAACCGAAAATCAATCTTGTATGCAAATGTAACATGTGTGGAGAAGAACCCCTTAGCTATTTCATCATCCATCTTTTCATCACATTCATCTTTACTATCTGTTTTAAATTATAATCTGTCCGTTTAATTTAATCTCGTCCAACCACAATCACCCCCCTTATTTTGTTAAGTCTTAATCATTTGATTTGTCTTATTTTATGTTTTTGAGTATTTGGAGTCTTTTAAACTTGTTTTGAGTCTTTTAGTTTGTCTTAGTGTTTTAAAAGTTAGTTTTATTTATTCGAGTCAAGTATTTAGCATCCCTAGTTAATCCCCGGTTAGAACGATCCCTACTTACATCATTACTACAATTGTCACAAATAGGGTTTAGTTTGTGTGCGTATAAATCTCGCATCAAATATTCCTGACGCCGTTAACGGAATCTGTCAAAACTGACGGAATATTCCTAACGGCGTCAGTTGACGCCGTCAGCGTGCCAGGCATGTGCCTGCACGTGGCCGGCGCGTGGGGGCACGTGCGGCGGAGAAATTTTTTTCTAAAAATATGGTTGTGATCCTGAGGTTGTGTAGAGCATGTTGGTATATTCAATTGTCCATTTTGAGCAATGTATGAGAAGTTATTACGAGAAGTTGGTTATGTACTTTAAAATTAACGTTTTTATAGTTATTTCGCATATAGGTGATACGTATCCCGAGGACGAGCATGGTCACTCGAGGCAGGGGGGCTACGACCCCTCCACTTACCAGTGAGTGGGCTTTTGGTTTTCCGTATATACCTATATACATTTATATTCCCAGGAATTGATTAAAAATAGTTATTTGTTTTATGCCATGCACCATATTATTATCGTTTATGCATCATCACATGCATTAGTAGTGGTATATATATACATATGCATATTGGGTGCTGTGGACGCACAGGTAAGTGCCAGGTAAGTGGTATTCATAATTACATTCAGCAGTAGTTTGAGATGCTTAGAGCTCATAACCTGCACCCCCGGTGTTAGTGCTCCCGCCCAGAGTAGGGCACAGTCCTTCACGTGATGTTCACCTCCCGCACCACACGCTCAGCTTGGATCTAAGTTAGGTGCACAGTCCTGTCGTACAGACCACATTAGGTGGTTCCGACTCGTAGGTGACCCGCGATTATTCGCACAACCTTCACGTGATCGTAGCACTAGAGCGTACATATGTATTACACCCAGGCCTGTCGTACAGACCACTTTAGGTGGTTCCGACTCGTGGGCAGGTTCAGTTATTGAGTTAGAGATTTGAGCTTTAGATGCAGCTGTACAGGTCACGTTAGGTGACTCCGGCTGCCAGATTACATGTTATTGATATGATTATACCTGAGCACGTGCATATCATTATGAGATTTCGGCATGGCATATTATATAGCATGTTTGGCATGTATACTATACGTATGTGTATTTTCTGGGAAGTATACAGGTTTTACGGCGAGGGGTTAGAAAGTATTTTTATAAATGGTTTTCGGAAGCTTTGTTTTTGCCCACTCACGCTTTTGTTTTGCGCCCTTCCAGGTTCTAGTTGCTTAGCAGGTTCGGTGGTTTCCCAGAGGACTCTTCCGGCTTTTCTGACAGACACCCACCAGCGTAGGGTCACCTTCGGGTGTACTATTGTCGCACCTTTTCTTTTGGACTGCTGTAGACTTGCTCTGAATTTGTGTCTCACATACGCTAGCACTGGTTTTAGTACTTTGTATGCTAGTTTTTAAATTATTCGTACTTTTATATTACTATTTTATTAGCTTCCGCACGTGCACATGGCTACGTCATCTCCGGGTGATGGCCAGCACACCCTGATCTCGGTTGGGGTGTGTCATCCTCTCTCTTCCCCCCCTAACAAGAGGCTTTCTTTCAAATTGAAGCACTCTCGCCTGACCTCGTTGTTCAGTTTCGATTGGACGACAATGAAGAATCCCCGACCTTACAGAGAGTCCTTGAGAGGCACGCTGAGTGACCTCTACAGTTTGATTTCTCGCTCCAGACAAATACACTTACAGCATAGTGGACTGAAATTATGCTAATTGTAGTAATATAATTGTTTTCTTAACAACATTTGAATGCATAACGAGTTTAACTGTTATATGTGTGTATATATGTATTCATAAAAGGATCATTGGAGAGGAATGGGAAAGTGACCTCGTATTGACCGTTTCGTGGCCATGTATTGATCATACTATGACTGTTTATAGTTCAATGTCTTTGTCATCGTATTGACTGTTTTGTGGCCATGTATTGATCATACTGTGACTGTTTATAGTTCAGTGTCTTTGTCATGTTTTGGCCCCAAACTATAACATTATGGTTAATAAATTAGGGTTACCACTCATGTTTTTACTTAATTAATCAAATATTGAACTCGGCGAAACTGAACTGTCAATGGATTAAAATTGTGCTAATAGGGTAGCTTAATTGTGTACTTATCAGAGTTTGAATGCATATAGACCTATAGGGCTTATTTTTTCTGTCGAACGTATATGAGAATCCCGTAAGAGGAGATCTGGGATCCTGCTATTGGAACAGGATAAGATTGTACCTTTTTATCGACCATTTCGAGGCCTTGTATTGACCATGTAGTGGCCATTTAAATTCAGTGTTTTTGCCCTTTTTGGCCCTACTCTATGGACCGCTATATTGTCAAATACATGGTTACGAGATGGTTGAAACAAAGGCACTGTCCTATCTCGCTCAAAGGATGGTGCGGGATCCCTCTTAGAAGGAGCTCATATTTGTTTATACTTAAATTCTAAAAGCCATGATTAGAATTCAAAATAAGACCAGTCCAAGTAGTCAAGCTTTCCATCTTTTTCATCTTCTTGATACTTGGATTTCTAGCAACCCTGCTTCTGAAAAAATGCATTCGTTCATTTGTTCTCAGATATCAATGTGGAAGACTGACAGAAGCTACTTTCGGCTTATGAGCTTTGATGTTGTTAACCGACTCGAATTGATTGCAAACATTCATGGAATAGAACAAGCTAAGGATTATTTTAACAACATTCCAAAACAATTGAAAACTCTCGAGGTTTACTGTGCTCTATTGAACGACTTTGCTCCTGCAAAACTTGTGGAAAAGGTTGGGGACGTTATGCAGAAGATGAGGGATTTGGGGTTTGCTAGGACACCGTTGTCCTACAACATTTTGCTCGATTTGTATTATCAGATGGAAACGCTGACAAATTCAATGTTTTAATGAGTGAAATGGAAGAGAGGGGCATTGGTCCTGACAAATACACTTACGGCAGAGTGGGAATCCAATCCCGAGGTTCCTATGGATTGGGATGGTTATGTCAATGAAGCAAATGGTTATACGGAGGCACGAAATGTGAAAAAGGCATTGGCAATGCTAGAGAAGGTTGAGAAACTGATACCCAAGTTCTAAAAGACGGGAGTGTATGTTGAATAAACGATAAATTTATATACGTTAATAAATAATAAATGCAAATAAATAATTAACCAAAGTATGAACAAAACGAAATAATATTAAACAGACAAACTGAATATCGAGATTTGCGTACATCAATGGACATTTGCTTAACCAGGATTCAACGATCTAAGTCGATATTTCAGCACCGGAAAACTAGACTTTTGGGGAATATCTTTGTCGTTCTCTCAATAAGAAGGTTTGTGATTGTAGAAGGAGAATTTGTTTTTTTTTGTGTTCTAAATGTCATGCATATGGATGCATATAAGTGTAACAACCTTGGTGTATAATAGAGGTCTTTTGATAACATTTTTTTTTTTTTTGAATAAACGATATTGTCTTAACTAGAGGGAGGGATGAGTTTAGCCTCATAATGAGCTACCAAATAATATTGTTTAAATTCGCATTAGGCGAGAATCGAACTTAAAACTTGTCACTTACATTTTGTTTTCAATTATTATTATTTTTCTTTAAAATTAATTAATTTTTTTTTTCAGAACTTTAAAAATTAATAACTGAAACCAAATTCAAACAACTAAAACCTGAAAACTGAATAAACGGGTATAAATACCCGCCCGCAGCCGACGCACTAGTGTCATCATAACAACCAAGCTTCTGTCCAAAACACAGCAAAAAATGGAACAAAACCTCTCCGCCCAAACCCTCCCCAACTCACTCCCCAACCACCGGAACGTCGCCTCAGATGACGACGACGACGCACCGACCCTAAGCCTTCAAGCCCTAGAAGCTCTGAAGGAGTTCCTAGCCGAGCAAACCCAGTCATCACCCGACACCGCCGCCGAGAGCCGAGCAGCCGATTCGACTGGTCCTACTCTGATCTCCGAAGACTGGAGACTGAGTCAGTTCTGGTATGACCCCCGCACGGCCCAAACCCTAGCCCAAGAGGTCCTCACTCTCTGCAACTCCGCCACCGCCTCCGCTCGGGTCGCCTGCGTGGCTTGCCCCTCACTCTACGCCTATCTCAAGGTCCTTTCATCTTTTCAATATCTGGGTTTTTATCAAATTTTTAATCTTTTGTTTGATACGACTGTATTGGGAAGGAGCGGATTTGAGTTAAGCCACACAATGGACCCGCAGTAATTTCATATTGAACTTGCCATTCAAGAGAGTTGAACCTGACACATGTGACTAGACCGTAGTACTAATGATTTTGGTTTCTTTATTTTTTCACTGATTTTTGGATTTTCAGAATGCTGATTCCGATGTGTCTGTACAACTGCTCGAGTATGACAAGCGGTTTGAGCAGTACGGCAGTGATTTCTCGTTCTACGATTACAACCGGCCTGAAGATTTGCCATTGGAGCTGAAGAATGCTTTTGACATTGTGGTTGCTGATCCTCCTTACCTGGTGAGCAATTGCAAAATTATGATTCTTTTATGTCTTTTGTTCCGATAGTGTTAGTTAATCTTTTGTCGCTTCGGTTTGGTGAGTTCAGTTTGTATCACCGATTCATGTTTGGCTATATGTGCGTTCTCACCATGGGATATGCTGTGTGTGTTATGTGCAAAAGAATCTGAATCTTCACACACTCCGTAAGAATTAAGATTGAGCGTTCTTTTGGGTTGCAGTCGAAATACATTTTGATGATTGTATGTACTGCGTTTAGTTACCGCATTGCTTTTCTACATCTGTTGTACAGACGCTGAGTCCAGTTGCATAGGTGGGGCATATAGTTTCATCCACTTGCTCTTTTTCGTTGGATTCAGACTAATTAGATTTGGGAATACGGTTTTTCAGACAAATTTAGCTGTGAACTTGTGGTATTTTGGCTGTTTTGATGGTTGTGAACATATTGCTTATGTAGCATAACTGGTGTTTACAGAGTCAGGAGTGCTTGGAGAAAGTCGCTCAAACAATTTCATTTCTTGCACGATCAGAAAAATCTTACTTGCTTCTCCTCACAGGTAAACATTAGTATGTATAATTTTGTAAAATGCAGTAAGAGTATCGTTATTCCTACACAGGCTAAACGGTAATAACTTCTAGAAGACAAGAATAATACATTTTAAATCAAACAATGTTGTTTCTTGCACATTTCAGCTGAGTGCATCCAACTAAATTGTTATATGATGACTTGCAGGAGCTGTGCAGAAAGAGAGAGCAGCTGAACTCATGGGATTGCATCCATGTGGTTTTAGGCCTCAACACTCTAGCAAACTAGGAAACGAGTTTCGTCTGTTCACAAACTATGATCCTGAGACGAGATTAGAAGGGTGGGAGTTAGAGAAGTAGGAACTCTGTATTCTCTTGTGACCATAAACTGGTAAGTGACGACAGGCCGGTGAAAATTTCTTTCTTCCTTCACAATAATATGTAATGGGAAGTCTACGTTTGCTGTATTATATACATATACAAATTAGCATATGCTAAGAACGCAGTTAAGATATGCATGCTTAATTCTGATTGAGTTTGTTGTGAAATCTGAACACTATCGTACTTTTTACGATCATTGGGAGAGGCAATTCTATTAAATGTGTAGCAAGGTCACATTAACCAAATCTGAAACGTTACCGTGTTTCGATGGGTGCAGGTTCACAACTCGGCGTCAAACTTTATTGCCTGCAAGGCATAGACGGATACTAGAAAGATGTTGGCGGAAGCTCTTTATTGCATCAAGACAAGCTAAAGCAGAGCAGTATATTTTTTGCTACTCCAGGCTGTGTTTTTATCTCTTCTTGTTTTCTTCAACGCCCCCACCCAACTTTTAAGCCGAACTTTTATTTGCTAGTTTTGATTGCATTGTGCACATTTCTGGAGGATTTCATGCTTCTTGTATCTTTTGAGGATAAAATTCCACGTTGTTAGAAGTGCTCTTTTGAAGTGCGTTAAAATTTTATAAAACTCCACCTTGCTCATGAATTGAAGCACCTGTCTTTGGTAAATACTAAAAAGTGCTTTTGTAATCCAATATTAGCTGTTGTTCTACAAGCACTTTCATATTGGAGTCAGTCTCAAAGAAGCTTTTATTAACGATAACATATTGATCGTTTATTAATAACTCAACAATAACATAATAATCACGAACAATGATATAATGAGAATATAACAAGCACAGACCGCGACCGTATCTGCAACAACATGTCATAAAGTGATCATTTCTACCAATTGCCCTCTATTTTTCTAGATGAGTCGGCCAAACCGAAGAGCACCCACCAGAGCATAACAAATTATTGTGAATATATTTCTGTACGCAAAATGGACGCAATTCTCACTGATACTCTTCAAATACGGTATTCATACTTACAAAATTAACTAGGAGATGTGAGTTGAGTAGCCTTGTTTCATGAAGAACCTCCACAATTACAATTTTTTACATTTGAGCCGGAGTTACGAGACCCGAAATTAAATGACATGACACCCTAGCGAGATTCACAATCTATACAGAACAAGTTCAAAACAGAGCTACCAGTTCCAATATTCCATCTACTTCCGCGATCATTAACCCGTTCTCCCCAAGTTTTTGCAAAACACATTGGTTAAGAAAGGGTGTCCGAGAAACCGGTAGCTACTAAAACGGTTGAAAAGGGTCAAGAGAAGAGGTTAACGACTTAATGTGTATCGATTTTGTCATGGTTCACCGATATAAACGATAGTCTTCTTTTGGAAACCTTGGATCTGTAACACCATACCTCAAATGCCTCAGTCAGGTCAGGATATTGAATATGTTCGTTCTCCAACCATTCGGTCAATATCTCCGCCTGCTCAACAGATGGGAGTGCAAGTATTATGGAAACAAATGTGGATTCCAAGGATTGCCATAGTTCACTATCCATCTTTAGCGTAGGAGCATCATCACCGGTAGTTGTGGCAGAATCGATCAGTGGTTTCGCAACCCTCACAAAAGGAAGCCATACCTTTACCATATGAAGCCGTTTTGCAGTTGGCAAAATCACAGTGCCGTAACCTATTGCCTCTAGAATCTTTGCTGCAACCTCAACAACCCTAAGCTTTGTCTCAATCAGTTCAGTTGTCGGCCTTGCTTGCTTTACAACCTTAACTATTTTATCCGATGCATCCATCCAATTGCAGACAAGTTCCCTCATAATTTCCAACTTAGTTAAAATCTGGCACGCCCACGACAGATCTGATAAAAACGATTGAAATGATTGCATCTTCCCTCCATCAGAAGATAATTCTACTTCACTTAACAAAGCTTCTAATAGATTCTTAAATCTTCCATATAGTCTCTTCACACATTCTTTCACCTCGGATTTAATCTCATCATCGGCTGTTAGGAGAGGGGCATCATCGTCTTCAGTTAGCATGTACTCAAGCTGCTCCTGGGCAGAAGACTTGAGATCATTCATGATTGGAAGAGGGGACGATGTGGCAAATCGGATGGTTGACAAAAATATCGCCATGATTGATGAGTGATTGACTGGAAGAAGACGGGCAAGAATTGGCTCCACTTGTGATCCCAGCCGTGGTATGATCTTTAAAATCTCCTCCTCCTCAGACTCTTCCCAGGGAACTGCTTCCAAGTAGTTCACACAAGCAGTTATAATTTGTGGGCATCCAAGCTTGACAGCCACCTGGAGAATTCCAATGGCGTTTTTTACACCATGCCACAAGTCATCAAGTAAGCCATCTACTATGATGTAAAAAAGGCGGAGAACACTGACATGGTGGTCAAATTCTGATTCTTGGCAGTATACGTCAACGCAGTTGCGTGAGTCAAGAATCTGACATGTTGGCCAATTTTCAGAGAGGCGATCGGCGAAATACTTGCTCTTTTCCATGAGGATCTGGGAATGACAATATAGTCGATCATCCCGCCCATCCTCTGTGCGTATCCTCACAACAACATCACTGGTTGATCGGTCCCCAATCTGACTAGGAGTATTTGTTTCAGAACTCTGAAAGAAAAGAATGTTAAACGAATAAAAAAAAATAACAGGCTAACAATACGAAAACAGAAATAAGGATAACAATCACATGAACATTTAGAGTTGACATTGCTTGGGAAACTTACAAGATACTCCATTGAAGCATTAAGCACTAACGACTACACCTTGAACACATGTTGCGATCTGTACATAAACATGATTAGCAAAAATGTTAGCGAATTCCATCATTAAATTTCCATACAAACTCGATATTTTTACAAAATTACAATGATCGTTTTCCTTTTTAGTTTGGCTTGAAATAGTAACAATTATCAACATATTGAGCTGATTATTGCAAATTGGGCCATAAAAGAAATGAAATCACACCATATGAGAAACATTATGCGACCCAAAAGAGTTGAATTGTGATATTCTGGGACACTTCCCCGAATAACCAAACCATTTCATTATTGCCAGGTGCAATAAAACAGCCGATTGCACATGAGTTCTTGTTACATTTCAATTATATACCAGTTCACAGGAAAGCAAGACAAAATCCAACTGATGGCTCATCGAGCGGACAATCCATGCACTTCTAACTAACCAACTTAAATCCAATTCTCAACTAGTTGATGTAGATACTTCTTAAAATCTATATGCTCGTATCAAAGTAAGATCTGCAGATCAAACTCTCCCAAACATAATCTAGAACTCCAACTGATCCGAAAACACGTCTAGTAATAAAACAAACAGAAACAGAAAGAAAACATTTAAAGTATCTTTGGGAGGCTAATTCTACTTCAAGCATAATTAGCTTCCTTGTTTTCACTTTCCAACAAACTTGTTTTCACTTTCCAACAACCAACATTCTATCAAAATCGAACATAAACTAATACGTCATCAAATTTAAAAAGAAGAACAGAAGAACAAGAAGATGAAAACTAATGCATACATAACTCAGCAAACGAGGCCATAACAGGAACCGGGAACACAGTTTTACAGAAACTCATGCATACATAACTTACTTTTGAGGATGAAATATAACTACAAATTATATTACAAATTTGATCTTTATTTGACAATACCTTATTTTTTTTCTTCCCAATATTACATACATTAGGGTAGACATGGCACAAAACTGCACACAATGACATTCTAGGATTCATATTGCTGACTCCACTTAGTGAGATAAGACTTTATTGTTGTTGTGATTGTTGTATTACATAAATTAGGGTAGCGCTGCGTTAATTTTTGTCAATTGGTCTTCTTTCGGGCGTGTGAGAGGTAAAAATACGTATGTTGAAATTAATGTAAGTATTGGGACTAAACCCATATATTTCAACAACATAAATTTACAAAATTGAGATAAGCAAAATAAGGGGAGAAAAAAAAAATTAAATATTAAATTAATCGCCTTTATACCAAGGCTTGTGATTAAAATTTAAGCCTAATTCTGATTAAAGGAAAAACATAAGGAATAATTAAAAAGTGAAATTTATAAAAAAAATGAGTTTGATAGTAAGTAGCAGATGCAACGAGAATGGTAAGGTATCGGCGACAGGAAGTGCAGATATGGGTGAGAGAAGTAAATACTGACCTGGATGTTAGAATTGCGAAGGAGAGTTAGAGGACAGGAAAATGGCGCCCGGAAGGGTGTGCTGAATCGCTGAGCACAACGGAACGGCGCAGGGCAAAGGGGAGAGAGCCCGAGAGCCTGTAATCAACTTGGGTTTTTTTTATAATATTTTTAGTATTTTTATTTTTATTTTTTGGCTGCGAAACTCGTATTTTTTAGATTTCAATAATGAAAACAATTTATTAAAATGTAATACTCATTGGCTTGTCTTTCTTATTAGGCAAACTCCGATCCATGACCTAAAACATATAATTCTCCTTTTATTCCCCCAATCTGTTTCAACCAAAGTTTTAATTTGGATCTAAAACTTAAAATCTAAAAAAAAGTCAGATTTAGGCCAATACTGTGGTGGAACCCCCATTCACATGGGTGTGTCTTCCACTTGTTTGCCAATAAAATTGAGCCCAACGGCTCTTTTGGTTGATCAACGGCTCACATTCATATGGGTTGTTGATTATCCAACGATCCATATTTAATTTAGTTAATATTTTTGTTTTATATTTATAAATTTATTGAATCCAACGACTGCAATCGAATATGATCAAATCTAACGGCCCAAATTTAAATTCAAAGGTTAAAATAATTATAAAAAATTATTTAACTCAAAATTCATCCAAAAACTCTATAAATACCTGTATATTTGTTGAAACATCCACACAAAACTCATTTTTCTCCTACAATTCTTCCAATTTTTCTTTCTACCATCTTCCAAAACCATGTGTTTGGCTCATGTGTCTTGCCTTGTGTTTATACATCTCTATCATGTGTTTCATATTCTTCTATAGTATTTCATGTGTTAGTTTAATGATTTTTCAATGTTTATCGGAATTTAAAAATTTTAGGTTAAAATGTTCATAAAATTAGTTTAGGATAGTCTACATAATTTTTTTTAAAAGTTAATTAAAAAAATTAGCCTAAATTTCATTCGTTAATAATCTAGGGCTAAAATTTTAGGTGAGAAGGGTTGGAGCAGAAAAGCTGTTTCTGGGTTAAAACCTAAATTTTATGGGCTTAAAATTTTAGGTTTTAGGCCAAGGGTTGGAGATGGTCTTACTATGGGTGGGTTAAAAAAAGGGGGAAAAAAAAAATCAGACTGAACATCAAACCAAAACCTAAAAATCGAAAAAAAACCGAATCGAAAAAGAAATAACCGAACCGAACCGAACTTTATTGGTTCAGTTTCGATTTTAGAGGTTCAAAAATTGAATCGAACTGAACCAAACCGATTCCCTGTGCACTATGAATTTATGCCCATGATGTTTCTTTTGTGAAATTTTGTTGACAAGTTTGAAACTAAGCCTAGGCTTTTGCAAGGAGCATACTTGGTTCAGTTAGGGAGGATATTCAATTGTTTATAAAGAAATTTTTTGGAAGGCTTTGGAACTTGGAAAAGCTTATCTATTTTTTTGCTTTTGGAATGGCTACGGTGATCATTTTTCTTTGCAATTGAGGTTGTTGATAGAATATATAATTGTATATGTATAACTAACTTCCCACTTTCCCCATTTTCTTATCATTTTAAATTCCATATTAAAAAAAAAATCGAGTTTTATAAATAAATAAAAAATCAAAATCAAGCCAAACAAAACCAAACCCAGAAAAATTGAACCAAAAAAAAAAATCGATCTGAACCGAAGTTTTGGTTCGGTTTCGATTTTGACAAAATATTGAACCGAATAAAACCGAACACACCCTTAACTATTACTAGCATATTGGCTTGTCTTTACTATTACTAACATATACCTACACGTTTTGTGTGAACACTTTACCTTTTTTTTTTTTTTTTTTTTTTTTTTTTTTTTTTCTGAATCATTTTGTACCTGAAACCAAAAAGTTCAGTATGTGATCTAGGATCCATAGGCCTTTGTTCTGTAATCCTAACCGAACCAAAACAGACTTTATATATATTTAATATTAAATTATATTTAGGAATTATGTGGAGCGTTGAATTTGGTTGAGAATTAATCACTAACATTTCATACATTACCTAAGTCTCTCAACCTCACCTGAGTCACCTCACTCTCACAGTCTCACTCTGTCTCTCTCGTCTGGACTCGTCTCCTTCGCCAACCCAAAATCGAGCTTTGCTTCACAACACCCCCAGTGGCTTCCTTCACTGTCCCTTGTCCCAAGGCGTGCTCCACCCCAGTTACCCGCCTCGGGTCCTCCCCCAAGCCGTCGCAACTGCATCAGCACCTATTCTCCTTGCAAAATTGCCTCAATCGCTGCCTCATTCCATACATGTAGATTTTTGGCCTTCGGGTTTGCTTAATTCCGCATACCCTTTACTTTTTTAAGCTTTGTTTCTATAAATTTCATTGCTTTTTATGTTTTCATGCTTTAGTTTTGTATTTTGTTCAAATGGGTATTGTTTGTATAGGTAAAACTTGTTTAATTTTTTCAAACCGTACCGAAATATCGAATTTTTTTCGGAAATCTCAAAATTTGGGTTCAGTTTGGGTCACCCATCCCGAAAAAGATTGGTTCGGGTTTCGGATTATGCTTTTCGGTTCGGGAACCCGACCCGCCCGTTTTCAACAATTCGAGTGGAGAAAGACGGTCCTCGGACATTGGAAAGTTCGAGATCCCCGCACAACACAAATACAAAGCGATTGTCTCAAAACCACGTCACACACAGAGAAAGACTGACAGCAAGCAAGAAAAATGAGACCCAACATTGTTTCCGAGGTAAAATCTCCTCTCCGATCTACCCTTCTTTCCCCTTTTTTCTATTTTCCCGAGAAAATTTCAGTATCTTCTCTTATCCTCCGTTTGGTTGCCGAGAAAATGCGGAACTGAGTTAAAAATGATACCGAAATTTTGAATTTTGTGTTCTTTAACTGCAGAATGAGGTAGATATTGAACTGTGGACTTAGTTGCCTTCAGCTTCCCAATTTCTAGTTATGCTTTCTGAATTCTGAGTGACAATTTCATGCTCGAATTCGATTCGGTTTTGTTTGTTGTGTTTAGCTTCAGTATCAACTCTGTTTAAAATTTGGGAAACCAAAATTCGCTTTGATTAATTTTTTCCTAATTAAAATTATGCTCAAATTAGTGTTTAATTCATACATTTATGGTTACTATGTGTGTGTGTGTGTGTGTGTGTGTGTGTTTGTTTGGGTTGTAGTAAGTTTGAGATTGATTACATGTTTGGGTGTACATGTATAGGCGGGACTGCAAACTAGGTTGCGGCTATGGTGGGAGAGCATTCCTTTCCTTACTTCTGCAGTGGTTGGTGTGTGCGCAACTATTTACTTGGTTTGCCTCCTCGTTGGATACGACTCCTTTTACCAAGTATGCTTTTCGCCCTCTGATGTTGTATCCAAATTCCAAGGTAAATTTTTTCATTGTCAGTGTGGAAATCTGTAGTTATTAGAAAGAAGGGGAATTTCGTTACCCTCTTTCCGGTAGTCTCTTCAAAACAGTATTTCGTTATATCACGATCGTTGTAAACCTAAATATTGAGCCTTTTTAAAAACAATCATTGGAAGCCTAAATATTGAGCCTACCTTAACAATCCGTAATTTAGTGCCTCTAATGTCAGGCTATGGCACAGATCTTTCGGTCACCTGCCTGGCCCATTTTGAACTCTAATGGAGAATTTCTACTCATTTTTATTTATATTTTTGTTTCTCCACACAAAAGCTTAATCTTGTTTAAGTTAAATCGTCTGTATAAACTATATGCGGGGGGATTTGCTCTGTTAGTAGAAAAAGTAATATGCCTTAACTGATTTCATCTCATGGTCATCAACCTTTGGTTCTCTTTTTTTTTCAGTCTACAGGATTTTCACCTCCATTATCTTCCATGGTTCAGTGCTGCATGTGTTGTTCAACATGATGGCATTAGTTCCTTTGGGTTCTGAGTTGGAGAGAATCATGGGAACTGTCCGCTTATTGTACTTGATCATTCTATTGGCCATAAGCAATGCAGTGTTACATCTTCTAATTGCGCTTTTGGTGGCCTATAATCCTATTCACTCTTATCAGTACCTCATGAATGAATGTGCAATAGGCTTCTCGGGAATCTTGTTTTCTATGATTGTTATAGAGACAAGTCTAAGTGGACACCAGTCTAGAAGGTATTTATTTTATATGACTTTTCTGTTGCCTTCGCTTAAGAGAGAATTTTTCAAATACTGTCTTTCTCTTACCTAGAATAGTTGTTATTTTTTATAAAAGAAGAATTAGATATTTTGAAGCTTTTTGTGTGATTATACAAACGGGTGCACTAAATTGTGCACATGTGTATAGATGCACTTTTCAATTGTTTTCCCTGTTTTCGTTCATTCCTGGACAGTGTATTGGATTCTACTAACGCACAAACAGTTTTTGCCCTGCAGTGTGTTTGGACTCTTTAATGTGCCTGCTAAATGGTAATGGCAGTAAAATGCTTATGCCGTGTTTAATCTTATTCTTTTACATTGCCATATATTTTCTTAATTATTTGACATTTAAATCTGTTTCAGGTATGCATGGATCTTGCTGGTAGTGTTCCAAGTTGTTATGCCAAATGTTTCTTTACTGGGACACCTATGTGGCATTTTGTCAGGCTTTGCTTGTATGTTTTCTTTCATTCTAATCTCCCTTTTTCTATTTTGTTGTCACACAAGGAAGTCGGTGATAATGTTTTGTGTTGGCTTTGCAATACAGATACTTACAGCTTATTAAATTTCCTCATTCCGGGAACATCCTTCTATTCTAAAATTGAGGCCTCCTCATTGTTTGTAAGTAAACTGCTTTTGATGATTCATCAATTTGGAAATCAACTATTGTTCGTCTTATCTAATTCGACTTATGCATTTATAATTCATGCATTCCTAATCTTATTCTCTTTAAAACTTTGTGCTTCCAGTCAAGTTGTGTGAGGCGGCCTAAATTTATTGTGTGCACTGGTGGGAATCCTTCAGCCTTCATCCCTACATATTCAACCCAAGGTACACCATCTAGGTAAGTATATTTCTGTTCCTTTTACTTTTCCTTGACTGATGAATTTTGGTAATTCGATTTCTTGAAAGACTACAGTTATCAGTGTTATAAGAGTTGTAAAATGATATATTTTATTTACCAGTGGATTCTCTGCTGGAAGTATCTGGAGAAACTTGTCTCCGTGGATCCCACGTAGGGAAACATCTGTACAGGTATTGCGTCTTTCACCTTTTGAGGATGTAAATGTTGGAAACCCTTTACTTACCGACCCCCTTGAGGATCCATATTCTAACATCAAAATGTCACTGTATGTTAAGAGTGTTGTGCCCTTAATTCAAACTTTGAAGTACGCACTTTGTTTGGTATAAATTAAGTGACTAAATTTGATGACTTCCTATTGCAATAATGCAGTCAGCACAAGACGGTCACAGGTTTCCTGGGAGGGGAAGAACACTTGGATCTGGTCGAAGTACTGTTTCTGATGCAGATTCAGAATCAAATTTACAGGCTAGACTCTTGGACAATAGCAACTCAGAACGTCCATCAGATGTGGCAGTTATTGGTACAGGACAGCAGTTATCTGATGGAAGGTACTAAAAAAACTTAATGCATACTTATGGCTTAACGAGTTTTGGGCATCTTTCACTAGCATTGCATTATTCATTCCCTAGATGTTTACATCTACTGCCTTGTTTTCATTTTTGTAAATAGTTTGCTTCACTAGTAAGAATGTTCTCAAAGTTATGCTAGTAAACGACGTAAATCTACAGCAAATCCTAAGCAGTATGCATTTGGCTGGAAATGGTACTACCTCGGTTCCTCTTATTTTCAGGCGGGCAACACTAAATAGTGCAGCAGCAGAAATTCCTGTACACCACCAGGTTTGTCTCTTTAAATAATCGTTTGGGTTTTCCTTGACGGTTCTTCCAGTCCATCTGGATTAGTCTCTAACTTGTCTTTCAGATGCAGGATTATGTTGCTTCTGAAGAAGAAATCAAAAAGCTTGTGTCAATGGGTTTTGAGAGGGTAAAATGTTAAACCGTGCTGTATTTCTCCTTAATCAAATGAGTTAACTATCCCATAGTACGCATTTTATTAGCTGCATTGATTCATATTGGTAAAGTTAAAGGATGCGGAAGTTTGCTATGACATACGTTACCACGCATCAGTAATGAGTTTAGTTGATGTTTAGCATTATAGTTCATGCTTTCTGTTATGAACATCTTCTAACGACGTCTTGGTAATGGGCTACAGACACAGGTAGAAGTTGCCCTAGCAGCTGCAGATGGGGATCTTAACGTGGCAGCGGAAATTCTGAGCCAACAGGTCTGTCGTTTGAACTTGTTTGTTTCCCACGGGTGTTGAGAGTCGAGATTTCGTGTTCTAATTATGGGGATTATTGCAGGGCTAAATGCAAGCAAGCAAATTAGCTAACTCAGTGACTTCCCAAAGTAAAGGATCGCGTTTATGTAAATTTCCATGTCTGCCTACTGTATATTGTTTTAGACCCGTACCGTGAATATTTGATTCGGGGAGAAAAGATTGTGAATATGGGATATGACCACACACACTGACATAACATCTGTTAAAATGAAAGCATTGAAATGGTTTACAACATTGCTGTAAAATCTACCGAAAATCGACTTTCTCTGGTTTCTTCCTTCTTGAATGCTTCAGCCGTGCGTGGACTGTGACTGTCGGCTGTTGATGTGCGCGCTCTTCTGCGCTCCCCAATGATCCACGTCCAACAGTCAATCGGCTGGGGACTGCCCCTTAGCAATTTTTAGGCGACTGTCCTTGGCACGCCTCTAGGTGATGTATCATTTGCGTAAGGAGGTTCTTAACTCACTGGATTGCAATAATAAATCATTCTGCTTGTAATGTTCCCCTGAAAGCTGATCAAATCAAACTAACAGAGAGAAATGAGAATTTGGTGGCGATAAATGAAATGAATGTGGGTATTTTCTATTTTTTTAGTGGTACTCATTTTTAGTTCTCATGCATCCGTTGAAAATCACATCGAATGAATTGAAGAAGATTCAATGGCCAAAAGTTAATAGAAAATTCAATGGTTAAAGATTAATAGAAGATTCAATGGTCAAAGATTAACAGTGGTCTGATCATTGAATAGTTGAATTGGTTGGATTGTTGAATCATTGAATTGAAAGAAATCAATAGCGAAAAATTAACAAATGTGAACATATTTTTATTATCCACTTTAATGGTAAAGGAATGATTTCCACTTACAGGTGATATTTTTTCACAAGTGAATTTTTATTTCTTAGGTTCGATTTTTGTGAATTGTGAGTTCCTCCATTCCCAGTGGAGAATCCCCTTGTTGAAAATAACCACGTTACCATTGTGAGACTTACTTAAAAGGTCTTTCCAATCAGGACGTAGACAAACCACAGGTGGATCTAATAGTTGTTCCAAAGGTAAAGTGAAATCATAACAGGCTTCCTATCTAATAGTTGTTCCAAAAGTAAAGTAAAATCACAACAGGCTTCCTCATACCACCAGACATATCGTACGAGAGATTCCACCCAATATTTGAGCATGACTCTCTCCACGTAGAAGTCCCCTTCACCAATGATTGGCACCTCGATAGCTACTAAAATGGGAGTCTCTACCACTGTTTTAAAAATCCCCACTTAGCGCTGTCTAGACCCCGCCTTGTTCCCTATGTTTTCATTATGTTCCAATACTTCATAATATATATGTCATTGTATTTTGTAGTTTATGATGAAATTATATATATTTTAAGTATAAACAAACACTTATTTACATGAAATATAATAGATTTACTTAAATCTGCCTAGGCGGCTAGGCCCCAGCCTACCACCCCCCGCGACTAGCGTCTAGCGTCTTTTAAAACCTTGATCTCTACTGGGAAGGGTGAGTCCGCCAATATTTGAGTGAGCCGCTCAATTGTTTCGCTCACTAACAAATTTAAGAGTTGCTCTAAGAGATTCACCTTAAACTTGATCGCAAGATACAAATTTTCTTTCATCTATAATCTAAAAATAAAATATCATTCCCCTATGTTATCGATATATATATATATTTTTTTTTTCTTTTCTTTAAATTATCTTCAATATATTTTTTAAATTGTCCTCAACATACATAACCCTCGCATTTTATTTCTTTTTATCGTGATAAAAGGGAGTACAAAATACGCCCTTTCCTCACTTGTTCTTATTCTATGCAATCTTACATAGAAATCAAAGCAGCCGAACAATAGTTAAAAGGGTTATTTTCCTGCAGACTCCTTTGGTGGTTTCACGATCACAACTGGGCATGTTGCATGATGTGCACAATAGTCACTCACACTTCCTAAGAACGCCCTGCACCCACCAAAAGAAATTATACAAGTCACATAAATAGCTCCGATGATAATCCAAGATTGATGGAAAATGATTTCCATACGCCTTTTTCTCATTCTGCACACCTTTTCTCTTTGGTTATTTGATTCTTCTTTTACTATTCAACCCAATGGCAGGAACAAACAAAGGTGTGGGGAAGGAGACAACGATGATGCTGCGGAAATTATTTCCCAGATTGATTTGTACCGTTTTCGGGTGATTGTTAATGAAATTATGTGTGCTCACCTTTTGACCATGCCAAGGCCACGACTACCTACGACAAGAAGATCTACATGCATCTGCTCTGCGGCCTCGCAAGTCATGTCCTTGGGATCCCCACCTAGAATTAGAGTTTCTGCTTTGATCGGTACAACATATAATTACGATACCCCTTAATTAATTAATACCACCTATGCATCAGAAAGATATGCAATAGCCACTAAACAGTTGCACATTTACAGATGATTAAAATGTACGAGGCTAACAACACACGTAAATATTATGTGAAATAACTCTGGCATTTCAATTCTTAATGAATAAGGAATTACAAGCAGGTTTACATACAACTTGGAAAATAGCTTAGTAACTAATTAAACCTAGTTAACTCACTAAATTAGTATTAGTTACGTGAACAATTGTAACAAACTTATAACAATATTACAATTAACTATTGTGTATCTCTTTACACCCCCTCAAGCTGAACGGAGGAGGGCTGAGTGAAAGCTTGGATTGTAGATATTGAAACTGAGCTTTGGAAAGAGACTTGGAATGTATATCAACAACTTGTTGCTGAGTAGTGATATATTGCACTCTGAGCAGTTTGGCAATAATAAGTTCACGAATGTAGTGGTAATCAATTTCCACGTGCTTTGTGCGAGTATGGAAAACTGGATTGGAGGCCAAAGATATAGTAGAAACATTGTCACACCAAAGGATGGAGTGAGTTGGAATGCCACATACACACCTAAGTGAGTTCAGTCGCAATGTATGCGAGAGATTGATATTCAGCAAGGTAATAATCATCGATTTAGAGATCGCTTTTACACACAGGAGAGAAATGTTTTGTCACTCTATTGATGATCGATTTAGAGATGCTTTTAGTTAGTAGAATATTGTTTTTAAACACTTTATTTAATTACAATTGTGTAATGATTAGATGGCTAAATAAAATTGAATTTCATGTTGCTGAATGACATATGTGACTTTTCCTTTTTGTCAGAACTGATATATGATTTTGAGTAATGTAATAGAAGTTAAATTTGCAAACTAAATGATATGTTACCAATAGAAAATGAACACGTTTATTAACGTTTAAGTAATAATTCAATCACCAATTTTCATGTCATTTAGTTTACAAAATTTAATTTACAAATTTAGTCTTCTTAGCAAAACTCATATAATTTGATGTTAAATTGCTTCTAAAACGAGAGGAGTGCTGTTGTGGAAAGTTGGTGTGCGAAAACGATCACCCCATTTTCTAATAAGAAAACTTACATGAAGATGTAGATATACACACTGTCATTTTGGCGTTCGGCAACCTATATACCATGTTTCATGTTAGTCTTTTTCTTTTTCACTCATTCCATGTCTCGTGTTTTATCGTGTTTCGTGGAAAAATAATACCAAGGCACATGTACATTGGGAATTATGTGCAAGGTTAATACATGCAAGTTAAAAGGAATTCGTGTCGTGGCTAACATCTGTTAAAATGATATCAAACAAATGTTTTGCAACATATACTTCAGCAATGGGAACTAAGGTTTACTAGAGCATTGGACTAGCAAAATATTTTGAAGCCAAACCTTAGTAAAAATGTTTTGGAATCCAAAAATATTTTCTTTAAAAGCGCTTTCAGTCGTTTAAAAGTACTTGCCAAACAAGCCCTTAGTTATCAAGCTGTTTAGAAAATGAAAATTGAAAACAAACAATCTGTTAGTCTTTTCAAAGAGAGAAATGTATGTCTTCGATAATAACAAGAGACATGAATAGAGAAGTATTACAACAAGAGACTTTAAATCTCTTTTCTAAAACGCGAATTTATTTCTTTACTTTAAATTTTGAGTCTTTTTCTAATTTTATCTATTCCCTATCTTTTTTCCAACTTATCATTTTTTTCTTTCAACAAAAGATATTATTTACACTAAAAATGTGGTAGCTTTAGTCTCACAATAGATTAGCAATAATATGGTTCAAATTCGTATTTGGCGATAATCAAACCTAAAATCTCTAACTTACAAGTGAAGAAAAATGTCACTAGACTGTAGTACTAATTGGCTTCACCCGCATGTTTGCAATCTCAATCATCATTATTTCCTGTATTATTCAATGTTCTTATAATGGTGAAGGAAAATCCAGATGGTAAGTAAAATATTATGGGCCAAGTTAATAGGCCTCATCCATGAGCAACCAGTTAATGGACCTCAATCATAAACAACCCGAAAAAGGGTACTATTGTAATATAGTCATCAAGTAAAAACTCTAATTTGTTCATCCTATAAGTTTCTCTCCGAGTCTACCCTAACTCTGCCTTGTCTTTGCACGTCTTGTTCATCGTTTCGTCGCTGCAATCAAGAATTGCAGAGCCCTTTTGAGAAATTGTGGTATACCCATTCTACCCCTAGTCTCCCTCTCTAATTGTTTTCTCAGTGTTTTTGCTTTAAGGTTCATCTTCCTCTCTTTAGCTTCTTGTTTTGTTGTAGCAAGTAGCAACACGAAGAAAACTATAGAATCCTGATAAATTTGGCCTTTTTATTTGATATTTTATTGAATTTGTATATGTTGTGAAATTTTAATGGATCATGATATTTCTCAATGATTTTATTTTTGGTAAATACCATTAATTTATGATGCCTTGCCCACTTTTCTCTGATGATGGTCAATAAAAAGTTATGGAAAGCATAAAGCTGTGTACACTAGACTTTTCTTTGATGATGGTCAATAAAAAGCTATGGAAAGGATAAAGCTGTGTACACTAAACATTCCCCACCCTTGCAAAGCAGAGAGCCTTGTTGTCTTGGGATTTCCTTTTTTTGGTAATTGTAGTTGGATTTTTGTAGATAGATTTGGTCTTTTTTTTTTTTTGTTGAATTTATGTGTGTTGTAGCATTTTAAGTTGCTTCTATGCAATGTTCATGCATCATGATATTTTTCAATGATTTTATTTTTCGGGGGTTTAATGTTTGTATGTTTAATTTTCATGCACCATTATACTAAAAACCATATAAATCATAGAACAATATCATGATACATGAAAATTACATAAAAAAACATTAAACCCCAAAAAAAAAATAAAATCATTGAAAAATATTATGATGCATGAAAATTGCATAGAAGCAACTTAAAAATGCTACAAATTCAACAAAAAAATTTATCAAAAAAAAAAAAAAAAAAAGGAAAACTAATGAAAAGGGCTTGAAAACTTTGAGTTTTAACGATAAGGAAAAAGGCCAAATCTATGTACAAAAATCCAACTACAGGCAACCCCAAGACAGCAAGGCTCCCCGCTTTGCAAGGGTGGGGGAACGTCTAGTGTACACAGTTTTACCCTTACTTTGTAAAGAGACTATTTTCACAAATTAAATCTGTGACCTTTCGATCATAAAGGAGCAGCCTTTTTGTTGTACCAAGGGTACCAAAGTAACTATTTTTTTTTATCGACCATCATCAGAGAAAAGTGGGCAGGGCATCATAAACTAATGGTATTTTCCAAAAATAAAATCATTGAGAAATATCATGATCCATTAAAATTTCACACACATGGAAATTCAATAAAATATCAACCAAAAAAGGCCAAATTTATCAGGATTCCGTAGCTTTCTCTGTGTTGCTACTTGCTACAACAAAACAAGAAGCTAAAGGGAAGAAGATGAACCTTAAAGCAAAAACAATGAGAAAACAATCAGAGAGGGAAACTGGGGGTAGAATGGGTATACCTCAATTTCTCGAAAGGGCTCTGCAATTCTTGGCTACGGCAACGAAACGATGAGTGAGACGCGCAAAGACAAGGCAGAGTTATTGTAGACTCGAAGAGCAACTTATAGGATTCAGGTTACTTATGATTGAGGTCCATTAATTGGTTGCTCATGGATGAGGCCTATTAACTTGGCCCATAATATTTTACATACTAATTCGGATTTTCCTTCACTATTATAAGAACATTTAATAATACGAGAAATAATGATGATTGAGATTGAAAACATGCAGGTGACACCAATTAGTACTACGGTCTAGTGATATTTTTCTTCACTTGTAAGTTAGATGTTTTTGGTTCGATTCTCGCCAATGGCGAATTTGGACCATATTATTGCTAACCATTGTAAGACTAAAGCTACCACTGTCTTTTAGTGTAAATAATATCTTTTGTTCAAAGAAAAAAAAAAGTTGGAAAAAAGAAAGAAGATATGGAATATATATAGTTTATCCAAAGTAGAAAAAAACTCAAAATTTAAAGTCAAGAAATAAATTCGCGTTTTAGAAAAGAGATGAAAGGTCTCTTGTAATACTCCTCTAATCCTATCTTTAGTTATTATCGAAGACATGCATTTCTCTCTTTGAAAAGCAATTACATATACATTGTTGACTCTTCGCAAACAACTCACTCATTCCCTAATCCATATGTATAGTATTTGATAAACAAATCAATAAAATTTCTTCACTACTACTTAGCATTGATTGACATGGAGATAAATAAAAAAAATTAAAAATTGAAAATCTAAACAGTTGTGTAATCAAATCTAACAGCTAAAATACTACAAACAATAAATGATATGTAGCATTGAAGCCACACCCACAAATTATATAACAACAACAACAACAACAAAACTTTTTCCCACTAAGTTTGGTCGGCTATATGAATCCTATAATGCCATTGAGCTCAGTTCTGTGCCATGTCTTCCGTTAGATCCAAGTACTCTAAGTCTTTTTTTTAGAGTCTCTTCCAAAGTTTTCCTAGGTCTTCCTCTACCGCTTTCAGCCCTGAACTTCTGTCCTGTAATTGCATCTTCTAACTGGAGCGTTAGTAGGCATTCATTTCACATGTCCAAACCATCGTAACCGATTTTCTTTCATCTTTCCTTCAATTTCGGCTACTCCTACTTTACCTCAGATATCCTCATTCTTAATCTTATCCTTTTTTGTGTGCCCATACATCCAACGAAGCATTCTCATCTTTGCTACACCCATTTTATGTACGTGTTCATGTTTCACCGCCCAACATTCCGTGCCATAAAGCATTGCTGGCCTTATTGCCGTCTTATAAAAATTTCCCTTAAGCTTCAGTGACATACGATAGTTACACAACACGCCGGATGCACTCTTCTACTTCATCCATCCAACTTGTATTCTATGGTTGAGGTCTACATCCAACTCTCGGTTCTTTTGCAAGATAGATCCTAGGTAACGAAAGCAATCGCTCTTTGGTACTTCTTGATCTCCAATCATCACTCCTAACTCATTTAAGCCTCTGTTTGCACTAAACTTGCACTCCATATACTATGTCCTTAATCGACTTAGGCGAAGACCTTTAGATTCCAACACTTATCTCCAAAGGTTAAGCTTCGAGCTTCGAGTTTACTCCTTCCTGAGTTTCATTTATCAACACTATATCGTCTGCGAAAAGCATACACCAAGGAATATCATCTTGAATATGTCCCGTTAACTCATCCGTTACCAATGCAAAAAGGTAAGGACTTAAAGATGAGCCTTGATGTAACCCTACAGTTATGGGGAAGCTTTCAGTTTTTCATTCATGAGTTCTTACGGCAGTCCTTGCTCCATCATACATATCCTTTATAGTTTGGATATATGCTACTCGGACTCCTTTCTTCTCTAAAATCCTCCAAAGAATATCTCTCGGGACCCTATCATACGCTTTTTCCAAATCTATAAAAAACCATGTGCAAATCCTTTTTCATATCTTTATATCTTTCCATCGATCTTCATAAGAGATAGATTGCCTCCATGGTTGAGCAGCCTGACATGAACCCGTATTGGTTGTCCTCTATGCTCAGTTACTCTCTTCCAGAGCTTCATTGTATGACTCATTAACTTAATACCCCTATAGTTCATACAATTTTGTACGTTGCCCTTATTCTTGTAGATAGGCACCAAAGTGCTCTTTCGCCACTCATTCGGCATCTTCTTCGTTTTCAAAATCTTATTGAAAAGGTCTGTGAGCCATGATATACCCATCTCTCCCAAGACTTTCCACACTTCGATTGGTATATCATTTGGGCCCACTGCTTTTCTATACTTCATCTTTTTCAATGCTACAACCACTTCTTTCTTCCTAATTCGATGATTAAAGGAGTAGTTTCTACACTCTTATGAGTTACTCAAACTCCCCCAAAGAAGTGCTCCTTTCATGTCCTTCATTGAAAGTCCATTCTTCTCCTAAAATTCTCCAAACACTCTCTCTTAAATTCTAACTTTGGTATTAGAGGTTCTTCGGCCAAAGCTCCCTCCCTTCATTCATCGTGGGCGCGTGAAGTTCTTGGCCTTGACCTTAGGCGTTAATTATTTTGCAGGTGCATTTTTGTCCAAGAAGAAGAGGACGAAAATTTGCATCCACAGGTATTGAATTCAACATCCACAAGATTCGAACCTAATACCTCTCACTTACAAATGAAGAGGAATACGATCAGACTGTAATACTGAGTGGCAAATTCAATACCAATTTATTCTCTCCACTTCTAGATGGCCTTTTTTTTGTGCAATTGGAAAACCATTGCCTTTAATCTTTATGTTTTCCATATACCACTATATTATATCCAAAAAAGTCGAAGGATTTGCACTAAGCCACACATTGAGAAAACCGAATAAATTGGTATCAAAACTTCCATCTGTACATATTCAAACCTAAAACTTCTCGCCTACAAATGAATGTGAATACAAATAAGCCGTAAGAACAGTGCAAAACCTTCAGAATTTTAAGGGGTAACTGATAATTGCCATACTTTTAAGAATTTTGATGACAAACATGAATTTTATCAAAATTTTGACTCCTTTGTTGCTTGAATTGCTTTCTATTACAAAATTTAGGCTCCAAGTATGGACGAAGAAATTGCAAATTCTTAAAAATGTTAAATTCTCTCCCCTCCTAATCTCTCATCCCTTCCCTCCCTCCCTATTTAAACGGTTACGATTAAACCACGTCAACATCTTGTATTGATTTTAAGACAACAAAATGACTAGCAATTAAGCAACAATCCTGGTAAATGGTAAGGAAGGTAAACATTTGACATAGCAAGAAGGAACATTGTCACTTGTTCAAACAAAACCTAGGACTTTTTCAGACAATTTAGTTTAGAAACATTCCATAACAATATCTCATCACAAAAATAATGTCTATAATGCTAGTAATTCCCAGAACCGGCAACACAACAGCTATTCACCGACACAAAATAACTGTTGCTTGCTACGAACCTAAACTCAGACATAGGAGCATCGACAAACAAGACCAACTCTGATGATTACCGCAACCTTCTTGCCTCCCTCTCGGACTCGAGCAAGGTAAGGATATCCCCCTCCCTGACCGGTCCCTTGACATTCCTCATGATGAAACGGTTCTGGTCATCCAGAAACTTGACTCTCACTTGAGTCACCTGCCCACGAGATCCAGTACGTCCCATAACCTTGATCACAATAGCATGCTTGATCGTGTTTTCCATTCTTCACAGAAGACAAAATAGAAAAGAAATATTCAGAAAACACAAATCGTCAATTTACTTCAAACCCTACAATCTAGTAACCCTAGATAGCTGAATTGTACGAGAAGTATTTGAATACAAAACACATGCAAAAAGCCAGCAGCTAAAGGAAAGCAGCAATGCAAAATTATGCCTCTTGATTAGGGAGATCAACAATTTATCTTAGTTTGTAAAGCATGAAACAGAACAAATCAACTAGTACAACTACCAAAGAGGTAAAAAGAAAATCGAAACTTTAAAAAGCATTATGAATTTACGATAATAAGTCAACCACAAGTTAAGACTCAAGAACCATCACAAGATACAGCAAGAAAACTTAATAGGGATAACAAATTCATGGCATTTGGAAAGAGCTGCCACTAAGAACCAGCTGCAAAGTAACATTTCGATGATGGAACATCGAAAAGGAAAGCGTTACAATTAGCGTAAAAAACACAAGTTAAAATTCAAGAACCACCAGAAAAAGGAGCAATAAAAATCAAATGGGTACCCAAAACTAGTGATATTTGGTAGATCCCATTAAGAACCGAGCTGCAAAGTAAACTTTCTGATGATCGAACTTCCTCCGGTAATATTAATACCAGTAAATCAGATTACAGAAGAAAAGATCACTATTTAACATTGCCTCAAATATTGTGATGATAAAAAAAATATATAAATCGATTAAAGGAACCAAATCTAACCATATTTTTCGACAAATAAACAAAAATTAGACAAATAAAATTAGCAGAAATCATGAAAAGAAGGAAAAAAAGATATTAATCAGCCTAAACCAAAAATTGTGAACCAAAAACTCAAACCCATTACTGATTAAAAGAATAACATAAACGATGAATTTAGAAAAATATATAAAACACGATAGCAGATGGAGCGAGAGAGATAAGATACGAGCACTGACCTGGAGGTTGGAGTTTCAGAAGAGACTGCGAGAGCTTGAAGAAGACGATGAAACGGCGTCGCGGGGGGGGGGGGGGGGGGGGGGGGGGTTGTGTGCTGAATCGCAAGAGACGAGGGAACGGCGCTGGACAAAAGGGGTGGGAACTGGAAGAGAGGAAATATAGTTTAGTCGACTAGGTTTTGGGTTAGGTTTACTGTTTTGCCCTTCTTATTGTACTTATTTCACATCCACGGATTCTTCAAAGTTCAGGGGGTCGACACGACGTCGTTCTTATAGTAGCTTAATTATTTTCCTATCAGCATTTGAACGCATAAAAGAGTTTAACTCTTAAGTAATGTTATTCATACCATGTTTTTATAGCACATTTCTATACCACTTAGGTGACATCATATGTGGACAGCCACATTATTTGAAAAATTTGCAAAACCCAAGGAAAGAAAGGAGAAAGACTCCTCGTATACCACAATTATCATTTAATTAACTAGTTTTTCTTAATTATTAGTTTATTAAATAATGAACTAAATTTAAAAATCTGATTAATTCAAATAATGTGGTTGTCCACATCAAATGCCATCTAAGGTGGTATGAAAATATGGTACAAAAATATGGTATGAATAGTATTACTCTTAACTCTTATGTGTGTGTGTGTATATATGTATTCGTAAAAGGATCCTTGGAGAGGAATAGGAAAGTGACATCGTATGGACCGTTTCATGGCCATGTATTGATCATATTGTGACTGTTTATAGTTCAGTGTCTTTACTTTGTTTTGGCCTCGAAATATAGCGTTATGGTCTAATAAATTAGGGTTGTGTTCTTGTTAATTGCAGGAGGTCAAAATTACACTAAAATAATTGAGCATCAATCTAAATTTGACCTCCGTGGATTAAAGGAAGTAGGTGGTAAATAAATTAGGGTTATCATTCAAATTTTTACTTAATCAAATATTAAATTCGGCAAAACTGAATTGTCAATTGATTAAAAATGTGCTAATAAGGCAGCTTATTGTGTTCCTAATCTGAGTTTGAATGCATATAGACCTATAGGGCTGATTTTGTCTGTAGAACACATATGAGAATCTCATAAGAGGGGATCGAGGATCCCACTATTGGAGAGGGATTGAATTGTACCACTGTATTGACCATTTTAAGGCCATGCATTGACCATGTAGTGGCCATTTAAAGTTCAATGTTTTTTTCCCTTTTTGGCCCTACTCTATAGATCGTTAAATTGTCAATACATGGTCATGTGAGACGGCTCAAACGAGGGCATTGTCCTATCTCGCTCCAAAAATGGAGGTGGATCGCTCTTAGAAGGAGCTCATATTTGTTTAGACTGTTAATTCTGAGAGCCATGATTAGATTCAAAATAAGAGCAGCCCAAGTAGTCAAGCTTTCATCTTTTTCATCTTCTTGGTACTTGGATTTCTAACAAGTAACAACCCTGCTTCTGAAAGTGTGCTTTCGTTTATTTGTTCTCAGATATCAATGTGGAAAAGGGCTGAGGACGTTATGCAGAAGATGAGGGATTTGGGGTTTGCTAGGACACCGTTGTCCTACAACATTTTGCTCAATTTGTATTATCAGATGGAAACACTGACAAATTCAATGTTTTAATGAGTGAAATGGAAGAGAGGGGCATTGGTCCTGACAAATACACTTAGGGTATCATGTGCAGCTGCTTCTGATCTTGAGGGAATTGACAAGGTTATGGCAGAGTGGGATTATGGATTGGGATAGTAATGTCAATGCAGCAAATGGTTATACGAAAGCACCAAATGTGAAAATGGCATTGGCAATGCTAGAGAAGGTTGAGAAACTGATACCAAGTTCTGGAAGACAGAGGATTATGAGTACCTTATCACACAATATGCAGCACTAGGGCGGAAAGATAGTGTCATGAGACTCTGGGAACAATACAAGAAGCACTTGAAAAATATATGATAGGGGTTATATAAGTGTAATAACCTCGGTCTTGAAGATTGGCGACATTGAAAGTGCGGAGAAGATCTCTATGATGAATGTGAATCCAAGAATTTAACTCCAGATATTCCTATCACAAATTTCTTGATCAGTGCTTATACCAGAAATGGCCTAGTTGACAAGGCTGAATCCATTATTAACAGTGTAATACTAAAGGGTGGGAAGCCGGATGCAAGCACTTGGTATTATCTGGATCAGGATCAAGCTGAGAAGACAGTTGAGTCGATGAGGAAAGCACTTTCAGTTTCGGGGCCTCCGTTTACGCCAGACAGGGATGTTTTGGCTGCTTGTATGGGATACATGGGACAGAAATATGATGTGGAGGGAGCTCGAGAATATATAAGACTACTCGTGGGAGTTGAAGAATTTTTAAAACTACTCCAGGAAACTCCCGAAATTATGGGTAGCAAATGCAAATCAACTTCAGCGAGTTGATGTTTCATTCCTGAATTGTTTGTCCCTTTAAGAAGGTTGCCAATTTTTATCATCTGCATTGGTTTTAAGAAGTACGAACTATTATTAGCAAGGAGCGTGTAGCTCAAACGGGTGAGAGCATTTATGAGGTCAAGGTTCTTTGTTCGAATCCCTCTTTTTTGACAACATAAAGTAGAGCTACTGATACAAGATTTGATGAACTGACACTACAAGAAAAATGGGCTAAGAACACAATCAATTTGTGCCCTTCTCATTTTCATTGAGCACAAATATATATATATATATATATATATATATATATATATATTTATACTTTTTAAATTCCATTGAGTACCAAAACACCTTAAATGTGCCCTCTAACATAAAAGCCCATTAGTTTGTGTAGGGTATTTGTGCCTACTAAAATTTGAACACAAAACTTTGTGTCCAGCTTGCATGTCAGAGATGGAAATTTATTTTATTAATATACACAGACACAATAAAGGCTTTTGTGCCCTCTATTTTAATATATTTAAATAAAAAATTATGTTTTTGCGTCCTTTACATTTACTTTTTCCTATTCCCAACTATTTTTTTCCTATTCACAATTTGTGAAAATATCTAGTTGCAATCAACTTGAATTATTAGTGGTGATAAATATTGTATTATATTTAAATAATACTTTTTGTAATGAACACGTGGCCACAAACGGATGTGAATTCGGAGTTAGAACGAGTAAGTTACGAATTTTTAAAGTTAGAAGGCAAAACGGTAATTTTGGGAGGAAGTATTCTAGAAGCCAAAGGTTTCTCCCATTTTACTTTCCCGGCAAGCAGATGTAGCAGGGACCCACCCACGTGGGTCTTCACCCTTCCCACCTAGTTATATATATATATATATATATATATAAAATTCTTTGTTGAGTATTAAATCATTATTTTATTAATTTTCTGATGGGTTTTTGTGCTCCTCCATTTTTTTTCTATCCCTGCAGGCAGATGCAGCAGGGTTTTCACCCTTCCCACCTGGTTATGTATATGTAATTATTTGTTGAGTATTAATCCTACAGTCTTCCATATCCCTCCTGGTTATGTATATAATTATTTTATTAATTTTCTGATGGGTTTTTGTGTCCCGTGGGACACACCCACGTGGGTCTTCTTCCCCATGCTTTTACTCCTCTCTGCACTCCATAACTCTTCCGTTTCCCTCATTCACACAATCCTCTCTCTCACTAACTTTCTCTCTCTACTTCTTCACACTTTTCTTTGTCATCTCCCTCATCATCTCTGTGCTCACTGCACAAAAAATCGCGGCATCCATCTCCATCTAACTAGCCACTCCGGCGAACCTTGCCACCACCCAAACACTACACTGCCACCCTCGCTCTCTCACAATCTTTTTGTCCCTCTTTCTCGGCTTCTTCCTTGACACAGAGAAGCACGTAAGCAATGACGGCGGCCTGGCGATCTCCGGCAAGGAAACCACCAGCGTCACCTTCCTCTCCTCACTGCAGACTCCCCATTACCTTTTGCTTTTTGGAAATTGAAACCTACACGACGAAATGACAAGCTTCGTTGCAGCTTGACTCCTCGGTGAGATTTTCCGTCGAATCCAGTATGGGTGAGTCTCGAAAACACCTTAGTTAGGTTCTTTAAGTTGTTTAGAGACATTTTTGTGCACTGCATGCCTGATTTGGTTAAATTTGGATGCAGTTTCAACTCAGGGGACAAATTCCCCTTATTTCCACCGAGGGGTATGATTTTAGGCTATCACCAGCCACCCAATGGCCTTGAAGAAGGTAAATTTCGAATACTTACCTTTGTAGCTTTGTTTTAGTTTTTGAATTGTTGAAAATGGTTGTGTTTTGGACCAAACGGACTTTGAAACCCTTGGCGTGGCTGCAGGTTGCACTGTTGCTGCGTGTGGTACTGTTGTGGATGGCGCGTGGAGCACATATGCCTCCACCGAAAAGATGAATGCCTGAAAGGATGAATATACGTTTTCAAATGTTTGTTTCAGATTGTAGGGTATTTCAAATTTGTTATTTTTTTTTAATTTAATTGATAGGGCACAATTACAAAAATTATGCTAACATGAATTTGAAATGGCATCTGACACAGGTGTCAGAACAGGGCACAAAAAAAACCTTATTTGTGCTCAACTCTTTGAGCACACATGGCCATATCATGCTCTCTAATCAATGATGACGCCCATAGAGGGTACATACATAAAGATAGTAGCTGCATTGTTGCTATTGGTCTATAAGCACAATTGTTGGTGCTTTTTGGTCTCAAAAGGCACATATAATTTATTGTGCGCATTGCTCATTTTTTTGGTAGCATGATAAGGATTCAAAAGCAGATAACTCAAACCCAATCCATATTGAAAATTGACTGCCAATGAAGTTTTTTTTTAATAGTGTAAAGAGCGGTCAACCTAATTCACTTCTGCAACTATCGATCACGATCTAAAAAAGTAATTGAGTTCAAACAACATAATGTTCCTTAGAGGGCTGTAGACATCGAAATTTCAGTGAAATAAATGTTGACCAATGCATTAAAATTACAACCTTTATTCATTTCACCTACATCACACACTCATTTCACCTACAAACTACACTCATTTCACCTATAAACTCCACTCATTTCACCTACAACATCCACTCACTTCACCAAAAAAATGGATGGTGGTGATTCATTTTCAAAACCTATAAATAGGCTTCTCCATCAAGGGATAAGGGGCAAAAAAAAAAGAAAAAAAAAAGGAATTGATATCACACAAAAACCTTGAAGCTTTGAAACTTTAAAGCTCTCAAGCAAATCCTGAAGGATCAAGAAAACTCTCTTCGTTCTTCGTCAAATCCTCCTTCAAGATCAAGCCCCAACGGCCCTTTGGATCAACCACATCAACAAATCCACACACCCGTTCTTCAAGATCAAGCCCAAAAGCTCTTGAAGATCCGTTCATCAACCGTTCATCCTAAGATCAAGCCCCGATGACTCTTTGGATCAACAACATCAACAAATCCACACATTCAACCGTTCTTCAAGATCAAGCCCAAAAGCCCTTGAAGATCCGTTCATCACCGTTCTTCAAGATCAAGCCCCCGTCCCCAAATATTACAGTTTTTATAATTTTGTAAATGTGAAATACGAAAATACCCTTCAAGGTAAATGCGTTGATTTTTTTTACCGCCTTGTCGTGTCATGTAAGATCCATTTTCTTGGTTTATCCTCATAGTACTTGTCGCGACGAATGCATGGGCGCAAATAGAATCGAAATTGGAGTTATAATGAATGAGTTGTTAACGAACGAAGTTGAGGGCAAAATGGTCATTTGACCATAAATCTGGAAGGCTCCAGATTTTGCTAGAGCAGTCAGATGATGCCAAGTGTGTGGCTATGATGGAAAAGAAATAAGAGAAAGGAGATAGATGGACGATGGAAAGAAATGAGGGGAACCTTTTGCCCAATCAGGATAGAGGAAATGAAGGAAAGGAGAGAGGGTGAGACCACCCAACCCGGACCATCACATGACCTGATTTTGATCCGTTTTCTGGCCACTTTTTCGTGCTTTTTTCTATCGTTTGAGTATAGTTTTACTAAATGGTCCCTAATTGTGGTTAGGTGCATCGGTGGAAAATGACTCCATCCTCGTAAGTTCGAGCGACTCTCAGGCAATGTAATATCTGTGAGTGGACCCCTTCTAAACTTGCATGGTTTTATAAAATGCTAGGTTTGCATGCATTTCATATTTCATGCATCGAATATGTTTTATATTATATTTTCCGAATTTTCACATTTACGGGTTACGAGATATTTATGATTTATCGAGTTTACATCGTACGAAGGGTTATGAATTATTAGAGTTTCATATATGAAATTCTATGGTTTCAAATATGATTTATATTACAAATTTATGAATATGGATTTACGAGATGAGATTTTGAGGTATGTTTTTGGTACGTATCTAGCGGGTTATCATACAGCACATGCACACAACACGGGTATGTAGACGTATGTGGCCATAGGACCCAGTTGAGGATATTCATGTATATATCTCTTCTCCGGCATAACCCGGAGTCATACAGCTTCACCTTCGGGTGATGGACCATGATTTCTTCACTGGCGTAGCCTAGTGTCGTATAGCTTCACCTTCAGGTGATGGACAGGTATTGCCTTCAAGTGAATGAGGAGTTGATGATATTGAGCATGGTTTTACTCGTACTTATTTTATGAATGTTTTCATGGCATATAAAAGTTTTAGGAAAACCTACTTCGTAATATATATATATTTTCAAAACAGGGGTTATTATGTTCAGAAATAAAAATGATTTTCCTATTATTCATATTATTATTATAAACTTGGTCCACTACACAATCCCAGCGTCAGGGCACCCCCGCTTAGGCATCTTTGAGCCTCCTCTTTGTAGGTCCCATTCCTCGGTTCGTACCTTTCCATAATAATTTTTTCACATTATTCTTAATTACTTGTATGCTCTGAACACAATTTTGCATTTGTATATCTCTTTCTAATCACATAATTTAGCGATATGTATGTTTTTAATGGTTTCGTCACCCTAGGATGTCGACCGGCATATGCCTACTCTGATAGTTGAAAATATTGAGATTGGGGCGTGTCAGGCGAATCCGCCAATATTTGAATGAGCCGCTCAATTGTTTCGCTCATTAACAAATTTACGAGTTGTTCTAAGAGATTCACCTTAAACTCGATAGCAATATACAAATTTTCTTTCATCTATAATCTCAAAATAAAATATCATTCACCTCTGTCATCGATATATATATATATATATATATATTTTTTTTTTCTTTAAATTATCTTCAATATACATAACCCTCGCATTCATTTCTTTTTATCGTGATAAAAGGAGTACAAAATACACCCTTTCCTCAGTTGTGCTTATTTGATTTTTCCTCACTTGTTCTTATTCTCTGCAATCTTACGTAGAAATCAAAGCAGCTGAACAATAGTTAAAAGGGTTATTTTCCTGCTGACTCCTTTGGTGGTTTCACGATCACAACTGGACATGTTGCATGATGTGCACAATAGTCACTAACACTTCCTAAGAACGCCCTGCACCCACCAAAAGAAATTATACAAGTCACATAAATAGCTCCCATGATAATCCAAGATTGACGGAAAATGGTTTCCATACGCCTTTTTCTCATTCTGCACTCCTTTTGTCTTTGGTTATTTGATTCTTCTTTTACTATTCAACCCAATGGCCAGAACAACCAAAGGTGTGGGGAAGGAGACAACGATGATGCTGCGGAAATTATTTCCCAAATTGATTTGTACCGTTTTCGAGTAATTGTTAATGAAATTATGTGTGCTCACCTTTTGACCATGCCAAGGCCACGACTACCTACGACAAGAAGATCTACATGCATCTGCTCTGCGGCCTGGCAAATCATGTCCTTGGGATCCCCACCTAGAATTAGAGTTTCTGATTTGATCTGCACGACATATAATTACGATACCCGTTAATTAACTAAATCTAATACGACAAATGCATCAGAAAGATATGCTATGGCCACTAAACAGTTGCACATTTACAGATGATTAAAATGTACGAGGCTGACAACACTCACAAATATTAGTTGTAATATATGTACCTTACAAAGAGATTTAAGCTATATAGGCTAATATTCTTTCGTCAGACTAATCTTATCATACAAATTCTTATCTTTTAAGGTACAAAATACTACTTCGCTAAATGATCTGGGAAGAATTGTGAACAGTAACCATTATCACGCTAACAAAACCTGATAGGCGACCCGGCCATTAACAGTTTTGAGAATATAAACATTTTTATTTTTTAATCAGGATCGTCTTTATTAAACATGATTTTTAGGGTAAACTTATACAATGATTGGTAGTGGTTCGTCTTAATTAAAGATATAGCTTTTTTAGGGAAAACTTGTGACAGGACTTTATATTGACAACCTGAAAACATAAGCTTGGATGGAGCAGAAAACTCAACTATTTCTCTCAACTATCAAACGAGTTAATTACCATCTTTTCGTTGCATATCTCCAAAGCACGAGAGAGAACAGAGGCAGCACTTTCTTCCTGTGCTTTGCGAATAGACTCCAATACCGACGGCGTTGCATAAAACGCCGTTGCACCTGGTCCGGCAGGGAGGACGTAGTGCTGAAACGGCTTCATGACATGGACCAGAGTCATCATGCTCACATTCTCCTGGCTCGCCGCTTCCACCGTCGCTGTTCCCGTGCTTATCGCCACCTGGTCTGTAGCCCCCACAAAGAGGTGGTCGAGCGCCCACTTAAGAGCATAGAAGCTCCAGTCACTCTCGTCTATGGCCACCATCACCCTCATCTTCTTCCTCCTCCGATCATCGTCACCGCCGCTCTGCACCGGTGGCTGCCGCTCTGCGCCGCTTGTAGTAGTCGTCTGCATCGATCACTATACTCAATGTTGTGGAGTTGAGTTTTGAGTTACTTGAGCTTTGAATTATTTGGTATTTGCTCATATATGATGAGTTTGTGTAGTATCGGTTTGCATTTGTTTCTCAGGGCTTTTTGCACGTGGGTTTGCATTAGAGCCAGGAGGACACGTTTATGTAGCGTGGCAACCATGCAAGAAGAAATTTCCAATTGGACATGCAATTTATTAGGGTTTCAAACTTATCTATTTGGCAAGATTTTTAGTGTGTGCAAAATACTGTGTAGTGCATCACATGTGACTGTTTAATTAGAGTAACACTTAAAAAAAAAACTTTTCACTATATATATTTTACATGTAACATACCATTTTATGTTTCAGACACACTAAATTTCTCATCAATTAAAATCTTACCCAATCTTATATCATTCTTATACTTTTGACTTTCGCCTTATTCTTTTTTATAAAAATAAAATTGTGTAATGTTGTTGCGATCAAATAACTGTTTATTGGTATGATAAATTTTTAACTTGCGTTTAATAGTGCTATCCACACTTATTTTTAATTTTTATATACTTTTCTCAAATTTTAATTGTTAAATTAAATTAATTAAAGAAAATAATGGCAAAAAATTTATAAAAAAAATGTATGGAGTAAAAATAAATTGTATGATGGCACTATCCTTTTGAGTTTAGTCATAATTTAAAGAAATAATTGAATTAATTTCAGTTTAGTCATACTCTTTACAGAATGATGTAGAAATAGATGGTCATCCTAAACAGTACAGGATGAAACGAATTATTACTATTAGGCATGAACGTCAACAAAGAAAAAGTTCAAATAAGGTTGTTATGCCATTTAGTACTATGGTTTAATGTTATTTCTTTTAGATATATTTGTTGATTTGTCCCTCGAACTTGTATAGAGTTGTCAATTTCCCCTTAAACTTTTATAAATAGCCACTTTTTCCCATGACGCCAAATTTTAAAAAAATTTCATCCAATTTTTCATCCATGTTGATCACACAGACAACAGATAACAACTGTATAGGGGCAAAAAGAATGGAAAATTAGATGGATGGAAATTGGATGACAAATTTTAAAATCTAACGGTAGGGGGAAATTGGTTATTTATAAAACATTAGGGGGGTAATGGACTAAAGTTAAAGTTCAAGGGGAAATTTACCAATTATAAAAGATCAAGGGTTTAATTGGCTAAAATTAAAGTTCATGCGAGAAATTGGAAGCTGTTAGGGGGAACCAACCAATAAATCTTTCTTACTTGTAAAAGAGAGATTTTAGGTTAAATTCTATGGTTAACTCCACAATGAAGATAATGTCGTATATATTAAAGAAAAAAAAAAAGAAAAAAAAGAGGTTGCTTCATTAGAGTTTTGATAGAAAATAACCCTATAATTAAGCTTCCTTGTTTCACAACTATTGTAATTAATTACGAATTAGTTAGCTTTGCTTCACGCTCTACAAAACTACCCTTATTACCTTTCCTTCACTTTCTGTAACTTTGCAACTCGTTCTCGCCGTTCTCTTTGCAGTCCATCATCAAACCGCCATATATGACCTTAGCTCGTATCACCAATCATACTGTCAGTGCCTATTTATATATACGACTCTAGAGTATATTGAACACTTGTGTCTCTGATATTGTCCCGACGAAATCTTTTAAATCAGGTATGCTTTACTTGTTGGATATCTGATTAACTTCTTTTCCAGTATGTTTAACCACAACATTCCCGAAGAAATCTTGTTTGATATCCTTGCAAGATTGCCGGTGAAACCTCTTTTCCTGTTTAGATGTGTTTGTAAACCTTGGAAAATTTTAATTGGCAGTTCTAGTTTCAAAAATGCCCACCTCAAAATGAAGGTCGTGCAAAATTCTTTTGATTATCTGCTTATCCACACAGGAGAGAGAAATGTTTTGTCACTCTATGATGCTGCTAAAAATGAAGATTGCGGAGCCAAAAATAATCACAAAGCGACACGTGGATTTTTGGTTAAAATGACAAAATTACTCTTGAGGCACACCGGATTTCTTACGCACGAGCAGTGGACAATCATTCTTCAATCAAGCAAAAAGTGCCCAAAACAAGTAACAAATTCAAAATTATTTCATCCATCCTCATCTTATATTCCCTACAAGGTATTTACTCCATAACCTTCAAAACATTCCATATAAATTGAGTTAATTGGCCAATTAATAGATTTATTACCTAATTAATCCATTAATTGCTAAGTAACTCACCCATTACACCATAAAAAACACCCAAAGGCCGGCCACTCTCTCCCAAAGAAGGCTAGCCATGCTCTATAAATTGGACCCCATTTTCTCTAAAAAGCTAAGTTACACAATCTTGCAAAACTCCCAAAAACTCTCAAAACACTTTTCTCTCTAAATTCTAACTTTGGCATAGGAGGTTCTACGGCCAAACCCCCCTCCCCCCCAAATTCATCGTGGCCACGTGAGGCTCTTGGCCTTGACTAAAGGTGTTGATTGTTTTGTAGGTGCAATTTTGTCAAAAAAGGAGAAGGTGAAAATTTGCATCCACAAATTGGTGCTTTCATTGAGAGTTGAGTCCCACACTCGTAGAAGACTCTCGCATCCAAGGTTTTCTATTTTCTTGTCCATTTATAGATTTTTCTTACGTTCTTATTATTAAAATTTTTTATTTGTAAAAACTCTTTGATAAAACGTAAAAAAGAAGTACAATGGCTAGAAATTTAGAAAATTGAACAAATGAAAATTTCAACATTCAAGAGATGGGACCACGATGATCCACGAGGCTAAATGTGACAATAGGTGGAGCGGCACGCCACCACGAGTTTCCACTACGGGAACCACCGCGGTGGCTACCACGATAGCTACCCGCGACAAGTTCCATAATGTCACCACCACGGCCCGAGCCGTGCCATCCAAGGCGGTTCATAGCACTAAGGCCACAGCCTAAGCCATGTCACTCCACGCCCAACGCGTTGCCAAGCAGAGCCCAAGCCTTGCAGCCGAGCGCATCACACGTCGAGTAGCCCATTCTCGTGGCCAACCTTGTTCCCGCCGAGCAGCCCACTCTCGTGGCCCAGCCTGTTATCGTGGCCTAGCCCACTTCCGTGGCCCAGCCTGCTCCCGCCGAGCAGCCCACTCTCATGGCTTAGCCCACCTCTGTGGCCCAACCTTTTCCCGCCGAGCAGCCCACTTTCATGGCCGAGCCTGCTCCTTCCGGGCAGCCCACTATCGTGGCCCAGCCTGCTTCCACGACATTCTAAGCAGCCCAGATCGGCCCAAGACAATCTCAACCATCTGGACCAACCATCGAGCTGGGGGTATTTTCACCACGTTTCTCCATGGATTTGACATTTCCCAATTCAAGAAGGCATATTCCTTCCAAGCTCTTCCAATCCAAATGGCAAACAACACTTGTCTCGACAAGTTATAGAGTTGACGAGCGCCCTTGCACAACAGACAACCTTGGTGAATCAACTATTACAACGCATCGAGATCCAACGTCCCCCGAATGAGGTGTTTTGAAAAAGGACAAGGGCAAACGAACCTCTACCTCATATCGGAGTAGGCAGCACATCGGACGGAGAGAAATAGTCTTTCAATCTGGCTCAAGTTCAACCAGTAGCCTGCGAATTACCCGCTCGCCTGCTAGGAACATACCACACCCACCGCAGTTGCGGCTTAGATGAGCTGAACACATGGAATAACAGCCTAGACCGGTAGGTCACGATCGGGGGTAGCTGAGAGCTCTGCCACCCCCAACAAAGGTAAATTCAGAAAGAAATAGAAAGGCTCCTGACCGAGCGATGGTGCAATTTCCCGCGCAACGAAGCTATTAACAAGGCGCTCCGATGAGACATGACCAACATAAACGAGTCATCTTTCAATGACAATATCGAGCAGAAGGGACTACCCCACATAGATTGTTGGATATAAAGACTACTTCTGTTCCGACAAATGTAGCAGCTTAGCCTAATGGCATGCTGGGGGCAGACGAGTAGCAGAAGGACATACCAGCCCAAGTGCCAAGAATCGAGCGCTGGCTAAGGATTATTTCAGTTGTCCGAGCAATCCAGCTTTCCTCAGCTGTACTTACGACAATGATTTCTATGCTCTTCAGTGCGAGAGGGTAAACTAATTCCCCGACACCCAAAAGGGTCTACTCTCTAGCGCGAGAAGATAAACTAATTGCTCTCCAGTGCGATAGGGTAAACCAATTCCCCAACACCCAAAAGGGTCTTCCCTCTAGTGCGATAGGATAAACTAATTGCTCTCTAGTGCGAAAGGGTAAACCAATTCCTTGACACCCATTTAGGTCTGCTCTCCAGTGCGAAAGGATAAACTAATTGCTCTTCAGTGCGAGAGGGTAAACCAATTCCCCACCCAAAAGGGTCTGCTCTCCAGCACGAGAAGATAAACTAATTGCTCTCTAGTGCGAGAGGGTAAACTAATTGCTCTCCAGTGCAATAGGGTAAACTAAATCCCCAACACCCATCTGGGTAAGCTCTCCAGTATGAGAAAATCAAATGCTTGAAGATCAACTAGGCAACAAATGGTTAGGGGCAGCAGCCACTTTTATACTTAACAGTTCGCTCATCTGACACTTCATCTTTAGCAACTCCGATCTTGGTAGCTCCATCCTTGACTGCTCCATCTATGGCAGCTGAGAAATCAAACTCAAGCAGTTTCCTCATTTTTGGCAAGCAGCCCAGACGTGGCAGCCTAAACCATTGCCCATACCACTCCACTTCCTCGGCCTATGCCTAGCCAATCCTTGGCTTCAATCAAGCCGAGCAGCAAAAGCAATGACCCCCTGCCAAACCACCTCCTTGGCCCATGCTAAGCCGACTCCTGGTCCCTGCTAGCTAACGTGTCACACCACCCCGACGACTGCCCCGTGGCAACACCACCCAAGAAGAAGACAAAAAGAATTAAGTTTTTCTTGCATCGGTACGGTGCAGAGAAGACAAAGAAAGCAACGAAAGACGGTCATTTGCACGGGCAAATGTAGAAGATTGATAGAGGAAGGGGAACAAATATCCTCTAAGCTTTTCCCCTCTTGTAGGTAGAATATATCGCTCTCCAAAGTTGATTTAACAACCCACTTAAGGTGGACTTAAATAGGCTTTGAGAAAAATTTATTTCCCTTTCCTAGAATGATCTAATTTCATATTAAAGAGGGAATCTACATCAACATTGGAAGCAGTCCTAAGTTTCCTAGAGTAAAAAGATCTTTACACCTGCTACCCTTTCCTACGAGCAGCCCAGCAGGTGTGGGGGCATTTATGAAGACAAAAATAATCACAAGATGACACGTGGATTTTTGGTAAAAATGACAAAATTACCCTCGAGGCATACCGGAATTCCTACGTACGAGCAGTGGATAATCATTCTTTAATCAAGCCAAAAGTGCCCAAAATAGGTAACAAATTCAAAATTATTTCATCCATCCTCATCTTATATTCCCTACAAAGTTTACTCCATAACCTTCAAAACATTCCATATAAATTGAGTTAATTGGCCAATTAATGGATTTATTACCTAATTAATCCATTAATTGCAAATAACTCACCCATTACACCTCAAAAAGCACCCAAAGGCCGACCACTCTCTCTCCCAAAGAGGGTCGGCCATGCTCTATAAATTGGACCCCATTTTCTCTAAAAAGCTAAGTGACACACTATTGCAAAACTCTCAAAAACTCTCCAAACACTTTTCTCTCTAAATTCTAACTTTGGCATCGGAGGTTCTTTGGGCAAAGCCCTCCCCCCTCATTCATCGTGGGCACGTGAGGCTCTTGGCCTTGACCAAAGGTGTTGATTGTTTTATAGGTGCAATTTTGTCAAAGAAGGAGAAGGCAAAAATTTGCATCCACAAAGATGACAAATCATAACAACATATGGTTATTAGTTTGTTATAGCTTCATTGTAAAGTATTATGTTTTATTTTGTTAGAGTGAGAGAGTCTGTTTTGGTTAGTAAGAGAGAGAGAGGAAATAGTCAAAGGCTATATATTAGTGATTGTATTATTCATTTGGTTTAATGAGAAAATATACTTTTCTTAATGTTTAAGAAAAGCTTACAGAGAAAGCATTGAGTTTCTATATGGTATCAACCACCTCTTGCCTTCTGGCCTCCTCGATCCTCATCATCTTCGCTTCGCATCTCTAATTTTGTGGTTGTTTTCAAGGATTTCATCTCCATTGTCATGGCATCTCCTTCCAATTCGTCATCTCAACATAAATCGCTTCAAAATCCAGTACCAAATTCCTCTTCTCCAAACCCTAATTTCACACATTCATCGAATTTCTATGCATCTTTTACGATTCAGAACATTGGAAGCATGGTTCCAATCAAGCTCAAGCGATCTAATTATCTTCCATGGCGTGCACTGTTTGCACCGATTCTTCGCTGTTACAAGCTTCTTGGCATAGTTGATGGCACCGAGGTGTGTCCACCGCATATTCTCTCGGATCGCTCTGTCAATCCTGCGTTTGAGATTTGGTATAAGAAAGATCAGAATCTTCTGATCTGGTTGAATTTCACATTGTCTGAGGATGTCATTCCCTTTACTATTGGTGTATCTTCTTCTCGCGATCTTTGGATCAAACTTGAGCAATGCTTTGGCGGTGTTTCTGATGCTCACATTCACCAACTTCAATCTCATCTCCAAGCTATACAGAAAGGCTCTCAATCTATGTCAGATTATCTGCAATAGTTGAAAGAAATCTCTGATTTTCTCTCTGCTGCTGGAGCACTGATCTCCGATCGTGATTTAATGGTGGTAACATTGGCTGGTCTTCTTGATGAGTTCGAATCGTTCATTGATTCACTCATGTTATGCCTTTAATCCACCTCTTTGGATGAGTTTCATGGCCTTCTTCTCACCAAAAAACTCTCCATGTCTCATTGCAAGAAGCTCGCATCTAATACTGAACTGTTTCAGGCGTTCTCTATGCAGTCCCAAGCACATTTCCTCCTCACTCCGCCGCCTCAAGCTCTTGCTGCTGATCAGAATCAATTCTCATAACAAAATTCTTCTCAATTTCACTCTAATCGTGGAAGAAACAACAATCGAGGTCATCAATTCGCCAACACTAGTCAATTCTATCACAATCGTGGTTTTCAGGGCAATTTTCATGGACATTCTTCAAATCGAGGTCAGCATCAAGGATTTCGTGGTTCTAAATTCTTTGGAAATCAAATCATCTGCCAGATTTGTGGTTCCACTAGTCATGAAGCTATTGATTTCTTTGATTGCATGAATCTTGATATTTCTGGAAGAATTCCACCTACAAAGCTCGTAACCATGTGTGCACATTACAACTCCAAAGCATCTCCTTCTTGGCTCATCGACTCTGGTGCCACTTCTCATATCACAAATGACATTGCTCATATCACTTCCCCTACACCATACACTGGAGAGGACAAAGTTTATATTGGTGATGGTAAAGGTCTGTCTATTCAACATATCGGTTCTTCTTCCTTGAATACCTCTAATGTTGCCTTTAAATTGTCAAATGTTCTTCATGTTCCCAAAATGAAGCATAATCTGTTGTCTGCCTATCAGTTTGTTAAGGATAATTATTGTGCATTAACTCTTGACTCTGATGGATCCATTGTAAAGGATCGTTCTACAGGGAAGACGTTTTTGCAGGTCCAGTTAAGAATGGTTTTTATTCTTTGCAAAGCTCTTCTTCCCTTGGTGTCCCCTCCTCCAACTTGTCTCATGCTCTAGTGAGTGTTCAAGCTCCTATCAAGCTCTGGCACAGTCTACAATGCCATCCTTTTTCTTCTATTTTTCAAAGACTCCTATCTACAAATAAACTGGCAGTCAAAGTACATCAGCTGTGGATTTCTTTTGCTCAGAGTGTGCTATAGCAAAGAATTATAAGCTCCCATTTGGTTCTTCCACATCATATAGTTGGATGTTTCCTTTAAAAGTCAAGTCTCAAGTGTATTCTACTTGTGTACTCTTCAAGAACTATGTAGAAAACACAATTGGAAATAAAATAAAAAATGTCCGTTCTGATTCAAGGGGTGAGTTTACAAGTCTATCCTTTAAATCTTATCTTCAAACTCATGGCATTTGTCATCAATTAAGCTATCCACACACACCAAAACAAAATGGTTGTGTGGAAAGGAAACATCGCCATCTAGTTGAGATAGTTAGAACCTTATTGGTTCAATCTCATGCTCCTCAACAATACTGGGTTGAAGCTTTCACCACTGCATTATATCTCATTAACAGATTGCCAATCTCTGGGATTTCAAAATCACCTTGGGAATTATTCTTTCATACAGTTCCAGATCATTCTAGGCTCAAAGTCTTTGGTTGCTTATGCTTTCCATGGTTAAAACCTTATGTGTCCTCCAAACTTGATGGGAAAAGTAAAAGATGTATTTTCTTGGGATATAGTCTACAACATAAAGGTTATAGATGTTTGGATGCAGAAACACAAAGGGTTTATATTCCAAGACATGTAGTTTTTAATGAGAGTACATTTCCTTTTCATGATTCTCATCACCTTGTGTCTTCTGTTTCTTCTCTTCCATCTAAGCCTATTGACCTGGAGTTTTCTTTACCCTCATGCATTTCATCCAATGTTCCATCTGGTACTTCAAACTCTTCCTCACAGAGTGTTGAACCTATTCCCATTGCTTCATCAGTACCTAGTAACACCACATAATCTAATCCTTTCTCTGTGCAACAAGTTCAAAATATTCATCCTATGATCACATGGTCTAAGAATGGCATTTATAAACTACAGGCATTCAGTGCAACCAAACATCCTATTCTTTTTTCCATTGAAGTGATCCCTACCATATACTTGCAAGCTTCAAAGTCTACAAATTGGAGATTAGCAATGCAAAATAAATTCAATGCACTCCAGTCTACAGGTACTTAGACTCTTGTCCCTCTTACATCCTCTCGAAATGTTGTTGGCTGCAAATGGGTCTTTAGACTTAAAAAAAACCCTAATGGCTCTATTGAAAGATACAAGGCCCGACTTGTTGCCAAATGCTTTCACCAAAAAGTAGGTTTAGATTATACAGAAATCTTCAGCCCTGTAGCTAAGCCTGTCATTATCAGAATCTTATTAACATTTGTTGTGCAATTCAACTAGTTTCTTAATCAGTTAGATATTAGCAATGCTTTCCTTCATGGGGATTTAAAAGGAGAAGTGTTTATGGTGTAGCCTCCTGGATTTCAAGATCCTTCTCTTCCACATCATGTATGCAAGCTCAAGAAATCATCGTATGGTCTTTAAAAAGCCCCTAGGGCCTGGTTTGAAAAGTTGTTTCAGGCTCTCAAATCTCTTGGTTTTACTCAATCATCCTCTTATGCCTCTTTGTTTGTACTAAAAGTTCCAACCTTGGTTATTATGCTGGTTTATGTTGACAATATTCTTATCAGTGGTCCTAATGCTTCTCTCTGTCAACAACTTATTAACAAGTTGAGCACTCTATTTCCAGTCAAAGATTTAGGACCCTTAGACTATTTTTTGGGCTTGGAAGTTCATAGAACCAAAGATAGTTTTTTTTCTGCATCAAGGCAAGTATTTACTTGATCTTTTACAAAAAACTAACATGGATGAAATTAAACCCTGTCATACACTCCTCAGTTCTGCAAAGTTGGATCACAGTGGTGACTTCTTACCTAATCCTACTGAATATCGTTCTCTGGTTGGTGGCCTGCAATATCTCACTTGGACCCGACCTGATATTTCTTTTGCTGTCAATCAGGTATGTCAATTTATGCATGTACCAACAATTACACATATGCAAGTAGCCAAAAGGATTTTAAGATTCCTCAAGGGCACTATCCCTTAGGGTCTTTTGTTCAAACAAAGTTCGTTACATCTTTCTGCTTACTCGGATGCAGACTGGGCTGGCTGCACCATTAATAGACGATTTACTAGTGGTTTTTGTGTCTTTTTGGGTTCTAACTTGATTAGTTGGTGTGCAAAGAAACAAACCACAGTGGCTCGTTCATCCACTGACGCAGAGTACATGTCTTTGGCTTAAACTACAGCAGAGATTACTTGGATATACAAAGTGTTGAAAGATTTATGTTTTCCCATGACTGCTAAACCTACTATCTGTTGTGATAACATCTCAGCCATGTGTCTTGCTTCTAATCCTATTTTTCATGCTCGTACTAAGCATGTTGAAATAGACTATCATTATATTAGGGAATTGGTTCTTGCCAACTTGATTAAAGTTCAGTATGTGTGCAGTCATGATCAGATTGCTGACATTCATACCAAGTCTTTGTCTAGATCCAGATTTCAGTTTCTACAATCCAAGCTTTCACTTGGAATCCTGCCTTTTTCCAAGTTTGGCTTCAGGGGGTGTAAAGATGAAGATGACAAGTCATAACAATATATGGTTATTAGTTTGTTATAGTTTCATTGTAAAGTATTCTGTTTTATTTTGTTAAAGTGAGAGAATCTGTTTTGGTTAGTTAGAGAGAGAGAGGAAATAGTCAAAGGCTATATATTAGTGATTGTAATATGCATTTGGTTTAATGAGAAAATATACTTTTCTTAATATCTAAGAAAAGCTTACAGAGAAGGCCTTGAGTTGTTATAGCTGCAACATTATCTAAGTGTTTGGATATTGAGATTCCTGCAGACAAATTAGGTTTCAGATTCTTTATTCATGGTTCCTGTAATGGATTGGTTTGTATGATCGATTCTGTGTTTCTAATTGGCTTGGAAAGTCCTATATATCAATGGAATCCATCAATCAGAAAACTTAAGAGGCTTCCCAATGGCATCCTCATTCCCCACACAAGGCCTTATTTTAATCTTGGTTTTGGGTTTCATAGCAGGGAAAACGACTATAAGGTTGTGAGGCTTGTTAGGGTTTCGCCTCCATGTGAGAATGTCGTTCTTGAAGTTGAGGTTTACAGTCTTAGATCAGATGCTGGGAGAAGAATAAGTATTGTGATGCCTTCTTATTCAAGTACTGTGCACTTCCATCCTTGCTTTCGATCTGGGTAATGAGGTTTGTCGAAAGATTATGCCTCTAGACAAGGCCGTCTCTGAGATTTTGGGGGCCCTGTGCGAAATTTATAAAAGCGCCCCTCCTTAAGATAAGTCTTAAAAAATGTAGGACAATGTATTGATGCTAGAAAAAAATCACTAAAATCAAAACAAAGTTTAGTACTCACTGATTGCAAGTTTAAAAATGTCATTAATAATAAGTAAAAAGAGCTACAAACATAACATTCACTAAATAATCAAAAGCAGTTCAATCTTAAACAACCAAAGAAGAAAACGAACTTCAAAAACTCTAACTTTAAAGTTTCACTTGAATATGTAACATAATTATATAATAATATTGAAAAAAATACCGTCTTTTATGGTGTATTATTGGCACTCAAAATATCTTATTGTACTCTAAATTTTTGTACTTAGAAAGAAAAAAAATTACTCTTATAAGGAGTGTAAGATGAGATTTTAACGTGCTAACAAAATCAATTGTTGAATATAGAACATTATTTCATAACAAAAGCAATTTTAAATATAGAATATTATTACATATAAATATTAGGTGACAAAACTTTTGGGGGCCTCTTCAAATTTGGGGCCCTATGTGACTGCACCTTTCGCACCCCCTCAACGCCCCCTCTGCTTTCAGATATAGTACGAAATCAAATAAGAAATGGAGTGTTTGAAAAATCACTCTCTTTTTTCCGTACAAGATATGGTCTTGATTTGGATTTATATGTCGACGTATGGGTTCTGGAAGTGGATGATTGGAAAATGATCCGGACGTTTTATTTGCCTAATGGTACTGGATTAGTAGACTGGCCATTGGGAATTAGAACAAATATTGGCAAAGTTCATATGATTGAGGATGGTAGAAACCCTAGGTTGGTTTTGTATGATCCAGAGTCACACCAAGTTGAAGTTACTAGAATCAGAACGAAGTCAAGTTACTCTCACTACTATGTTGATGCTTATTAGGAGAGTTTATTTTTACTCGACTGATGATCGATTTAAAGATGCTTTTAGTTAGTAGAATATTGTTTTTAAACACTTCTTATTTAATTACAATTGTGTAATGATGAGATATGTGACTTTTAATTTTTTGTCAAAACTGATATATGATTATGAGTAATGCTAAAAAGACTAAATTTGCAAACTAAATGATATGTCATCAATAAGAAATGAACACGTTTATCAATGTTTAAGTAACAATCCAGTCATTAATTTCCATATTATTTAGTTTACAAAATTTAATCTCTTTAGCAAGACTCATACAATTTGATGTTAAATAGCTTCAAAAACGAGAGGAGTGCTGTTGTGGAAAGTTGGAGTGTGAAAATGATCACCTCATTTTCTAATAAGAAAACTTACGTGAAGATCCAGATATATACACTCACTTTGACATTCGCAACCTATATACCATGTTTTATGTTAGTCTTTTTCTTTTTCACTAATTTCATGTCTCGTGTTTATCGTGTTTTGTGAAAAAAATAATACCGAGGCACATGTACATTGGGAATTATGTGCAAGGTTAATACATGCAAATTAAAAGGAATTCTTGTCGTGTCTAACATCTATTAAAATGATATCAAACAAATGTTTTGCAACATATGCTTCAGCAATGGGAACTAAGGTTTACTAGAGCATTAGACTAGCAAAATAACAAATCTTAGACCAAAAATGCTTTTAGAGAAAATAGTTTGAAACCAATTCTTATTAAAAATGTAAGTTAATCATGGAAAAACACTTGCATTTCAAGTGCTTTTGGAACCTAAAAATATTTTCTCTAAAAGTGCTTTTAGTCGTTTAAAAACACTTACCAAACAAGCCCTTAGTTATCAAGCAAGTTTTCAGTGTCTAGAAAATGAAAATTGAAAACAAACAATCTGTTAGTCTTTTCAAAGAGTGAAATGTATGTCTTCGATAATAATGAGAGATGGGAAGAGAGGAGTATTACAATAAGAGACCTTTCGTCTCTTTTCTAAAATGCGAATTTATTTCTTGACTTTAAATTTTGATAAACCATATCTATTCCCTATATTCTTCCTTTTTTCCAACTTATCATTTTTTTCGTTAAACGATATTATTTACACTAAAGGAGAGATGTAGCTTTAGTCTCACAATGTGTTAACAATAATATGGTTCAAATTCGCCTTTGGTGAGAATCGAACCTAAAACCTTTAATTTAGAAGTTAAGAGAAATACTACTAAACCGTAGTACTAATTGGCGTCACGTGCATGTTTTCAATCTCAATCATCATTATTTCTCGTATTATTCAATGTTCTTATAATAATGAAGGATTATCCAAATTAGCAGGTAAAATATTATGGGGCAAGTTAATAGGCCTCATCCATGAGCAACCAGTTAATGGACCTCAATTATGAGCAACCCGAAAAAGGGTACTATCGTAATATAGTCATCAAGTAAAAGCCCTAATTCGTTCCTCCTATAAGTTGCTCTCTAAGTCTACCCTAACTCTCCCTTGTCTCTGCGTGTCTCACTCATCGTTTCGTTGCCGCGGCCAAGAATTGCAGAGCCCGTTCGAGAAATTGAGGTATACCCATTCTACCCCTAGTTTCCCTCTCTGATTGTTTTCAGTGTTTGTGCTTTAAGGTTCATCTTCCTATATTTTGCTTCTTGTTTTGTTGTAGCAAGTAGCAACTTCCTAATAAATTTGGCCTTTTTAGTTGATATTTTATTGAATTTGCATATGTTGTGAAATTTTAATGGATCATGATATTTGTGGAGCCAAAAATAATCAAGAGGCGACACGTGGATTTTTGGACAAAAAGGACAAAATTACCCTTGAGGAGCATCAGAATTCCTACACGCGAGCAGTGGCCAAACATTCCACAATCAAGTCAAAAGTTCCCAAATAGGTATTTATTTTTAAACTTATTTCATTCATCCAAATCAAATCCTCTCCACAAGGTAACCCCCAAAACATTTCTTTTAAATTATGTTAATTGGCTAATTAATAGATTTATTACCTAATTAATCTATTAATGGCCAATTAAATCACCAATTATACCCAAAAAATACACAAAAAGCCGGTCACCTTCTCTCCCAAAGGGACCGGCCATGCACTATATATTCAACCTCATTTCCTCTAAAAACCTAGGTCTTCACTCTTGCTAAAATTGTCCAAAACTCTCAAACACTTTTCTCTCAAAATTCTAACTTTGGCATTGGAGGTTCTTCAGCCAAAGCCGCCCCCCCCCCCCAAGATTCATCGTGGGCGCGTGAGGCTCTTGGCCTTGACCTAAGGTGTTATTTGTTTTGTAGGTGCAATTTTGTCCAAGATCAAGGAGGAAGAAATTTGTATCCACAATATTTCTCAATGATTTTATTTTTGTAAAAGACCATTAATTTATGATGCCCTGCTCACTTTTCTCTGATGATGATCGATAAAACCTATGGAAAGGATAATTTTTAAAACATGGGAACCTTTTTGTAGCAGAGATAAAAAAAAAAAAAAAGAGTTACTTTGGTAGCCTTGGACAACGGAAAGGTTGCTCCTTTATGACCGAGAGGTTATGGGTTTGATTAGTGGAAATAACCTCTTTGCAAAGTAAGGGTAAAACTGTGTACAATAAATGTTCCCCCACCCTCACAAAGCGGGAAGCCTTGTTTTCTTGGGATCGCCTTTCTTTAGTAGCTGTAGTTGGATTTTTGTAGATAGATTTGGCCTTTTTTTGGATAAATTTTTTTGTTGAATTTATATTTGTGTTGTAGCATTTTAAGTTGCTTCTATGCAATTTTCTTGCGTCATGATATTTTTCCATGATTTTATTTTTCTGGGGTTAATGTTTGTTCTATGTTTAATGGTGGTTTTAGTATAATGGTCTTTCCTCTTGATTTTCCAATTTAACGGTGAGTTATTTGCCCCACTTTTCTTTAGGAAGTGTTATTGACACTCAAAAAATCTCATTTCATATTCCTCACAAGTGTATTTTCCTTTCTGAATATAGAAAATTTGGAGTGTAGAATGAGAAATTTGGAATGCCAATAACAATTTCATTTTCTTTTTTTAGTTATGTAGTCTATATGCGTTTTATACTTCATTTGTTTGAACTTGATGCCGGTTTATATTCGTTTGTTGAATTTGATTTGGAAAAGTAAAAAAGCCTTGGTTCTTTGTAAAAAAATGATGGACAATTTTGGTGTCTCTTGGTTGAGAAGAACATCGAGGTATAGTGAAAAGGCCGAGCCATCGTTTCGTTCGTCATCTTATAAATTGGCGATTCGATTGTTTCTCGTCCACATTTTCTTTTTTCTTGTCCTAAAACAAGGCATCATTTTGCATTGTTGTTTTTCTTTACCTGCTGTCTTGTTGCATACATGTTGTATTTCAATATGTTATTCTACAATTCAGCTAGCTCGGTTTACTAGATTGTAGGGTTATTGACGATTTTGTGTTTACTACAATTTTCTTTTCTATTTTTTGGGAATCATTATTAGCACTCCAAAAATCTCATTTGGTACTCCAAATTTTCTATAATTAGAAAGAAAAATACATTTGTGAAGAGTGTAGAATGAGATTTTTGAAGTGCTAATAACAGTTCACTATTTTTTTTTTTTTTTCTGTGAAGAATGGAAAACACGATCAAGCATGCTATTGTGATCAAGGTTATGGGACGGACTGGATCTCGTGGGCAGGTGACTCAAGTGAGAGTGAAGTTTCTGGATGACGAGAACCGTTTCATCATGAGGAACGTCAAGGGCCCAGTCAGGGAGGGTGATATCCTTACCTTGCTCGAGTCTGAGAGGGAAGCAAGAAGGTTGCGTTGATGGGTCATCTGTGCTGGCTATCATGACTCTTCCTGTTTAGCTCACTCCGTAGGACTTTTGTTACATGTGTCAGTGAATGCCATTTGCTCTGCGAATGCATCCTCTAGTATTTTCAGTTATGTTTCTTGATGTTATTAGCTGATGAATTGATGGATCGAGCATCAGACTTGAAAATTCGGGATGAAATTTCTTAGTATGTCTAATTTGTAGTTGAACATGGTGGATGTTACATTCTGTTTTGGATTCTATGTCGATATATGGAATAATATTTTGGTTGACTTTGAATTCCATTTCGATTGTCTTGCTCTTTGAGGTGTGAAATTGTTTGAGTCTCTGATAGGATTTTTATCATCTACAAAAGTAGGGATAAAAATACATGAAATACTTGTAAGAATACAAGGATGTTGTAGTATGGATGCTCATGCAAGGTCGTTCTCCTCAAGAACTATTTGGATAATTTATGTAGAAACAATTCCTAATTAAATACTTAAAATTGAAAGTTAAGAAAAGAGATTTTAAACTTAAGTAATATTAAAAAAAAAATTTAATTAAAAACACAAAAGAAAAGAGTTTTAAAAACCAATTTATAAAAGTACTAGGGCTCCACCATCACCTAGCAATCCTATGTATTTTTACCAATTACTTATGATCTACATATGCCACTTTGAAGGTTAGGTTTTCCTAATTTATATTTTAATTGGAACCTCCAACATAGAATGTATATCTAACATGCAACCCGTCCGGACATTCGGATCAAATCTGAACATGAGAGACTCATTATGCTTTATGAAAACCCTTTGAAAAACCATGCAACTCTTAAGATGTGGTGTTCATCTTAAGTGAAATTACAATTATTAATCACAAGAAGCCAGCATCAATTTCAGGGAACCTTCCAACCAAAACTGCATCAAATTAATTTTCTAAAGATCCTAATGGTGATCAGGCATTAAGACAATTAGATAGTTTCAATCATGTTGATCAAGAATTCAAAGTATGCATGCAATCGATCATAAGCAATTAAATAAAAATCACATATTCATGCTAAAGCTCAAGGCTTCGTCCTAGCAAAAGGAATTAGTTACACATATTCATAATTGAAATCATACAAAATATTATTAAGAAAAGGATTGAAAACACCTTAAAGTAGAAAATCTCCAAGAACCCTAGCAATTACTCTCTGTCTCCAAAGTAGCATAAAAAAAAAGCGTAGAAAAGACTAAAAACGGCAAAGCAATATATTTGCTAAGTCATCGCACAACCCCTAAAAACATAGGTTCTTTTTTCCAACTAGGAAACTAAATAATAGCAAAATATCTTAGAAAATAAAGTCCTAATTAAACTAGAAGAAATTGCGCAAAAACTGTCCAGCCACGTTTTAGCCTCAAATCTCCTCCAATTAAATCCGGCCCATAATAGCTTGTTTTGAAGATCATGACGTTCTAAACACATCTCCAGAAGGCCATAAACCCATCCGAGGTCATCTTAGGCTCCAAAAACGCAAGTCAAGCCCAAAACGTCATTATTCCAGCATTGCGCATTGCTCCTTTATTTATTGCCAGAAAATCATCGCTTGGTAGAAAAATCTGATATTTTGACACGATTAAGCCAAGTGACTCACGAACGTCCTCCAACTAGAATTACTCCAAAATTCGTCCATTTGACCATGTTTTTTTCCAGAGGAAGTCGAAAGTCCTATATTGAAAATACAATTCAAAGTATCAAAATTCTTCCAAAATATTAACTAAAATATACTAAGAATAGGGTAAAATATATAAAGTGAAATTGACTCATCAGTCTCCTTGTAGGTTCGATCTACCATTATCTACTGCACTCTTTGAGGTGTGAATTCCATTTCGTTTAAGGAAAATCTTTTAACTTCATCTCCTACATCCTCCATCTCCTTCTTGCCTTCTGTCACAAAACTCTCTGCCTCCGCAGGGCCGCCACATCTTGTTCCTCCAAGCTTAAAACTCACTCATCACGTTGCCATCCATCTGCAGATGAAGCAAGGACAACAATTTTTTCATTTGCAGATGTTTCCTCCAAGCTTTAAAAACTCACTCATCATATCGAATCGCATCCGTTCTCTTTGTCTAAGAAAACTCAGAACCCCAAAATTTGCGCAAGCTGGAATCCAAAAGAATAAAACAAAATTCAAGCAAAAGTTGCATTAGATTCAAGCAAAAAATTCCAGAACCTGTAGCGTGAGATATCTGGTTTTCGCAGTTTGGATTTTAATGTTTAGGGATGAGATAAAAGCGAAAGGAGCGGCGGAGGGAATTTTTGGTTTTGGTGGAAATGAGGGAATACGAGGAACGGGGGAAGAAATTATTAGAAAACTCCAAAACTATTTTTAACCCAGTAATTGGAGAAGCTTTGGACAAATATAAAACTTAAATTTTGAGTTTTAACTCAACCATTCAACCATTGAAGTTGGTCTTAAAGAAGTAAACTGGTTCCCATTCCACAAAATCTCTCTCCGAAGGTGTTCTTCAACCAATTCTTGAATTCAAACCCTCATCTCTAACTTTCTCATTGTGTCCTCGTTAATCTCAAACGACTACGTTTACTTCCTTACCCAAACTGCACAAGGCAGCAAAGTAAACCCCTTCCGAACCTGTGATCGATGGTGCCCCAGGATCATAGTGTTAGTGTATAAGCTATTGAGCTTACATGAATATTAGGAGTAAATAAGTCTTGTGTCTAATTGTGTATTCACTTTGGTAATTAAACCAAGTGTAGAGGTCATATTGTAAAAAGGGTTTTGTAACAGGTGTAAAGATCTCCTTGTGTCCATCTAGATGTGTGGCAGAGATCATCCTCTTTCTATTATGTTTTGTAACCCAACCGTTGTGCAAAGTGTGTGCGTGTGAAGCAATACTATATGCAGTTTACTCTCTGTGCAAGTTTTAACAGAGAGAGCACCACCATCATAATCTTCTCTCCATTGTTTCTGAGTTTTGAGCTTATCCTTATTCCTACTTCTCGTTCAACTAAAAACACTTCAATTAGAACTTTAACACATAGTGCTTTCTTTCCACAATGGATAGATGAAAGCACCATAAATTTGTAGGAATACAGATCATAGCACAAAAGAATTAGTTGCTGCAAAGAGTTTTTTTATAGCACTTGCCGAAAAAGCATCTAAAAAATGAAAATTATTAGATAGTACAGTACCATCACGTGACATTGATAGTTGGTATTACCCACCAACAAGTACATGACACGTTGCAGAGTAATTATTAAATGAAAATTAAGGCTGGGTTTAAATGCTTCCCTAACGCCGGACTCGCTTGGATTACCTCCTTCGCTACGAGTTCTTAGCGAGAACACCCAAATTTGAAAGGATTCCAAAGACCGTCCATCCTGAGAGAGAGAGAGTTGTCGCTCATACTGCGAGAGAGAATCGTCGCAGGCCTTGCTCGCTCCTCATCCCGCCCTCCCTCCCTCGTATAAACGCTCATGGGAAACAATGAAGTTATTTTACTAGAAAAAAATGTGTTGGTCACCCATAAAACTTTGATATCTTATTTTGAAATGATTGATAGTTTGGAAGTGCACATCACAGCGTGGTTGATGTCAAGACTGGTCAATGTGATTTTTGCAAGCTAATGGCGGCCACTTGTGTTTCGTACGTTGAACAATTGAGAGGGGTACAAGATAAATTACACAGTAAGGGGGACCTAAATTTGTTTTTTGAAGTAGAGTTTGGGCCGGTAAGTCCCTCTTATCTATTGTTGTGACCCCTGGTCCGAAGCTTTTACAACTTCGAAAGAGATCGTATCTGACAATTTTATTGCCTCTATAAAATGCTCTAGGATCTACGTCCTATTCCTCTCCCTCGCAAAACCAAGAAAGATATCATGCTTTTCTTTAAGCTTTATGAACCTGAGAAACAAAAGCTAGGGTACCTCTCGATCTTTCTGCTCGGTTACCATCTGCTTTTGGTACACATTTGCTGATTTAAGGTTTCTTTTGTGTTGCCAATTTCGTTGGTAGGCTTTTTGTGAAGAGTTATAACAAGCCAATAGAAATTTTAGCAAAACTAAATCTGGTTTTGCCCCAGAGGAAGAGATTGACCTTTATGAGGTATGTTTCACCTTTTTTTTTTTTTTTGGCATCAGCCGTGCACACATATATGTATAATGTATCATGTATATATTTATGCTTGTTATCATGTGTGTATGCATGTTATGACTAATTGAAGCATGCTTTTGTATAGCGTCCTTAAAAACTAATTATATCCGCTTTTGTGCTGCATTCAGGAAGTATGGTTTGAGCTTCGTATTTTGTGCGACCGCATTGATAGGACAGCCTCATTTCAATTAAGTCAGGTAAAATGCTTATATATTGCATTCTTGGTATATGTGAATAAGTGTCTGCTATAGGAACTAACTCAATTTGATGCTGTCTATTTACAGCTTGTTAACTGTTTGATGTTATGTTTTCCAGATTGAAGATGGGGATATCACATGCTTTCAGAAATCTACTCCACTCGGAAGTGAAGAAGAACGCCAATATTCCAATGTCCCTTCATTTCTGGAAGATGGTTATTGTGGTAGTTAATGTTACATAGGGCATAAGTTCTGCGTTCAAGTGTCTCTCACTGAGCTTTCATTCTTTGAAGCATAAGTTCTACGTTCAAGTGTCTCTCACTGAGCTTTCATTCTTTGTATAATTTAAGACAAGGTTGAAAAAAGAACAAGAGGAGGAGGACAAAAAGAGAAACAAGGAACAAGCTCACCTTTATACTACTATTAAGGTAAAGAGTTTCTCTGTCCCCGTTTTCACCGTTCCTTTTTTCACAGTGCTAGTACATGTATATATTTGGTGCACGTCAAAGAATTATAAGAGAGCGATTTATTATTCATATGCTTAGGTTGCTCGAGATGAGGTCCTGATCAAACAAATTGGAAGGGATATATATTTTGACCTTTTGGACCATGACAAAGTTCGTAGTTTCACCATTAAGAAACAAACGCCCTTTAATCTTTTCAAGGTATGGCAGTACAGGTTCACTTTTATTTCTGTCTGCTTTATTCTTTTCCTCCTTTGAGGTTTGTGTGTGATTTATGATTATTGAGGGCATCAGATTCTTCATTCAGTTATGTTATTACGAGAGTCTCTGATAAAGCAAAGTTTTGCAGGGTCTGGTTGCACAAGAGTTTGGCATACCAATGCAATTTCAGCGGTTTTGGATTTGGGCCAAGAGACAAAACCACACATATCGCCCCATTCGACCATTGACACCCGAGGAACAATTAGAATCAGTAATTACTTTACACTTTCTACTTTTTAAGTGCTTAATGCATGGACTTGTTGTAAGTCCAGATTTGAAATGCTTATGAGACTAGTAGTGTTGTGACGTGCTCATTGGTGTTCGTCAGAGTTTGGTATAGGTTCCTTATGCATTCCAATCATGACCTTTTGTTTTGCAGGTCAAAACATTGGGAAGGTCTACCAAATAAAGAACACAAAAACTGCAAGCTAAAGTTATTTTTGGAATTAGATCTTGGGCCGGTAATCCAGTCTAACTCTATCATTGTTACGACCCATGGTTTTATGCTTAGTGCTGCTACACTTGCTGTATGAAAGAACATTTCTTATGATTTTATTGCTCCGATGAAATGCTCCAGGATCAACATCCTATTCCTCTGCCTAACAAAACCAAGGAAGATATCCTGCTTTTCTTTAACCTTTATGAACCTGAGAAACGAAAACTAGGGTACCTCTGGCTCTTTCTGCTGAGCTAAATAGTTTTTCCTTTTGATTTGTTGCTTGCTGATTTAAGTTTCATTTCGTTACCAGTTTTGTTGGTAGGTTTTTGGTGAAGAGTTTAGCAAGCCAATAGAGATTTTAGCAAAATAAAATCAACTGGCTGGTTTTTCCCCTGATGAAGAAATTGAGCTTTATTAGGTCTACTTCACGTTCTTTTAGCAACAGTTCTGTCATAACTAATTGTCATTACTCTATTTACATATTTGTATAATTTGCATGCTTCGGTTCGGTCTAGCATTCTGGAGTAAAAGTTTTATCTGTCTGTGTACTATCAGGAAATAAAGTTTGATCCTTGTATCATGTGCTAGCACATTCACAAGTTGACGTCATTTCGTCTAAGTCAGGTAACTGTTACAATAGGTATTAACTTTTGTAGCTTCTATGCATATTTTTCATTCGCTGTTATGCTTTGTTTTCCAGATTGAAGATGGGGACATTAAGTGCTTTCAGAAATCTACTCCACTTGAAAGTGAAATAGAATATGAATATGCGGATGTGCCTTCATTTTTGGATGATGTACACAATCGCCAGGTACAGGATGGTCTTTATTCGATTACTGTATTCTAACATTAGGCATAGTTTTGTAAACTAACTAGATTGAATGATTTTGATGCTCTTTAGATTGATACCGTTCGTTATTTGGAGAATCTAAAGGAGGTGGATTCTAGTGCAGTAAATCAGGTAAGTGCCGCTGTATTACTCTAGTTCTTAATGGCGTCTAATTTACTCAAAGCTACCTCGTTATCAGAGTTTTCCTAATAACAAACTCGGCAAAATGAGGGGTGAGGGGCAAGTCCACTCAACTTATACACTGCCTGTAACTTCCGTGCATATGGTTATTTACAAAAACTTACTGTTTGAGGCTTTGAGCAATTATCCCTTGGGTCGTCTTGGCTTTTCTAGGATTCTGATCAGCTCAATCCCATTCCAATCTCTACCGCACTCATTCCAGCCACCATGGACACTTCTCAGACCCAAGAACAAGCTGAGGTAAAAGTTTGCTAAATTCTTAAACTGATCATTGTATGAAACCAGCTTCTCGTGCTAATTTTGTGCCTTTATGTAGGAAGCTCTTCTCCTTGAGGCAAGGGTGGATGAGATCCCAGCGTTAACCATGTCTTTACCAACCACTTGGACCTCACCAGCAACTCCACAAGGAGAGGTAAGAATCCAACTGGTCCACATTCAAGATGTAAAATTAATCTCTGTAATTTGTACTTAGTTACGGACTGTGATGCAGGCCGCCCAAGTGACCTTAGAGTCCATGGCCACAAATTTTGGCCATGGGACAGCCAGCAGAAAAATTGATACACAAAATGATGGCCACCAAATACCTGTGTGAAGCGTCCAAGACCTAGCTGGTCTTCTTCTCCAAAGGATGATGACCTAACTCTGCGCAGACTGTCTGCTGCTGAGGAACAATTGAAGTCCACTTCAGCCAGTGAACCATCAGCTGAGGCTTTGGCTGCATTAAACACGGTGACCTGCCATGCAAGGAACAGTCTAGCCAGTCCTTGCAAAGATGGGGCTTATGAGGAGTTCAAAGCAGCCTTCCAACTCTTGACTGAACAAGGGACGATCCCTTCGAGGATCACTTCCATGCTTAAGGATCTTCTTGCGTCTTTGGAGGGTGACATGTCTAAGTTTGTGGCTGCAGAAAAGGAATTTTCCCAAGGTGGCGAAGTGTTTGCAGCCCAACATGAAGAGATCAAAACTCGAATGGAACTGGCCATGCAGAAATGCAGAGAGAGAGCAAAGACATTGTGTCCAATTATGATGCCAAGGTTGAAGAACTCGAGGCTGAACTTGCCCGAGTAAAGGCAGAACGAGCGGGGGCAATGGAAAGTCTAAAAAGGGCAGTGGATGAAATGGAGCCTCTTGAGCAAAGCTTCGCAGATAGCTCTTCAGAATCCGAAAACTTCACTGTCAGGCATGCCACCTTGACATTACAAAAGTGTGGCCCTGTTGGAACCTGGGTCGTCGTACAAGATGTACTGAAAAAGTACTTACAGTTTTAGTAACCTTTGAACAGCTCTTTAAGTTTTAGTAACTTTTGCTTATGTGAATGGCCAATCTTGGCTCGAAATTATGTATAAGTGTTCAAATAAATGAAACCTAGCCATTCGATGCTTTGATCCAAACAATACTCTTGCACAACTTTGATAGTCCAACGTTGTCTTGAACTATAGTTAATGCAATGCAGGAACCAGATCAAAAGCATATTAAGTAAAGCTGGCCCCTTAATGATTTATGTATTAGTTGCCGTAAATTATGCCTCTTAAAAGATCTAATGTGTATTAAGTTGGCTCTTTTCAGATTCATGTACGAACCCTATAAAAGGTGCTACGTTTTAAGCTTCGAAAAAATTTTGGTTTTTATCTAAATGTCTCTGCTGTTGTAATTACCATACATGAGATGCCAAAGGCTGGAGTGAGTCAGATATCTACTCCTCTCCAATATGTACACAATCTCCAGGTACCGGCTGCGCAAAGTTTTGCTTGGTTTTAAGTTCAGAGCGCTATTTATCATCACAGTAAGGCATGAATTTTTCGCCCACTTTTCCTGTGTTTCTAGTGCTTCCTGTATTTTGTTAAATGTTAAATCTAACTATATGTTGAAGGATTTGATGCTTTCCAGATCGTACACTTCCGTTCTTTGGGGAAACTGAGAGAGGGGGATTTTAGTTTAGAATTGTAAGTACAAAAAGGTGCCTCTCTCGGATCATGGATCGTTGTGAATGATGTACTTGATAGGATTAAAAGCACACCACAAAGTAGCACACAAATGTCCTATTGATTTTCCTTATTAACACTAAGATTTGTCAATTGTAGCATATGAAAATAAGGGTCTTTCCCACAGAATATTGTTTTATCTAACTACTTAAAATGTCACAAAAACTGGGTTGCTGTCCCTACTGACCAGCCACCGAAAAATAATTATTAGACCAACTTACATTTATCTAAAGCCTACGAAATTTTATATGAAGACACTAGACACAAAGAGCTACACTCACACAAATTTTTGGGATTTTTGGAGTTGATTTGCTATTTAAATTAAATCGAATAAAAACAGGACAAAAACAGATTTTAAGTAGTTCACAAATTAAGAAAAACGAGTTAGGGGAATTGCTATCCACCACCAAATAATCATGCAAACATATTATGTTTCATTCAAATTCCTTCTATTTCCGGATGAAGATGCTCAAGTTGGCTCAATATTAGAACTCAACCTATTACTTTCTTATGTAGTATGTTAAGAGAATGGTGTTTTCAACTTAACTTAGTCCCTAACGTGCAATCTAGAATGGCGTGTTCATAGATTTAATAAGTAGAAATCATTAAGAACGAAAAGAGTTTGAGTCATCACAAGGCATCGTAAGTACTAGCGTTGTCTTACTTATCCTAGAAATTGGTTCACATGTTAATCGCAATTAACAAGTACTACTCTAAAACATATGTAGGTCCTCATTCGACAAGGGCAGGCACACACATATTCATAGCATTAGAATCCTCGATATGCTTACTATGCATCTATAGAAAATACATAAAGAATTCATCAATGAGACAAGTAGTGAACCAATTTTCATCCATTCATAAAAGTAATTCAAACGAATTGTAATCATATTCGGGGCTTCAAAACAGCCCCTAACTACTAAAAATTAGTTACACATAATCCTTAAATAAAACCCAAAGAAATACATGAGTTTGAGAAGATAAAACTGAAAGAACAGAATGCCAAGATTTCCTCCTTCCTTTCCTTCCTTCCCCAACGTAGCAGCCTTGCCTTTTTTTTCTTCCTTTCCTTTCTTTTTTTCCTATCTTTGCCGCTGCAACCTACAACATTTTTATTCTTGCTTGCTGCCACAGTTTTTCGTTCATAACTCACCCCACTAACAACCATTTAGTAATTACAATAAGTGAGAGGAAATGGTAAAACAATTGTAACTCCTTAGGTAGCCTTTATGCCCATTACTCCCACTTAATTTTACATTTCCTTTGATATTTGAATAGGTGTCAGCTGGCTTGTTCTTGGCTACATCAGTTTGTAGCTCGAAAGGAATACTTACTGCAATTGCTTGCTGCTCAAGCAATTCACTTTGTTGTGGTAATTCTTCAAAATCTGATGATATGATATGCTGGTAGCAATCAACATTCTCACCCAAATTTTCGAGGAATTTAGCATTGTGTGTCTCCATGATTCTCGAATGGCTATAGGACAATAAAATGTAAACCCTTTTTATTTTTCTGAGTAACCAATAAACCTACAACTTATAGTTCTTGGATCAAGCTTCTTCTCGGTTGGATTGTAGAATCTTGCCTCGGCCTTACATCCCCAAACATGGAAATGGTTAAAGCTCGGTTTTCTTCTAGTCCATGTTTCGAATGGTACCAAATTAAGACTTACTTGGCACTTGGTTCAAGATATATGTTGCTGTTTTTAATGCCTTTCCCCAAAGGAAAATAGAAAGTTGTGAGTGTGCAAACATAGACCTTATCATATCTTTGAGGGTGCGATTTCTTCTTTCTGCCACCCCGTTCTATTGAGGGGTCCCAGGAGTGGTATGTTGTGCTATGATGCCGTTTTGTTCAAGATAAGTTGCAAAAGGCCCTTTGTGTTGTCCAACCTCAGTGTACCAGCCAAAATAGTCACCACCTCTATCGAATCTCACAATTTTAATTTGTCTTTCAAGTTGTTTTTCAACTTCTAAATGAAAAGATTTAAAACAATCCAAAGCTTCAGATTTTTCCGAGATGAGATAAACATATGCATAACGTGAAAAAATCATCGATAAAAGATATGTGATAAGATTTTCCATAAATGGTTTTGTTTGGAAAATGTCTACATATATCAGTGTGTATGATTTCTAGTAGGGATGGACTACGGTTTGAACCTAATTTTCTAGTGTTGGTGAATTGTCCTTTGAAACAATTGACACATTCTTTGAAGTCACTAAATCAAGATGTGGCAACATATTTTGTTTTGTCAAGATGATGATTCTTTCTTTCGATATATGTCCTAACCTTTTATGCCAAAGCATGGAGGATTTTTCAGAAGTGGACATTGCTTTTGAACCAACAGTTTGAACATTAAAGCATTCATTTTTGTACGAACAATCCAGTTGCCACATATTGATTTCAAGATAAGCATTGCCAAGCAATTTATTATTATCATTTGAATGGTAAAACTTACACAATGATTGTCACCAACAAAGGTAAAGCCCGACTTAACTAAATTAGATGCAGAAATCAAATTCCTTCTCATGGAAGGTACATAAAGTATTGGACTCAATTCTAAAACAAATCCAGATGATAAAACTAATTTGACACTTCCTATGGATTCAACAACTACTTTGCTCCCATTTCCTACATAGACATTGTAGACTTCATTGTTTATCTCTCTTGTTTTTTGAGGATCCCTACAAGGAATTAGTTATATGAATGGAACACCCAGTGTCAAACCACCAACTTTGAGGAGGAATAAAAACTAAATTTGACTCAACACACACAAAAACAATTATAATATTACCTTTCGTAACAAGCCAATTTTTGAATCCACTGCAATTCTATCTTAAATGACCTGTCTCTTTGCAAAAGTAACACTATTTTTCTTTCTCAATCTCAACATTAACACATTTAATTTTATGAGACCCCTTAGAGCTGTTAGCATTTTTAAATGAAGAACAAATTTCTTTCTTCTTCTTCTTACCAGCAAGCGTAGTTGAACCAAAAGTAGAGTCCCTTTTGCGTTTTTCATCTTGCAAAAAATTCACATCCACATCCTTGTCCTTTTTGAGTCGATCTTCCTCTTGAGCACACATTGAAATCAGTTCATCGATACCTTATTTCTCCTTTTGAGTGTTATACGAAACTTTAAGTTGCCCATATTTAGTTGGTAAAGAATTCAAAGCCATGTGGACTAAAAATTGATCAGCCATAGGTAGCACAAGATCCTTTAGTTTCTGGGCAAGATCAACCATCTTCAAGATGTGCTCTCTGACACTTCCCACACCATCGTACTTCATTGATGTGATTTGTGTAAGGAAGGTCCCAGTTTCTTCCTTTTATGACTCCTTAAATTTCTCTCCTACTACAGCCAAGAAATCCTTTGCATTGTCATTCTTAGGAATGCCCCTTTTAACCGACTGAGTCATTGCCTTTTTCATGATCATCATGGACATTCGATTTGCCCTCTCCCATTTTTCAAACTTCACCTTTTGGTCAACAGTACTCTCAGTAGTGATGGCTACAGGTTTTTCCTCCCTTAATGCCAAATCAAGATCCATAAGTCCAAGCACAATCTTGACGTCCTCCTTCCACTTCTTAAAGTTGGAGCCAGTCAGGGTCTCTATATTAGTGAAGTTAAGAGACGTCATATGGGGTGCTGGATGCAAAACATGAAAACAATATTATTCATTAGTTAGTTAATCAAACAAGGAAAACTATTGTTTCAATATTTTCCCAATCATAATCATATAAACATGGTATCATCTTCGGATAGAAACCATTTATACTAGGTTTGCATAACTAAGTCATTAAGCACAAGGGCAATTTGCACAACTCCAACACTTTTGAGCAGATGAAGGGTGCAATCTTGTCAATTTAATGACTCATTATACATTGATTTACTTGTTTGACTTGAATAAATAACACTTTTGAGCAAATTATTATTCACTTAATACAAATAAACCTCATATCCAATCAGTTGAACAGCAAGGCAAAAACAACAATCCAAACACTTTTGAGCAGATTAGGTGTTGTAATTCTTATTTATAATTCCCACTATGTTTGTCAGTTCATTATTGACAAACATATTATGAACCCAAAAGGTCTTCTGATATTGCTAGTTTTTCCAGCATTGTCGTCATCTCCATTAAAATGGATTACCTGCAAAATATAGCAAACATAGCTCGAGGAATACCAAGTAGCCTATTATCATGTTTTGATTGATTGGTAAGTCGCAGATTGGTAAGGTAAGAACATATAGCGGAAGCAATATTTTGTCCAGGATTATGTATAGTTTTGTATGTGTCAAAACTCTATCATAGTCTTTAATAAAAGTTAAGAACCCTCATCAGGTTGAGTGGCTCTAATACCACATGTTGGGATTAACATTTATAAATAAGTCAACAATAAATTCAACGTAGTAATAGGATTACAGCCATAAGCAACCTGATATAACAACCTCAAAACACAATACCATGTAGTCTACATAAATGACTTACCTGGCAAAGCTACCATCGAATGATCAAGAGAATCAGTCTTCTACTTCCAGCACACAATGATGATCTCTACTAGTGAATAGGGTTTGGTTCTCGAGAGTCTTGTTGTGTGGAAGCAGGAACTTCTTCAATACGTGTGTGTGTGTATCAAATTATCATCTTAGAGTTTCACTCATACTAGCCTATTATTAGTAGTAATGATGAACTCTATTTCCTTAATAAGTTTAATCTCATCGTGACTCTCATATTTCAATATATACTTTATAAGAGCCTCAGTTAATTGGCTGCACAATTATTAAACTCCACAACTCCTATTATATATGTCACAGCCCGTCCCGAAATATTTGTATCGATGGCGTGAAATTACTAAAGTACCCTTGAACGGTTGTGGCGTTGTGGTTTTTGGTTGGTGATCAAGCTGGACCACACACACACACACACACACTCCCACATACCATACACACCAACACTTAGACCTCTCTCTTCTCTCTCTCGGATTTTCTTCCATTTCCGTACAACTGTACGGACAAACCTTCAACCAACCATTTCAGGCACGGATCGAGGTTTTAAAGTTAACATTCAAACTCCTTGCAAGCCTAGGAGTTGATCCATACCTTTGTTTAGACTTAAAACCTTCAAAAACCCTAGTTTCTCGTGAGCTCCGATTTGGGTATTATTCATGCAATCGTGATCGTGAAGTTTTTGGAAGTTTTTAAGCTTCTAGGGAGCTTTAGAACCTCTTCACGAAGCTCGGAGAAGAAAAAATGAAGTGTTTTGGAAGTTGGGAAGTTGAGTTTGGTGAGTTTCAAGTTTGGCTGGATTATCGTGGGTTTTCCCGGAAAGATTCCGTTGTATTTAAGTCCTAAAAGTGATAAGGTTTTGTTCTACTCGTTGTCAGCTTCATTTTGGTACAAATTTCATGGTTTTTGGTTGAGAAATAAAGAAGATATTAAAGTTTTAAGTTTTTCCAGTTTCCGACGACGCAGACAGCAGTCGGCAACGGCTCCGGTAAGGATCACCGGAGAAGACGAAGAATATTCCGTCAACTTTGAGGGAATATACTAAAGGCGTCAGGTATATATAACGGTATATTCCATTTTTGGACGGAATATTCTCTAACTTCGTTAGGTTTTCCTTACGTGTGCCAGGCACGTGCCTGCGAGTGGCCGGTGCGTCTGCCAGTGCCTTGGCCGGCGCGTGGCGGTGCCTGGATGGTTGGAAAAATTTTCTAAAAATATGGGGATGTTCGTGGTGTTGAGTAGATCACGTTGGTATATTCAAACACCCCATTTGAGCAATGTTTGAGAAGTTATTACCTAGTTTTGGTTTGTACTTTAAATTAATGTTTATATAGTTGTTTCGCATATAGGTGAGACCTATCCTCAGGATGAGCGCAGTCAATCGAGGCTTGGGGGCTACGACCCTTCCACATACCAGTGAGTGGGCTTTTGGTTTTCCATATATACCTATATACTTGAGATTTTTCCCAAAAAATCGATTTAAATGAAATTATGTTTAGAAATGCCATGTATATTGATTTATACGTAGATCATTGAATTAATATAGTGTGCATATTTTGATTTGACGTTGTGGACGCTCACGTAAGTACCAGATGAGTTGTAGATTGTTAATGTAATTGATGATTATGTGAGATGTGTTGAGAGCTCATAAACCTGCACCCCGATGTTAGTGTTCCCGCCCAAAGTTAGGGCACAGTCTTTCACGTGATGTTCACCTCCCACACCATACACTCACCTTGGATCCAACTTAGGTGCACAGTCCTGTCGCACAGACCACTATAGGTGGTTCTGACTCGTAGGTGACCCGCGATTATTCGCACAATCTTCACTTGATCGTAGCACTTGAGTGTATTTATTTACATCCAGTCTTGTCGTACAAACCACTTTAGGTGTTCCGACTCGTGTGCAGATATATTTGTTGAGATGTGGATTTAAGCCGTACAGGTCACGTTAAGTGACTCCAGCTAGATGGATGAGCTCTAGATTGAGCCGTACAAGTCACGTTAGGTGACTCCGGCTGATATATCATTTGCATTGATTTATATCACCTGACTTACATATATTTTTATGCTGAGATATTTGACATGACATATATGTGGATTTTGCTAATTCGGGTATGGTTTCAATATATGTATATATTCTATTTTCTGGGAAATTATACAGGTTTTACGGCGAGGGGTTAGAACTTTTGAGAAATGAAATGATTTTGAAAAGCTTTGTTTTTTACCACTCACACTTTCTGTTTTGCGCCCCTCTAGGTTCTAGTTAGGAGTGCTTTTTGGTGGCTTGCGAGAAATCCACGGCAGCTCTGACAGATTATCACCATTGTATAGTCACCCTTGGGTGTTGTATAATTAGTATTTGTCCTGCTGGACTGCACTTAGGCTACTTATGCTCTGGTTGTGAATTCACACTTAATCTCGCACTAGCATGTTATCTTAGCTAGTACTGCTAGCAGTTGGTTTTTATTTATTCGTATTTTTATTATTATTATTATTGCTTATGCACTGTGCACATGGCTACGTCACCCTTACGTGACGGCCTGCACACCTTGATTTCGGTCGGAATGTGTCAATATAAAGGATCTGAGATTCATTCAACCACACAACTCGTACAATGAGTTACAAGTAATTCAAGAAACCTAATTGTTTTCACATTGTCATTCAAATGTAGTCTAACAAAAGTTACTAGAAGTGAGGCAGCTCTTTACGTTTTACGCTTCTACCTCTCCTTATTGCGTTTACTCGTGGACGATTGTTATTTTTGTTGGTTAATGGCACTTGTTTTGGCAACGTCTGCTTTTATCGTTTTCAGTTTATGTTTCTTGATTTTTAGCATCAAAGGGTTTAATATTTTTTGTTGTTGGCAGTATGTCAGATTACTTGAACATGGTTGAATGTATCACAAATGGGTTAACATGGCATGTATGTGATAGTGTGATCTTAGGTACGTGATAGTGTAATCGTTGTATTAATAAATAGACTTTTGGCTAAAATAAACTAATCAAATCTCAGTTACAAAACTGATTAAATTCAAATATCAACATATGTCCGTGTTGTCCAAAACGTTAGTTAAGAGCAAATTTGGTATCCTTTTCTTCTTTCTCTATTTTTCTCTCTTATATTTTGTATTTAAAAATAAATAAATGGATAAATGATAAGAAATATCTAAACAAAATACAAAAACACATCAAAATCTATAAGCATCAAAATCTATAAGCAAAGTCCAGTAAAATCCTCAAAAGTTCAGATTTTCAGTCCTTTGCTCTAAACAGCTGAGCTACCATATAAAAACAGTAGGATTTTTCAAATTTTATCAAATCTATCACTTTAGGAAATCCTTTAAAATCTTTCTAAATCAAAATAACCACAAATTAAAATTAATTCGCCAAGCGAAAAATGAAATTGTAGCAGTCTAACGGGGCCGGGTGTGAGTAATACCATCAAAGCGGGTCGGGTAAGGAATCCGTAACGTAAACCGACTCGACTGGCATTTCTTTGCTCGATTAGATCTTCTGATGGAAGCGGACGAACCAATGCTTGCACCGCACTCGGATTTGGTCGGAGGCTCTCTGCCAATTGAAGGTTTAAAATTTCATCAATTTTACAATTTTCACATTTTCTATTTAAAATTGCATAATTCATCTAAAAAGATTTGATTTTTGTGTTAGTTTGGTGCAATAATTTTTTATTGGACACGTTTAATAACCATTTTGTTTTTTTATTTGATTTCAATTTTTATAAAATCAAATATATGTTGATTTTCTTGTATCACACGAAAAGTAGTTACTAAACAAACCTTAATTAATTGTATTATTTTTATAAATAATAAAAATAAAAAATGAAATGATTATCGAATTTTTCTTTGCAATTTTTTATTTTTAAAATTTATGGTGTTTGTGTGTGTTGTTAGCAGCGGAAATGGAGGACCTGGATCCTCCACCCGTAGATTTCACTTGGAAAATTTTCAACTTTACTAGCCTGAGCGCAGAGAAGATCTACTCTCCTGTCTTCACTGCTGGTGATTATAAATGGTAAATTTCCCCTTTTCAACCACTAGTCCAAAAGTTGGTGTATGTGCCTTCAGTTTGGTTAGGGGTCTTTTAGTGTATTGCGCCGGTATTTCTTTTCTATTTGGGGCCAAATATCTATATGCGCGCTAAGTTGGTGAGATCTTTTGTTATCATCCGTTATTTACAATCATCACGTGATGGGAGTGATGGGCACATGATTGTATATGATGGGTGATATGGCAGATTTTCTCATTAAGTTGGCTTATTTTATATGTTACTGATGGAATATTGATTGTTTTGGAATGTTTGAACAGGCGGATACAAATGTTTCCAAGGGGAAACAATGTGAAGGGGTTGTCCCTGTTTTTAGATGTGGCGTATTCTGAGACATTGCCACACAAGTGGTGTAAATGTGCGACGTTCAGCTTGACTGTAGTTAATCAAATCGATAGCACATACTCAATAGAACGGGGTATATTTCATTTTTATCATCCTTATTTCCTTTTGGCATTTTGAATTTGTGTTCTCGCTTCGTTTATTTACACAATCACCCCTCGAGGTTTTTATGTTTTCATTTGGAAGCATGAACTTCCGAATTTATCCCTTAAAAACCAAAACAAAAATGGGACAAAGAACTTTCACCCCTCTCTATAACACCTTCACATTTGGGAAGCATGATGGCCTGGCCATCTATCCAATGGTGGTACCAAAAAAATTTAATGTTTGAAGGTTGAAAAAAGTATAAGAAAATTGAGGATAGATAATGTAGTTCGCCAACAAAATTGGAAGGGCAAACTAAGAAAATTCTTGGGTTGAATAGAGTTACCTTTTTCTGTGCAAGGTTAGTATACATTTGAATGAATGCTTAATTACCTAGCTGTTACTAGCATGTGTACTAGATTGGAATTTGAATGGTTCATGCTATTGTTTCGATTATTCGCTTATGAGGAAAGCATTGAGGCAACATGGAAAAGTTAAAGAACCTTACTCACGCAACAGAACTATAATTTGAAATGTGTTTAATCTAATCAGAAGGATCTTGATTTTTGTGTGCATCTTACCCGTTATTCATTCTTTGTATGATGCTGCAGGCACAAAACACATGTTCAATGCAAGAGACAGTGAGTGGGGATATTTATTTTTCATGCCTCTTGATGAGCTTTATGAGCCTAGCATGGGCTATCTGGTGAATGATACAGTCGTGATTGAAGCTGAGGTTGTCTTTTCTGCTATTAATATCAAGTATTGCACACTTTTTGAGCACTTTTTGATGGGTATTTCAAACACTTACAGACCCCTAGACGACTTGAGATAAGAATTTCATTGACTACAGCTTGTCTCCGAGGAAGTAGAAGATATATCCCACGAGCTTCGGTCAATTGAATTTTTGCAGTCTCTTGAGGTCAATAAATAGCAAAGTTACCCTTTACAAAGTGCCCAAATGCGCTATAGATTATATGTTTGACTAAATGTTTAACAAAAATTAATGGAGGTGGTACATGCATGCTAAAACATGAGTCTGCTGTGTTGTAACTTGACAAGATTTTTTTCTTGGGCGGCATGTGTGCGCAGCCCAACCCCCTAAATAAATATTGTGTATGTGCAATTTTTTTCATTAATATTAAATCAAGTATAACTATTGCATTCAAGTGTCCAGCTAAGAAACTGAACTGCCATTGCTTGTTTCACTTCAGATACGGTTGAATAACGAACAAAAAGAGGAAGAGGAAAGAAGAGAAAAGGTTTTAGCAAACCTTTATACTCTTGTTAAGGTAAAAGCTTCCTGTCTATCCGCGTTTTTAGTATTTCTATTCAAAAGTGCTAGTTCATGCGCTAGGTATACATCAAATTCATGGAAGAATTATATGGTTAGGTTGCTCGAGATGAGGACCTCGCAGAACAGATTGGAAGGGATTTCCATTTTGACCTTGTAGACCATGACAAAGTCCAAGGTTTCTTCATTCCGAAAAAGCATCCCTTTTTTGTTTTCAAGGTACAGTAGTCCAAACTCACTTTTGTGCTTTCATTTCTTGTTTTTCCTTTCTCCCTCGTTTGGGGTTATGGGACTGGTGACGGTAAGTGCAACTGATTTCTACTTTCAAAATGGTTCACAGGAGGTGGTGGCTAAAGAGTTTGGAATTCCAGTGCAATTTCAGCGCTTCTGGTTTTGGACTACTAGACAAAACTTCACATATCGCCTCCATCGACCATTGACACCTGAGGAAGAATCACGAACAGTATTTACTTACACTTCATACTCCCTGCTCCTACCCTATCTGATTTATCCCTGGATTTGTTACTTGTTCCTTTGTTAATTCATGATTCTAGTTGTGTCTGACTTTCTATTTTTCCCCCACCTGGTTTTAACAGTGAGTCTTGTTTGTTGTAATTTCATGTAACGATTCTTCATTTCAGTATTAATTAATTGTCAATGGGACTCTCTCCCTCTCTCTTTGTCTCTAGATTTTAAATGATTAATAGTGTTTTATGATGTCGACTTGTGCTTCGTAGGTTGGACAACTGGTAAATGTACCGCGTGAATTTCACCTGCGGTTAGGGGACTATTCAGAGCTAAGATTGTTTTTGGAAGCAGATTTTGGGCTGGTAATCCATTCTTGCTTTGTTATTTTCAGCCATGATTTTTGGCTTATTGCAGTTATAATTACATGAAATAGATCTTTTTTATGATTCTACTGCTTCTATACATTGCTCCAGGATCTACGTCCTATTCCTCTGCCTGACAAAACCAACGAAGATATCCTTCTTTTCTTTAAGCTTTATGAACCAGAGAAACAAGAACTACGGTACTGATCCCTCTGGCTCTTGTTGCTTGGTTATAGTATTTTCTCCCTTTCATTTTTGTTCATTAATTTATTACTTTTTTCACGAAATCCAGGGAGGTGGGATTTAAACTCTGGCCATACGTGTAGGGGCAAATGCTCTCTATCACTAGACCTATAAACCTCCACCTGATTAAAGCTTTTTGTTTGTGTCACTAGTTTTGTTGGTAGGCTTTTTGTGAAGCTGGATAGTGAGCCAATACAAATTTTATCAAAACTAAATCAAATAGTCGGTTTTTCTCCTGAGGAAGAGATTGAACTTTATGAGGTTTGCTTCACATTAATTTTTTAGCATCAACTGTGCCATAACTTACATTATATACATATAAGTATGATGTATGTATGCGTTCTTATGTAAAAAAATGCATCTGTTTTTATGCCTACATTCAGGAAGTAAAATTCGAGCCAAGTGTAATCGGTGATCATATTGACAAGAGGACCTCATTTCGATTAAGTCAGGTAAGTGTTTTTATTTTCATGCATGGCGTATTGTAAACGAGTGCTATAGGAATTTACTGTCTCGACGCCTCTATAGGTGTATTGCTGGTTAACTGTTTTGTGGTCTTCCTATCCAGTTTCAAGACGGGGACATTATATGCTTTCAGAAATCCACTACACATGAATTTAATCAAGATTATAAATATTTTGATGTCCCTTCATTTTTGGAATATGTACGCTTTCGCCAGGTACATGCAATGGAAGCTTTCACGGTTATTTCACCTCCTTTTACTTGGTTATAAGAGTAAGCCTGGTTTTTTTAACATAACTATATTGAATGATTTGGTGCTCTATAGATCGTCCATTTCCGTTCTTTGGATAAACCGACAGAGGATGATTTTATTTTGGAGTTGTAAGTAACTCTGTCAGGAACCATTGTCCCTCATTGTTGGAGTCCATCATTGTTGTGTTAGTCAGTGGTATAACTGTTGTTTTTTTGTTTTTTTTTTCCTTGTTTTCTAGGTCAAGGCTAGACACTTACGATGATGTGGTGAAGAAGGTGGCTGGCAAAATTGGTTTAGAAGATCCTACCAAAATCAGACTCACTGCTCATAGCTGCTATTCTCAACAACCTAAGTCTCTACCGATCAATTATCGGGGAGTAGAGCAATTAAAATATATGCTCATCCATTACTATCTAGTAGGTGCCATTGTATTAAGTTGTCACTGTTATTTAACTCTCACTTGTATAAGTATCATGTATTATTGATGCTCATTATTATTGTCGATCTCTTTACAGGTATGTGATATTCTGTATTATGAAGTCCTAGACATCCCGCTGCCAGAAGTGCAAGCCCTAAAAAGTTTGAAAGTTGTTTTTCATCATGCTACAAGAGATGAGGTCCGTGTGAAATATTTGGTCAGCTTTCCTGCTTACGCACCATTATTACGTTTATCTACTCATCATAATCTTTTGTAATTTGTTTGCAGTTGGAGATTCACAATATTAGATTGCCCAAACACAGCACTGTTGGGAATGTGATCAATATACTTAAAAGGAAGGTTAGATGTCCCTTTATTTTGGCATTGCTAATATGTCGCTATTACTTGTTATTATCCGTGATTTTCCATTTTCCTCTTATAGTTGTGTATAACTGATTCTACTCAATGTATGATGTACCTGAAAAAGGTCCAGTTGTCTCATCCAAATGCAGAGATCAGATTGCTTCAGGTTTACTATCACAAGATATATAGGGTAACTACTTGTGCTTGTATGTCTAGTGTATCAGCGTTTTAGCTTCTTTTCTTTCTTTTCATATTTTTCCCAGAAATTGTGGCTTGCGCGCTTGTGATGTTGATTATGTATGATTCCAGTGCTTGTATGAGATACTTCGTTCTCTTATTTGAGTTATGTGTTTCAACGTGATGGCGCATTCATAACTTCTCGTGTTCACTTTTCAGGTCATCCCATGTAGTGAAAAAATTGACAATATAAATGAGCGGTGCTGGACTTTGCATGCCGAGGAGGTGAGTTCCTTTCTGGCTTCTCTATTTTTAGTTTTTTTTTCTTTTACAGAGAATTTTCTTCTTTGATTCACTTGAACATTTGGACTGCAAGAATCTGGTTTTATGGGCAAGAAACTGTACCATTTATTTGGTTTTTTTATTCGCATTCCTTTACTATCGGACTGGATTTGCCCCAGTGTCTTTTTGAAGCTGAGTTGTTTCTACCTTTTCTGTATCAGATTCCAGAAGAAGAGAAAAACTTGGGTCCTCATGATGGCTTGATTCAAGTTTACCACTTCACAAAAGAGACTGCAGAGGGCCAGCTAACGGTATTCGATTTTTTTTTTTTTTTTTTTTTTTTTTTTAATCTGAGAGTGAAATTTGGATAATTTTAAATGCAATTTTTTCTTCCCAGAATCAAAATATTGTGTTACTATTTTAATTAAACACGGAGAATGGTTTCACTTGCACCAAGTACTTTGTGGTTATTTGTAACGATTTTCTTCAACATTCTTTGTACATTTCAAATAGCAAGTAAACAACTTCGGGGAACCTTTCTTCCTGATCATCCGTGAAGGTGAAACTTTAGCTGAAGTTAAAGTACACTTACAAAGGAAATTGCAGGTCCCCGATAATGAGTTCTTGGAGGTACGTGAACCACACCTTATATTTATTGGAGGATCACTAGCTGGAATTAATGTCTCTTAAGTTTGCTTCCTCATCTATTTCCCTTTTGATTGTGCAGTGGAAGTTTTTATTTGTGTCATTTGGTTTTATAGAGTACTTGCATGATTCTGATGTTGTTTCCAGCCGTCTTCAGGTTTGTCTATGGCTGATTACAATTCTTTTTTGCTATGGGTATTGCGTTGTCAGTTCTTTAATTCCAATGTTATGGTTTTTGTTTTCCATAGAGAAGAGACGTTTATGGCCGTGCATGGGAGCAGTGCCTTGGGCTGGAGCACTCTGAGAATGCAACTAAGAGGGCTCAGCTAAGCGGTGCGGGAAAAGAGCTTGGCCAACACGAAGACATCAATGCTCAGATGGGAGTGGCCGTGCAGAAATGTCAAAAGAGAAGATATCTTGGCCATCATGATGCAGAACTCGACGCTGGAACTGGCCCAAGTTAAGGCAAATCCAGCAGAGCCATTGACGAATCAAAATACTGAAGTAGATGAATAGAACCTGTTAAGCAAAGGTTTGCAGATACCTCATGACAATCCGAAAGCTCCAGTCAGGCAGGCCATGTTGACAGAACAAAATGGGTGTCTTAGTTGGAACCTGCGTTGTTGTACAATATGTTCTGAAAAAGTACTTTTTAAGTTTTATGAACTTTTGCTTCTGTGAGTAGCCATTCTTGGCTCAAATGTTTGTATGAGTGTGCAAAGCATATACATAGAAACGATGCCGTTCTTCTCTGTTATGTTCAAACAATATTTACTGCATGTATCAGTAACCCAAGTATTATTATGTGACCCTAGTTGGGTTTATCTGGTGAATTATAGTCTTTACTTCTAAATTTAGTTGGAGCATCTCCAATGGGAGATTCATGATGCTTTGAAATGGGCATTTTATATTTTTTTTTGGTTGGCCATAAAACTCTCGAGTAAGGATATGTAAAACACCCATCTTGGGCGGAATATGTAAATAAAAATAAAAATTTTATGTTTTTTTTTTTTTTTTTTGACATCTTTTGGAGGTGAATCCCGCCAGAAATGGGACTCAAACCTTACATCTTGTAACAACCCGTCTTGGAATTGACGGAACGGAAGAGCATTTTCGTATTTCAATCCACTTTGGATTGTAAGATATTTTGAAAGGGTTACTATTTGAGTCTTAAATGGTGTGCCAAGTAGGGCCCCCTTTCCTCTTTTGTCCCACTTCCCCGTGCCTTTCCTTTCCCCCTCACACAACTCATGGACCTCTCTCTCTTTCTTGTCCCTCACCTCTATTCTCTACAACTCTCTTTGTCTCTGTCTCTTTCTTCTCTTCACGCTCTTTGTACTATCTCCTTTCTAAGAACAAACATACACATACACACACACTCAACCCTTACGATCACAGCAAGATCACTACATTATTTCCTTTCTCTCATTCATGTCAACCACATCATTTCATTGTAGTTTTTCAATTCCTAACTCGATCTTGAGCTTAAACGCGAGTTTTGGGTGGATTATAAACATAAAACAACTCGGGAAAACACATCCTCAGTTTTCCAACGGAAATCATGAGTTTTGCAAGGTATTTCCGACCCACTCCAACGATAACTCAACTTCGTTTTGGTACGGATTTATTCTCCATGTTTCTAGCTTCATTTTGGTTCAAAAATCATTGAAAATAGTTGATATTTGACCCTAAACGGAGCTGGGGAAACTTCATGGCCTTCCCTTCAGTTGAACTCTGGCGACCTGCGAAGGAAACTAGGCCGCGCCCAATCCTGTTCCCAGGCCCAAGCCCAAACCCAAACTTAGACCAACCCAATCCCAAGCCCAAATTCAATCTGAGCCCAAACCAACCCAGGCACAAACAGTCAGCCCAACCTATTAGGCCCAAACCATAGGCTCATTAACTCTAGCCCAAACCCAAGTAAGTAACCCAAAACCCTTGACCCATGGGACCCAAACTCTAGGCCTAAACCCAAACCACTACCCAGCCCTTTAGCCTTATCTCGGCCCAACCTAAAACCCAATCCAAACCCTCTAGACCGTTGACCCGATCTAACCGTTGACTTCGGTCAGCGTTGATCGTTGACTTTTTGGGTTGACTTTTTCGGGTTTCAATCGGGACCCTTCCAAGGCTAATTTTGACGTCCTGAATCCGTTATGCGTCCGTTTCCCGAAATTCAATCGTTTGAGTAAAGTTTTATTAATTGGACCCTTTATGTGCTTAGGTGCATTTATTGTGGCATTTCCGTCTTCCCTAGTTTGCATGGCTTTTCGACAGCAAAGTATATGTGAGTGGACCTTTTCCAAAATGCATAATTTTGCTATTAGAAATGCATACATGAAAAGCATGATTTAATGGTTACGTTTTATGAAACATTTTATGAGTAAATTAGATTTTACTTTTTATGAGATATCATGTTTTACTGAGAATATTTTGGAATACCATGCTATATCGATTTCATGTTCTTTATAGTATATATGATGGATGACTATATACTAAGAAGATGTTTTGAGACATGATGTTTGAGCTACTGAGCTCTATTGAGATATATGTACTTATGTTGGAAAGATTATATACAATGTTTTTCGCTTATCTAGCGGTCACTGTTCTGCCTACGGGCGTATGTTTGGTCTACAGGCGTATGTCTTGCCTTCGGGTGAGTATGATACCACCATTTAGCACACTATATATGATATATGTTTTATGAAAGGTTTAATGGCATGCTAGGGTTTTCGAAAAACCTATCACATATTATGCTATTAGTTTTCATAAACTTTGGGGGTTAGTATGTTGTGGAATAACTATGTTTGTACTACTTATACATCAACTTAGTCCACTTATGTTTTGTTTTGCGCCCCCTCAGGACTTAGAATCGAGGTGTACAATCCCGGCGTCAAGGCACTTTCGCATCGGCATCTTCTAGTCCTCTCGATGTAAGACCCATTCCTTTGTTAATTCAATTTTATATTATTTCTTTTTAGTGTTCAAGATTAGTTGTATGCTCTGAACACGTTCCTCATTTACATATTAATTATATTTAAATTTATAAATCCTATTTATATTCATTGGTTCTCATGCATATTAGTGTGGCTTCGTCACCTTCAGGTGTCGCCCAGCACGTGCCTACCCTGGTGTTTGGAGGATATCAGGGTCGGGCATGTCACGTCTCTTCCATTGGAAAAGAACTACAATAGATATTTTCCGAAAATTTAAAATGAGATGTAATTATGGCTTTTACATTGGAGATGCTCCTAATGTAATGAATGCAGGAATCAAGCTCAATGTTTACTAAAGAGTCTTTCCATTTTTTTTTTACATTGTAAATAAAGCATATAAAGTATAAAGAAGAAAGAGTATTTTAGGGTCTCTCCCTACGTATCACTAGAGGTGTCAAACAAGTGGGCCGATACGAGCACGACGTAGGCACGACCCATTTAAACAAGGCACTATGACCCAAGTCCATTTGAATAAGGCACGACACGACATGATTCTTAAGAGGTAGGTGGGCCAGGCCAACCTGGGCCAATTATGACGATCCCATTTATTCGTTATCTTTCAATTATAAATATACGTTTTAAGGTTAATAAGATTTAATATTAATGATATTTAGCTTAAAAATATGTTTAAATAAATTTGTTTAATATTTTAAAATAACTAAAGTTTGTTATGCTGAAGTTGATCTAAGCACGGCTCAATATGGCCCAAGTTTTAATGTTTTATTAAGGTGGTTGACCCAAGCACAATTTTTATATTAATTCAGCAAAAGCACGACCCATGATGACCCAAGTCTTAATGTTTTATTAAATGGCATTGCCTCGCCCGTTTAACACCTCTACATATCACAACCCCAAAATTATGTCTTTCAAAATTTCTACTTTGTGGCCCCATACAAGGAGCTAACTTTTTGACCTAAGAAAAAGTTGCATATGAAATTCTTGTTACTTATTGCTTGTGCTTGAAGCAAGTGTTAACTTGGAGCATTGCAAGTACTTTTCTAATCTCTCGATGTGTTAGTGATGGTGTGAGGCTAGAGTATTTGCTATGTGATTGGATTAACATTCTTTGTTTCGTTACACACTTACAGATGAGGTTGAAGAAAGAACAAGAAGAGGAGGACAAAAGGAGACATGGGAAAACCGAACCTTTATACTATTGTTGAGGTAAAGAGTTCTTCTCTGACATGGCCCAAACTTGATATCCCCAAATATCAGGGTAGGCACGTGCTAGCCGACACCCGAGGGTGACAAAACCATTTTAAACATGCATCTGAATTAAAATATGTGATTAGGAAGGAATATACTAATGCAGAACCATGTTCAAAGCATACAACTAATCAAGAATAATGTGAAAGAATTACTATCGAAAGGTACGAACCGAGAAATGGGACCTACACAGAGGAGGTTAGAAGATACCTAAGCGGAAATGCCCTGACGCTGGGGATCGCATGCCTCGATTCTAACTCCTGAGGGGGCGCAAAACAGAAAAGATGAGTAGACCAAAGTTTATAATAAATAGTACTAATAATAAGAAAACTGTTTTCTTTATGAACATATTAACCCCCTGTTTTGAAAACAAATATAATACTACATAATAGATTTTCTGAAAACTCTAACATGCATTGTAAAACATGTACGTGTAAAACAATGCTCGATAATGGTGCTATCGCCACCCAAAGGCAAATCCATAAATCTTATCAATACTGTACTCTCTAGGGGTATCATAGTCGCCCGAAGGTAGTACATGTCCATCACCCGAAGGTGAAGTTGTACGACACTGGGTTACGCCAGTGAAGAAACATTGTAGGCCTCATCACCCGAAGGTGAAGCTGTATGACTCTGAATTACGCTGGAGAAGAAATATATACATCACATATCCCCAATTGTGTCATATGGCCATAGAAATCTACATACCTGTGTTGTGTGGATATGTTGTATGATAACCCACTAGATAAGCACAAAAAACATTCCTCAAAATTCATATCAAATCCAGGGCTCGAAAGCTCAAAGCTTCATCACATAAATCCAGGAAAAATCTTATTCGTAAACCATAAACAAATTGTATTCAAAAGCCATAGAATTTCATATATGAAAATCCCATATGTCATAACCTTTAGTAAAATGTAAATTCGATAAATCATAAATATCTCGTAAAAACAATTTAAATAAGTCATAATTTCTTCGTAAATCATAAATATAGAAAATCCGTAAAAACATATTATAAATCATGCTCCATTCATGAAATATGCAATGCATGCAAGCCTAATATTTTATAAAAACATGCAAGTTTAGAAGGGGTTCACTCACAAGTACTCCTCTATCGGATAGCCGTTCAAACTAGGGAGGACTGGATCATTTCTAACCGATGCATCTAAACACAAAGATAATACATTTAATAAAACTCTACTACAACAATGAAATTTCAAAAAACGGACAGCAAATTCGGATTCGACACATCGAAAAACCCAAAAAGGGACCTCGGGTTCCCCTACGTGCCACTACACGCACCGCCACCGGAAGGCCACGAACCTCCACGTGCTGAGTTGAGTCGCCAGAAAGTTTGCCGGAAAATTCGTTGGCGTCGTCGTGGTTGCCATTATGTACGACAGCAGAGCACAATACCTTTAGTGGAGGCGCGTGTGTTCCATGCGTGCCCACACACACCCACGTATGTCCTATTTGCCGATCGTGAGACTGGGTTTCAAACTTAGGTCGGGTCGGATATGTGTTTGGGCCTAGGTTCTAGGTAACTGGATTGGGTCTAGGTGATAGTAAATAGGTTGGGCCTATTTCTGGTTTGGGCCTGTGTTACATAGGCCCAAGGTTTTGGGCTAGGTTTAGAGTTGGGTTATGGGTCATGGGTTATGTCGCCCTGGTTTCAGACTATGGGTTCGGCCAAAATCTGGGCAGAACTTCCCGAGCTCCATTCGAGCTCCATTCTACACCATTTGCATTGATTCAAAAGTCAAAATGACGATACAAAGATAAGGAATAAGAGTATACCAAGATGAGATCGAGTCGAGGTCGAGATTGACCGAAAAATGGCCTGCAACTCACGATCCTTTGCTGAAAAACTTGGAGAATGATTCCCGAGTTGGTTTTTGCATCAAATGTCACCCATGTTTCAAAAACTACCTAAACTTACTCCTAAACATGATCTACGAATATTTAGAGTTGTTATCAAGCTTACCTCGTCAATAAAATGGTGAGAACTCGCCATATTTACTTTTTACATAGTGAAGGTAATGTGCAACGAATGAGAGAGAGAAGTGAGGGTTTCTTCTCATTCTGGGCTCGTAGAACTTGTAGGTGAGGAAATGGTGGTGGTGTGAGGGTCACCAGAGGGAGAAAGGCCAGTAAGGGCGGTCTCAATAGGTGTTATCAAAGAGGGTTTGAGGTTTAGGTGAGAGATAGACAAGGAGAAAGTGAAAGTGTTCTAGAGAGAGGCTTCACGGGTAAGGAAGAAAATACCCTAGAAATGGGGTGGGGAAATGCCACGTGTCTGCCATGTAGAGGTCTAAGGTGGGGAAATATCTCCACTTGTGAAATTATTGAAATGCCCTTGATGTTCATAAATCGTAGAAGCTTCGTTTTAGCTCCGAAGTCAATTCTGATCACGCCTATGCCTTCCTATCGACGTGAATTACGGAAATAAAATAAATGAAAAATTCTAATACGTCAACGAACTAAAGTCAACAAAGGTCAACCTTTCCATCATTAGGGGTATTTTTGTAATTTTAACTAATTAAAATGGAATTTTCGAAACGGGTCGTTACATTCTCTATCTCTATTTTCGCTATTTTTTTTTAAAAAAAATGCCAATATATAGGTATGCTTAGGTTGCTCGAGATGAGGACATGAAGGAACAAATTGGAAGGGATATATTTTTTGGCCTTGTGGATTATGACAAAGTTCGTAGTTTCCCTATTAAGAAGAGACACCCTTTAATCTTTTCAAGGTATGCCAGTATGGGTTCAATTCGATGCATTCATGTCCACCTTTTCGTTTTCCTCCCTCCAAGTTCTTAATTTGGTTTTTAATTATACTGAGAATCCTTAATTTTGAAATGGTCCACAGGAGGTGGTTGCAAAAGAGTTTGGCATACCAGTACAATTTCAGCTGTTTTGGATTTGTCTTCAGAGAGAAAGCAAGTCTTATAGCCCTAGTCGACCATTAACACCATTGTTCTAAAAATTCCTGCCTAGCGCCGCCTAGGCGCTAGAAGGTTGGCCACCACCCCGATTAATGCTTAGGCATTTGAAAATTAAGAAATGGGGCCTAGACCTGCTTAGGCATCCGCCTAGACCGCCTAGGTACCCGCCTAGCCGGCCCATACCCGTCTAGGCACCTACCTAAGTTGCGACTCACTTAGACAGAAAATAGATAACTTTCATTTTGCATTTTATTGTTTTCAATAAATTGTAAAATGCTTGTTGTAAACTTAAATGAACACACATTATGTGCTTGTTCTCTATGTTTTCACTATGTTCCAATACATCATAATATATATATATATATATGTCATTCTATTTTGTAGTTTATGATGAAATTATTTATATTTTAAGTATAAACTAACACTTTTTCACACGAAATATAATAGATTTACATAAATCCGCTTAGTCTGCCTAGGCGCTAGGCCCAACCCGTCGCCCGACTAGCGCCTAGCGCCTAGCGTCTTTTAGAACATTGATTGACACCCTATGAAGAATTACAATCAGTATCTACTTTACACTTCCTACTTTTGAACTTGGATTATTTGTCTAAAATCATCACTTGTTCCTTTCTTAATTTGTAATCCTCTTGTTTTTCGAGTTTTTTTATTTATTTATTTTTTCCGCCTTGTTTTAGCTGTGAATGTCTTCCTTGTTACCTTAGAGACCGAATGATTTGAGTCTATGCAATAAATTGGTGTTTTTTGTTTTGTAGGTAGGCAAATTGAGGGGTTTATTTAATGATGCACACTGCATTGCCAAGCTAAAGTTGTTTTTGGAAGTTGAGTTTGGGCCGGTAATCAGTCTTACTCTATCGTTGTTAAGACCCGTCATTTGAGGCTTATTTCAGTTACAGTTGCTGTATTAAACATTTTTTTTTCTTACTATTATATTGCTTTGATGAAATGCTCCAGGATCGATGCCCTATTCCTCTGCCTAACAAAATGGAGAATGATTTCTTGCTTTCTTTAAGCTTTATGAACCTGAGAAACGAGAAATACGGTTAACTCTCTCCCTTTACGCTGAGATCAATATTTTTTTTTCTTTTGATTTGCGCTTACTGATTTAAGTTTTGTTGTGTTGCTAGTTTTGCTGGTAGGCTTTCTGTGAAGAAAACTTACTGTACACCATGGATTTTGTCAGAGTTAAATCAACTGGCTGGTTTTGCCCCTGATGTAGATTTTGAATTTTACAAGGTCTGTTTCACGTTTACTATTTGGCACCTGATATGCCTTTGCTTAATCTTGTTAATTCAAAACTCTTGGATGCAAGCTTCGGTATAGCATTCTGGAGCAAATTAAAGTTTCATCATTTTGTTTGCTACATTCAGGAAATAGGGTTTGATCCTTGCATCATATGCAAACACCTTGACAAGGGTAAAGCGTTTCAATTAAATCAGGTAACTTGCTATATTGTATGTTTGGTGTATTGTGAACAAGTGTCTACGTTAGTTTACTGTTCGATGCTTTTTTTCCAGATTCAAGATGGGGACATTATATACATTCAGAAAATAACTCCAATTGAAAGCAACGAAGAATATGAATATCCTGATGTCCCTTCATTTTTGGAATATATACAGAGTCACCAGGTTCGGGATGGTCATTATTCAGTTATTCTATCTTAACATTAGACGTAATTTTTAAATGTAACTAGAGTGAATGATTTGATACTTTTTAGATCGGTCATTTCTATAATTTTGTGCTAACCTTCTGCCTTTATTCAGGTAACTGTTCGTCCTAAGGCTGAGATGGATGAAATAGCAAAGACCGCTAAGTTTCGTGCCTCTTTTGATTTAGTTGGCTCTTTACCTACAACTCGGGTGCTAGCTGAGCCAAATCCAACAGAAGAGGCAAGAAACTGACGAGTTCACATGCATGATTTTAGATAAGTCTCTGTACTGATTTATGTACTCTTATGCAGGATGCGGGAGTGAACATGGAGTCCTCGGCCACTACTGATTCTAGCCATGTGACAGGCCAAAATGATATGGGACGACTGTCTGCTGCGGATGAAGTATTTGTTGGAAATTCAAATAAAAACAGGCTGTAAAAGGTTGCTTCTAGCTGTTAGTTTCTTTACAGGTTGTATCCACACATGCTGCAACTACAAAGACTAAAGTTTCCTCCATGTGCTAGCTGAAATGGTGATGAAAGACAGCAAGTGTGCTGCCATGTGATGTGCTAGCAGGAAGACAGCAATGTGCTGCTGTGTATTAGCCGAAAGAGTGTTGATTGCAAGCTGGAAAGATAGCTGCATATGTGTGCTAGACTGTCCAAAGTTCTTGCATGTGTTTTAAAGGGTGTAAAGATGTTAAACACCCCATTCATTCATGTGTTGTTGCATTGTTTATCAATTTCTGTTTTGTATAAATAGGCCATCTTGCTAAGCTTTATAGCATCCCATCCAAATCCCATTTCCATTCTCATTTTCAGCTTGTAAGCTTTAAGAGTTGTAAACTCTTCTAATATTTCAAAGTGTTTGTTATCACCAAGCTTGCTACTTCTTTCATATATCAAAGTCCAAGTGTTTTACCAAAGCTTGTTGCTTCCCTCCTTTCTCTATTTCTTTGTCCAATTTTATTGAGAGTGAAAGTGAGAGGTGTGATAGAGTTTGTAAACTTATCACCCACATATTTTGGTATTGAGTTAGTAAACTCTTGTGAATACCAACAATTGGTATCAGAGCCAGAATACCATTCTGGCAAGTGCAGTAGCTATGACGTCCAATTTAGTGCAACTCCAAGTTCCCACATTGAAGAAAGAAAATTATGAAAGATTGTGCATCCAATTCAAAGCATTGTTTGGATCACAGGAGCTATGGGAAGTTGTCAGTAGTGGGTATGTTGTACCCACTGCCGAGCAAGAAACCGTATATACTGCGGATCAAAGGAACACTCTCAAGGACTTACGAAAGAAGGACCAAAAGGCGATGTATCTTCTATACCAGGGTTTGGAAGATTCAACGTTCGAGAAGGTTGCAGAAGCAACAACGAGCAAGCAAGTATGGGATACACTCAGTATAATCTACAAAGGAGTAGATCGAGTCAAGAAAGTGAGGTTACAGTCACTTCGAGCAGATTTTGAAACTGCTCACATGAATGAAGGGGAGAGCATCTCCGACTATCACTCAAGGCTCATTGTGATAGTAAATCAGATGAGGAGAAATGGCGAGAGACTCGATGAAGTACGAGTTGTGGAGAAGATACTCCGGTCACTCACATCTAAGTTTGAGCATGTGGTGACTGCCATTGAGGAATCCAAGGATTTGGAGGTGATGAGCGCAGAGGAGCTACTAGGATCCCTCCTAGTTCACGAGCAACGCATTCAGAAGAATGCAAACCCTACAACACTAGAGCAAGCTTTGGAGTCAAAGTTGAATATTGACAAACCAAATGGAGGTCGTGGGCAGTGGAACTCACGTCGTGGGAGTTCATCTAACCGTAGCCGAGGACGAGCTCGAGGAAGAGGTAGAGGCTATGCACAAAATCGAGGTCAGTCTCAAGAGTGGAGATCTACTTGAGGAAATGCGCATATCCAATGTCACAATTGCAAGCATTATGGACATTATGCCAATGAATGTTCACATAAAAATGGTGAGCATGTCAACATGGCAGAATCAAGTGGAAATACTGATGAAGAACTTACAGTCTTGCTAGCACAACATGATTCTAGTAGCCAACAAGATGTTTGGTATTTGGACTCTGGTGCAAGCAATCACATGTGTGGAAAGAATGAGTTTTTTGCCGAACTAAAAGATGGGGCCTATGGATCTGTAAGTCTTGGTGACTCCTCAAAGTTGCCAGTTGAAGGCAAAGGGAAGATCAAGATCATCCAAAAGGATGGTAAAGAAGAATACATCTCCGATACCTACTACATACCAGGTATGAAGAGCAACATTCTAAGCATTGGTCAACTGCTCCAGAAAGGGTACATTATACATATAGAGAATATGTTTCTCACTCTCAGAAATGCAAGGAGAAAACTTATTGCACGTGTTCAAATGTCAAAGAACCGAATGTTCCCGTTGAAGTTAAACACAAAGATTGGGAGTTGCAACATCGGTGTGATGGAAGATGAGTCATGGAAATGGCATCTTCGATTTGGCCATCTTCATTTCAATGGCCTAAAGTTGTTGTCAAGTGGAGGAATGGTTCGTGGTTTACCCCAGATTGAAGCCACATGCCAAGTATGTGAAGGTTGTGTGCTTGGCAAGCAAGCACGACTATCGTTCCCTGTTGGTGATACATGGAGAGCAAAGGCACCACTGCAGTTGGTGCACACAGATATATGTGGTCCATTGGATCCCATGTCTTATGGAGGTAATAGGTATTTTATTACCTTCATTGATGATTTCAGTAGAAAGACTTGGGTCTATTTTCTCAAGGAGAAGTCAGCTGCCCTAAAAATTTTCAAGGAGTTCAAGGCACTCACAGAGGCTGAAAGTAACCACAAGCTTGTGGCTGTGAGATCAAATAGAGGTGGAGAGTACACCTCCAATGCTTTCCAAGCATACTACAAGGAGCAAGGAATTAGGCATCAACTTACTGCTGCCTATACCCCACAGCAAAATGGGATAGCCGAAAGGAAGAATCGAACCATCCTTGACATGACAAGGTCCATGCTTAAGGAGAAGAATTTGCCAAAAGAGTTATGGGCAGAAGCTGTAGCTTGTTCGATTTATTTGTTGAATCGATGTCCAACAAAGAGTGTCAAGAGGATGACACCACAAGAGGCTTGGAGTGGATACAAGCCGAATGTTACACACCTAAGAATTTTTGGGTGTTTTGCATATGCTCAAGTTCCAGAAGCCAAGAGGAGGAAACTTGATGATAGAGGTGAGAAGTGTGTGTTTGTGGGCTATAGTGAAGAGTCCAAGGCATACAAGCTCTACAACCCACTAACTGGCAAACTAGTGGTTAGTAGAGATGTCATCTTCAGTGAGGAAGAGACATGGAAGTGGAACAACAAAGAAGTCAGTAAAGAGAAGATCGTCTCCACTGATTTTGAAGAACCAGAAGTTGTACCACCTATTGAGCAACAGCATGCTCAAACAATCACAACAACTCCAGTGCACAGAATTGCAAGGAGTGGTCCTACATCTAGTGAGGAAAGCAGCTCCTCAACTCCAGTGAGGTTAAGGAGTCTCACAGAGATTTATGGACAAGAAGAAGAAGAAACCAATTTTTTCTGCTTCTATGCAGACCATGAGCCTCTCTCATTCAATGAAGTTGTGGAAGAAAATTGTTGGAAGAAAGCCATGGAAGAAGAGATCCATGCCATCAAGAAGAATAACACTTGGGAGTTGACAAAGCTTCCACCAAATCAGAAGGCTATTGGTGTTAAGTGGGTGTACAAGATCAAACGCACTGCAGATGGGAGTGTAGATCGGTACAAATCAAGGCTTGTAGCAAAGGGCTACAAACAGAAGTATGGAGTGGACTATGATGAAGTCTATGCTCCAGTTGCAAGACTTGACACGGTAAGATTACTAATCTCTCTTGCCGCTCAGCATAAATGGAAAATTTATCAATTAGATGTCAAGTCAGCCTTCCTTAATGGAGTTCTTGAGGAAGAAGTGTACGTGGAACAACCGGAAGGCTTCCAAGTACAAGGAGAAGAAGAAAAGGTGTATCGTTTGAAGAAGGCTTTGTATGGCCTCAAGCAAGCACCACGAGCTTGGAACTCAAGGATTGATAACTACCTTCACCAAAATGGATTTCAGAAATGTCCATACGAGCATTCAGTTTACATGAAGAATGGTGCAAAAGGGGAGTTCTTAATTATTTGTCTCTATGTAGATGACTTGTTGTTTACAGGAAACAATGAAGCAATGTTCTGTGAGTTCAAGCAATCCATGTTCAGTGAATTCAAGATGACTGACAATGGATTAATGTCATACTTTCTTGGCATAGAAGTGAAGCAAGGAAGTGACGGTATCTACATCTCTCTACAAAAGTACATGAGAGATATATTGGAGAAATTCAATATGGACAAGTGCAATATTGTCAACACTCCAGTTGCAACTGGATTGAAGCTGTCCAAGGAAGGAGAAGGTGAGTTTGTAAACTCAACCGTGTACAAAAGCTTGGTTGGAAGCCTAAGGTACCTTACAATCACAAGACCTGATATAGTTTATGGTGTTGGACTCGTGAGTCGATACATGGAAACACCAAGGGAGTCTCATTGGCTGGCCGCCAAGAGAATTTTGAGGTACATAAGAGGTACTCTAAACTATGGTCTATTTTATAATTTTGGTGAAGATGCAAAATTATTTGGTTATTCAGATAGTGATTGGGGAGGTGACCAAGATGAAAGGAAAAGCACAACTGGCTATGTGTTTTTTCTAGGATCAACAGCTTTCTCATGGACTTCAAAGAAGCAATCAATTGTTGCTTTGTCATCATGTGAAGCCGAGTATGTTGCTGTAACCTCAACCGTGTGTGAGGCAATTTGGTTAAGAAATCTGTTGAAGTCAGTGTGTCATCCACAAGTGGAATCGACTGTGATTCATGTGGATAACGTGTCTGCAATCAAACTTGCAAAGAATCCTGTTCAACATGGAAGGAGCAAGCACATTGATACCAGGTTCCATTTTCTAAGGGACCATGTGAAGCAAAAGACAATTGAGCTTGTCTATTGTCACACAAAGGAACAAGTGGCTGACATCTTCACTAAGCCACTACCAGTTGAATCATTCCGGTTATTGCGTGAAATGCTAGGCATGAAGGCATTTTGATTTGAGGGGGCGTGTTGGAAATTCAAATAAAAACAGGCTGTAAAAGGTTGCTTCTAGCTGTTAGTTTCTTTACAGGTTGTATCCACACATGCTGCAACTACAAAGACTAAAGTTTCCTCCATGTGCTAGCTGAAATGGTGATGAAAGACAGCAAGTGTGCTGCCATGTGATGTGCTAGCAGGAAGACAGCAGTGTGCTGCTGTGTATTAGCCGAAAGAGTGTTGATTGCAAGCTGGAAAGATAGCTGCATATGTGTGCTAGACTGTCCAAAGTTCTTGCATGTGTTTTAAAGGGTGTAAAGATGTTAAACACCCCATTCATTCATGTGTTGTTGCATTGTTTATCATTTTTTTTTTGTATAAATAGGCCATCTTGCTAAGCTTTATAGCATCCCATCCAAATCCCATTTCCATTCTCATTTTCAGCTTGTAAGCTTTAAGAGTTGTAAACTCTTCTAATATTTCAAAGTGTTTGTTATCACCAAGCTTGCTACTTCTTTCATATATCAAAGTCCAAGTGTTTTACCAAAGCTTGTTGCTTCCCTCCTTTCTCTATTTCTTTGTCCAATTTTATTGAGAGTGAAAGTGAGAGGTGTGATAGAGTTTGTAAACTTATCACCCACATATTTTGGTATTGAGTTAGTAAACTCTTGTGAATACCAATAGTATTGAAGTACATTTCAGCCAGTGCACCATCAGCTGAGGCTTTGGCTGCATTTGGCACTGTAAGCCTCTATGCAAGGAGTAACCTAGCCACTCTCTGCATGGATGGTTCATACGACGAGCTAACTGCAGCCTTAAAACTTTTAGTTGAACAAGGGGGCATCCCTTCGAAGATAACTTCAGAGTTGAAGGAACTTATCAAGTATTTGGAGCGTGAAATCCCATAGTATGTGGCTGCCGAGAAAGAATTTTCTCAAGGTGGTGAAGAGTATGCAGCCCAACATGAAGAGATCAAAGCTCGTATGGAACTGGCCATGCCGAAATGTGAAGGAAGAACAGACATTGTGGCCAATTACGATGCCATGGTTACAGAACTCGAGGCTGAACTGGCTCAAGTTAGGGCCAAACGGGCAGAGGCAATGACAAATTTAAGAAGTGCTGTGGATGAAATGCAGCCTCTTAAACGAAGCTTCGAAGATAGTTTACCGAAATCAGAAAGATTAATTGTCAAGCGGGCTAAGTTGACAGCACAAAAGGGTGCCTCTTTTGGAACATGGACGGCTCTTAAAGATGTGCTGAAAAATTACTTCTAAGCTAGAAACTTCCTTTCCAAAATCAACTTTTATGAGTATGCAAGGCAACGCTTAGAATCCTAGCAAGTCGTGTATTCAGTTAGCGAATGAATAATGAACGGATTAAATTAGTGTCAAATGCAATAACCCTATTTTGACAAACTTTAACTAGTCTCATAATTTCCAAAAGATTGCTTGCCAGTTTCAAGGCAAGGAGTTTAAACATGTGCTTCCGTGAAGCCAACTTCACTGTTGATGCTCTTGCTAAGATTGGTTAGAGATCCTCAAATTCTCATGTTTGGATGTTCAATCTTACATTCGATGGTCAGTCAGCTTGATTGTGGAATAGTACAGTAGTTGCCCAAGGGCTTCTTTTTGTAATTTATCTTTTCTTATTCCAAAAGGAGAAGAAAAAAAACTTGTGTCGTATATAAAGAATTTTATATGTATAAACATGGAAGGACCCAGCAATTTTAGCAGGAGCGATTTTAATAAATAGAATAAAGTTTACACGGAGTGATGTTAGAATGACCATATTTTTTCTACTAATGGTCAAATTTCTAGCAGGTATTTTTCTAATTTTTCTGTTGGTCTGATGGTTATTCCGATACATGAGATGCCAAAGGCTGGAGTTCTAGCTATGATTGACATGCTTTGTTTGAATTCAGATAAGGTTGAAGGAGGACAAAAGCAGATATGGGAAAACCGGACCTTTATACTATTGTTGAGGTAAAGACTTCTTCTCCATCTTTATTTTCGCTATCTTTTTTCCTTCCGAAAATGCTAGTATATAAGTATCGGTGTACATAAAAAAATTCGTTTTACTTCGGAAAATGCCAGCAGCGATATAGAAACCAAAAATAATGCCCACTAAGTACTGGTTGGCCCTTCTTCTCCATAGAAAGATCGAAGTGGGACAATCGTCTGCTGCGGATGAACTATTGAAGTACACTTCAACCAGTGCACCATCAGCTGAGGCTTTGGCTGCATTCGGCACTGCAAGACTCCATGCAAGGAGCAACCTAGACACACTTTGCGTGGATGGTTCCCATGACGAGTTAACTGCAGCCTTGAAACCTTTGGTTGAACAAGGTGGCATCCCTTTGAAGATCACTTCAAGGCTCAAGGAACTTATCGAGTCTTTGGAGCGAGAAATCCCAAAGTATGTGGCTGCCGAGAAAGAATTTGCCCAAGGCGGCGAAGAGTTTGCAGCCCAACACGAACAGATCAAAGCTCGAATGGAACTGGCCATGCAGATCTGTGCTGGAAGAAAGTTGGGGTCTGTCATAAAATCAATTAGTAATATGAAGAGTAGCTCAATCTCTTATAAATCCATGCAAGGTCTCTCCTTCCATCAACGTATGAATCATTCTCAATAGTTACAATTTCATGGTTGCAAAACTCTAAGGCTTTACTGGCTCCTTGATTTACGAATTTGTGGATAAAAAAATGTATTGCATGGAAGCATTTAGCTATAGTTGCGTAGAAATGCGAATAGTATGCATCTCTTTTACACATAGTAAGCGTAAATACTTATATAAATTATTTTCACTGTAACTTTTGGATGCAGAGAGTTAATCATGATATTTCACACTCAGTCACACACAATCATGATATTTCACACTCAGTCACACACAATAAGTCTTTTAGCTATATCAAGCTAATTTAGTATTCAACTTGCTATAAACGAAATCAAATCTAAAACCTCCAATTAACAGCAATAATATGTGAGAGTTATTATACACTCAGGTAAAAAAAAAATTATTATTTTGTTTGAGAGAAATCTTTTTTATTTTTTAAGGTGGGAGGTCGGACTCGGGTAACCCACTAAACCACGGGGTAGGATAGGATTAAATTCGGGTATGGGCCAAGCAGGAGGAAGGTATATTCATGCGGGATGCCGGGTGTGGGGTCGCCGGTGCCGGAAACGTGACCCGATTGGTCATTCCTGGCTGGAGTTCGTGTTGCAGTAGGATAGGGATAGGGTTTTGCTCGAATAAAGGTCTGATTTTAGCAATTTCCTCACAGCAAAGAGGAGGACCAACAATGCTTCGTGCCGCACTCGGATGTGGTCGAAGGCCTCACTGTAAGGAAGCTAACATTTTCGTCATTTATTGAATTTTTTTTAACTCATTAGACAACCGTTTCGCTTTTAGTTTTTCATTTTCATATTTGTGATATAAATTGAGAACTGAAAAACTAAAATAAAATAGTCATCAAACGACCGCTACAGTATGAACTTGTCTTGGTTTTGAAAATTCATGGTATTCATTGTGTGTCGGTAAGGTAGCAGCTGAAGTGGAGGATCTTCCCAATTGCAAAATTGACAACTTTACTTGTCTGCAGACCAACAAGCTCTACTCTGATGACATCATTTTTGGCGGTTATAAATGGTATTTTCCATCCATCAACAAGTCAAAAATTCATTTTACTTTTGTGTATATTGTGTCGTTTATTCCGTAACGAGAGATCGACACGTGATTGCATAAAACCGATAATAAGACAAATTTTCGTTCTCGTGAAGTTGGCTGATTGTAATTGAATTTGTTGGGTTATTTGATCAGGCAGATACTAATAATATATCCAAACGGAGACTACAATGGGGACTACTTGGCCGTGTATTTAAAATGTAGAGAACCGGATTTTGTGACATTGCCATATGGGTGGAGTAGATATGTGCACTACACGTTGGCTGTAGTCAATCGTATCGATAGCAAGTACTCAAAGAAAAGAGGTATATTTCTTTTTATCGGCCTTATTTTCTTTTGGCATTTGAAACTCCATTTTTATCTCACATTCTTTAAATTTTGTGAAGTTCGTAAATTTTATCTTTTAATCAAAAAGTCTGAAATAACTATAATTTTGCGTATGTGGTGACACGTGTGAGACCCACCGCTACAATGATAAGCAACCGCGTGGATTATCAAAAATATATTTAGTAAAAGGACTTAACAAATATTTGAATCCACTCAAACTACATAAGAGGACTTAACTAATATTCTATGGCATTGATTTTCAGGGGCAAAGTGGAACAAATTAAGTTGGAGAAAGTGAGACAAAATTGATGTTCATGGGGCATCGCAGAAAATAAACATTTGAGTCATTTACGCAAACAACCCCTAAGGTTTGTTGTGATTTTGTTTGGAAGCATTCACTTCCATTTTTTACCTTTTAAAAATAGGAGGAGATAAAGAAAATAAAAAATAAAAAATAAAAAATATTGCACCCTTTTCTCTATAGACGCCATTGTATTTCTCGAAGGTTGAAAAAAGTACAAAAATTAAGGATATAACCAACAAAATTAAAATGGCTAAGTGGATTTAAAAAATGTTACCCTAGTTATCTTTCCTTTATTTTAATGAAGAGATTTTTCAACATGTCAGAAACACGGTACGCCATATGTTATTATACAAGCAGAAGAAAGGTTTTTTTTTTCAAGTGTTGTGATCCGGGCACTCAGAAAAATCTCTCATTTTAATGGTCCATGTTTTTTTTTTTTTCCTGGTTTGCATATGGGAAAACCATTAAGCAACAGGAACAAGTTAAGGAAAAGTTATTGATATAAATTGTAAAGAGCTTCACTGATGCAGCAAAACTATTATTTGAAGTCTGTTTCGTCAGAAGCAACTTGATTTTCGTGTGCAGTTCTTACATATTCTTAATTCTTTGTATGACGCAGTAGACGCACAACACCAGTTCAATGCAAGAGAGAATTGCAAGGGACGTACATCATTCATGTCTCTTAGTGAGCTTTATGACCCAAATGCGGGTTATTTGGTGAATGATACAGTCGTTATTGAAGCTGAGGTTGTCTTACATCTAATCAATACTATTAAATCATTTTTGAGTTTTGCATTCAAGTAGTATCCACCTGAAAACCTGATCTGACATTGTTTGTTTCATTTCAGATACGGTTGAAGGAAGAACATGAGGAGGAGGGCAAAAGGGGAGACGAGGCAAAAATGCGGCTTTATACTATTGTTAAGGTAAAAGCTTCTGTCTATCCACGCTCTTACCACTGCTTGTTCAGACGTATTAGTGCAGGAAGCTGGTGTACGTAAAAAATAATGGCAGAAGAAATTTGTTTGTATGGTTAGGTTGCTCGAGATGAGGACCTAGCAAAACAGATTGGAAGGGAATTCCATTTTGACCTAGTAGACCATGAAAAGGTTTATAGTTTTCGTATTCAGCAAAAGACTCCGTTTTTCTTTTTAAGGTACCGTGGTAAATGCTTACTTTTGTGTATTCATGTCTTCTTCCTTCACCCGCCCCCCTCCCCCTTTCTCTTCTTTTGGAGCGGATTCTGTATTTTTCTCTTTATATTTAGATTTCTAATTATGAAATGGTTCACAGGAGTATTTTGCAAAAGTGTTTGGTATACCAGTGCAATTTCAGCGTTTCTGGATTTGGCACAAGAGATTACACTGCACATATCGCCCCCATCGTCCATTGACACTTCAGGAGGCATCACATTCAGTATGTACTTCAAACTTCATACTTCATACTTTTTCAAAAATCTCAATGTTACAGAAGACTTTTACTTGGAGGCTTTGCTCCTACCCTATCTGCTTTATCTCTGGATTTGTTAATTGTCTTTCTCTTAATTCATGGTTTTTATTTCGTCACCTGGTTTTAGTGGTAACCCGCTATTTCCTCTTTTCAGTGCTACCTTTTTCTTTTCAAGGGATGGGGTTATATACTGTTTGTTGCCTCTGAGACTGAGGTACTCGAGTTTATCATCGAATTATGAAGGATTGTGACCGCTGATTTATTTTGTGAATAAGAAATTTAGCGTAGTGCTTAAAGAATGGATTTGTTAATTGTGTTTTGAGGTTGACATTGGAGCCCATCAGTGTCATCTGCAAAAAGAATGATGGCTACTTGTGTTTCGTAGGTTGAACAACTCGCAGCAGTATCAAGTGAAAGTCATAAAAATTCCAAGCTAAATTTATTTTTGGAAGTAGATTTTGGGCCGGTAATCCAATCTTACTCTATCTTGTTGTTAGACATGGTTTTTGGCTCATTGTAGTTGCAATTGCTTTATGAAAATACATCTTTCTCATGATTTTTGTGCTTCTTTGAATTTCTCCAGGATCCACTCGCAATTCCTGTGCCTGACAAGACCAACGAAGATATCCTTCTTTTCTTTAAGCTGTATGAACCAGAGAAACAAGGACTATGGTGGCTCTGGCTCTTTCTGCTCAGTTAACATATTTTCTCCATCTCATTTTCGTTCGCTGATTTAGTCTTTTGTTGCAACTTACACGGGAAGGGGAGAGGGGGGATTCGAACTCCGTTCTTAGGTGTAGGGTTAAATGCTCTCGATCAGTAGAGCTATAATTCTCCACCTGATTTAAGCTTCTTCTGTGCTACCAGTTTTGTTGGTAGGCTTTACGTGAGGAGGTCTAGTGAGCCAATAGAAATTTTGGTAAAGTTAAATCAACTGGCTGGGTTTTCCCCTGAGGAAGAAATTGAACTTTATCAGGTTCGTTTCACATTAATTTTTTAGCATCAGCTGTGCCATAACATACATTACATAGACATTGTCCGCTGTATGTATGCATGCATATAACTATTTGATGCACGTTCTGTTGTAGCATTCTTAAGTAGAAAAATTTACTTGTAATGATACATTCAGGAAATACAGTTTTATCCAAGTGTCAGTTGTGTCAATGTTAACAAGAGGACCTCGTTGCAATTAAGTCAGGTAATTGTTGCTATATAAATTTAAATTGTATGCTTGCATATTGCAAACAAGTGTCGATAACAGGAATTAACCGTTTTGATGCTTTGCTTATCGCTAGTATACTATATATTTGTTGAATAATTGGCCAAGTGGCCAAGTGGACAAATGTCCAAGAAAACTTTAGGTGATTAAACAAAGAAAAGTTTGGTGGACATCATTATGAGTAGAGACAAAATGATGATGGTTGTAAGAAAAAAAGTAAAGGTGGTTGTTTTTATTCGGCTCCGTTGAATGTGGCTTTTATGATTATGGCAGCAATTATGATGTTGGGGAAGAAAATGTGAGTGGCCTTGTGTTGATTAGTGCGGCCAAAAGAAGGAAGAGTGGGAGAGAGCAAGGAAGAGTGGTAGAGAGCAAGGGAGAGTTGAGAGAGCATAAAACAGAGAGCACTTTCTGATTTGCAGAGGCAGAAAGCATAAGGGGTGCCGCATTCCCCATTTGAAAAGAGCTCATTTCTTTGGTTAGTAATCATCTACCAAAGTAGTTGTTGTTATAATAGTTTTGAGCTATATGTATAGAGAAGAAATTATTCATTATATTTCTTCCTCTATTTGTTTCTTTGGGGTGTGTGAGCTTTTGGGTGTATTGGGTTAATTGGGTTGTGAGATTGCCAACACTTTGTAAACTCCCATTTGGTTGATAGTGGATTATTGGGTGAGCTCCTACTGCTCCGAGGACGTACTCCAGTTACACTGACTGTGGAGGAACCTCGTTAAAATCTTGGTGTTATTTTCTATATTGTTCTTGCATTTCATTTGATATATTTTCTGTGGGTTAGCTTGATTTGGTTCTGCGTGGTTTAGTGTTATCCTAGCACAACAATTGGTATTAGAGCACTGGTTGCTCTTGGGTACTGTCTAATTGCCAAAAATGTCAGACGGGCAAGATGAGAATCCTTTTGGAAGCAGCTCCGGATTTGCAAGAACTACGGTGCAAAATGCAAAGTTCGAAGTTGAAAAGTTTGATGGCACAAACAACTTTGGGATGTGGCAATGTGAGGTCAAAGATGTGTTGGCTCAACAAGATCTACTTGCCGCTTTGGAAGAGAAGCCGGAAGCTATGTCGAAGCCGGAATGGGAGAAATTAAATTTGTGGCTTGCTCTTCAATTCGGTTGTGCCTTGCAAAAACTCAGAAGTATTTTGTGATGCGGGAGACATTGGCAAGTGTGTTGTGGCAAAAATTGGAAGACAAGTATATGACGAAGAGTGCAGAGAACCGGCTACACTTGAAGAAAAAGCTCTACCGCTTCCAATACAAGGAAGGTACAAAAATGATTAGACACCTTGATGCTTTTAATAAGTTGATTGCCGACTTGTTAAATTTAGATGAGGATATTAAGGATGAAGATAAGGCCTTAATATTGTTGAATTCCTTGCCGGACTCTTATGAGCATTTTGTTACCACTATTATACATGGTAAAGAAACTGTAAAATTTGAAGATGTGTCAAATGCCTTGATGAATTATGAAATGAGGCATAGAGATAAAAATCATGATAGTACATCGGAAGCTTTATTTGTTAGAGGTAGATCATCGGAGAGAAGATCATCTTCTAGTAGGAAAAAATCACAGTCTTGACCTAGAGGAAACTCTAAAGGTAGAAAACCTTTGGAAAGGGATGAATGTGCATTTTGTCGTAATAAGGGCCATTGGAAGAAAGATTGTCCTAAATTGAAGACCAAAGGTAAAGAAAGTTCTGAAGCTAATGTTGCTGAAGTTGAAACAGATTTTCCTGATTTTGCTTTAACCACTTCCTCATCATTTGATTGTGCTACTAAGTGGGTGTTGGATACGGGTTGTACTCATCATATGACTCCTCACAAGGATTGGTTTTCAAGCTTGAAAGAGTTTGATGGCGGTGTTGTGTTCATGGGAGATGACAATCCTTGCACAACAAAAGGGATTGGTACAGTTCGTTTGAAGTTGCATGATGGCATGGTTAAAGAGTTGACAGGTGTTCGGTATGTACCGAATTTGAAGAAAAATCTTATTTCTTTGGGAACTTTGGAAGCCAAGGGCTTCAGGTTTCATTCAGATGCGCAGACATTGAAGGTGACTTATGGTGCACTTGTTGTGATGAAAGCTCCTCGATGTGGCCATTTGTATTTATTGCAAGGAAGCACTGTGACAGGTGAAGCATCTGTAGTCTCAGAAAATATGGGCACATCCGATTCTGATACTACTAGATTGTGGCATATGAGATTAGGCCATGCCGGTGAGAAAGCTCTACAAGGGCTTGTGAAACAAGGTCTTCTAAAAGGTGCCACGACTTGTAAGCTTGATTTCTGTGAGCATTGTGTCTTGGGGAAGCAAACTAGAGTGAAGTTTGGTACTGCTGTACATCAGACGAAGGGCATTCTTGATTATGTGCATTCGGATGTTTGGGGTCCTACAAAGACTCCCTCTTTGAGTGGTAGACATTGGTTCGTGACCTTTGTTGATGATTATTCAAGAAGGTCTTGGGTCTACACTATGAAGCACAAGAGTGACGTGTTGAGCATTTTCTTGGGTTGGAAGAAAATGGTTGAGAACCAGACTGGGAGAAAGATTAAGATTTTGAGATCGGATAATGGTAGTGAATACACATCCGACCCTTTCTTTAAAGTTTGCAAAGAGGAAGGCATTGTGAGACATTTTAGTGTCCGGGGAACTCCACAACAAAATGGAGTTGCAGAAAGATTGAATCGAACCTTGCTTGAGAAGGTTAGATGCATGTTGTCTCAATCGGGTTTGAGCAAGTCGTTTTGGGCAGAGGCAGTTACTTATGCATGTCACATCATCAACCGATTACCCTCAGCTGCTGTTCAGGGTAAGACGCCAATGGAGGTATGGACTGAAAAACCTTCTAATGATTATGATTATATTCGTATTTTTGGTTCACCTGCTTATTTTCATGTAACTGAAAATAAACTTGATCCTAGAGCCAAAAAGGCTATCTTTCTTGGTTTTAGTAGTGGTGTCAAAGGTTACAGGTTATGGTGCCCGGAGATGAAGAAACTTGTAATCAGCAGAGATGTGACATTTGATGAAGAAAATATGTTTAGAGACTCTGAAAAGAATGTGAAAGATGTCCAATAGGTGGAGCTTGAGAAAGTTGCCTCTAGTACTTCAAATCCTATTTCCGCTGATGTCGAAGCCACTACAAGTGAAGAAGTAGGAGACCATGAGGATGTTGAAGAAGTTGAACTTGAAGATTCTATTCAAGTTGAAGAGCAAGTTTCACCTCATGAGTCTATTGCCAAGAACAGAGGAAAAAGACAAATTACCAAGCCAGCTCGGTATAGTGACTATGTTGCTTTTGCTCACTGATGAGATTCCATCCAATTTTGAGGAAGCCATTGAGAGTGAGGAAAAGGAGAAGTGGTGCAATGTCATGGGTGATGAGATGAATTCTCTCTTGAAGAACAAGACTTGGGAGTTAGCTAAATTGCCTAAGGGTAAGAAAGCTATTGGTTGTAAATGAGTGTATGCCAAGAAAGAAAATGCTGATGAGAAAAGCAATGTAAGATTCAAAGCAAGATTAGTTGCTAAAGGGTATGCACAAAAGGAAGGCATTGACTACAATGAAATTTTTTCTCCAGTTGTGAAGCACTCCTCAATTCGCATTATGTTAGCTCTTGTTGCACAATATGATCTTGAGCTTGTGCAACTCGATGTGAAGATGGCTTTCCTACATGGTGATTTGAATGAAGAGATCTATATGTGTCAACCGGATGGGTATAAAGTGAAAGGGAAAGAGAATTTGTTTTGCAAGTTGAAGAAATCACTTTATGGTTTGAAGCAATCTCCAAGACAATGGTATTTGAGGTTTGATAAATTTATGAGAGGCCAAAATTATTCTAGAAGTCAATATGATCATTGTGTGTACTTCAAGAAGTTGCAAGATGGGTTTTTCATTTATTTGTTGATATATGTTGATGATATGTTGATTGCCTCAAATAATGTCGAAGAGATTGATAAATTGAAGAATCAAATGAAGAATGAGTTCGAGATGAAGGATCTTGGTGAAGCAAAGAAGATCCTTGGCATGGAGATCACTAGAGACAGAGAGAAGGGTTTGGTTTGTTTGAATCAAAGACAATACCTTGAGAAGTTGATTCGGAAGTTTGGAGTTCATGATTCAACTAAACCGGTTAGTACCCCTTTGGCTCCTCATTTTAAATTGAGTTCTCTACAATGTCCTAAAGCTGATAAGGAGAAGCTGCAAATGAAAAATATACCATATGCAAATTTGGTTGGTAGTTTGATGTATGCAATGGTATGCTCTAGACCAAATATTGCTCATGCAGTTGGCATAGTGAGTCGATACATGCATAATCCTGGTAAAGAGCAATGGCAAGCAGCTAAGTGGATATTGAGGTATCTCCATGGTACTCAAGATGTTGGTTTATGCTTTGAGAGGGATGACTCTGGTATTAGTCATTTTGCTGTTGGTTATGTTGATTCAGATTATGCAGGTGATCTGGATGGAAGGAAGTCTACTACAGGCTATGTGTTTACTATGGCTAAAGGGCCAGTTTGTTGGAGGTCCATTTTGCAGTCGTCTGTTGCCTTGTCTACTACAGAGGCTGAATATATGGCAGTTGCTGAAGCTATAAAGGAAGCCATTTGGATACATGGACTGATTAGAGATTTGGGGGTTGATCAGAAGCAGTGGAGGTACATTGTGATAGTCAGAGTGCCATTTATTTGGCTAAGTATCAGGTTCATCATCCGAGGACCAAGCACATAGATGTGTGTCATCACTTTGTTCGTGAAGTAGTTGGTGAAGGGGAGATCATTCTCCAGAAGATTCCAACTAAAGACAACCCCGCTGATATGTTGACTAAGGTTGTTGGTGTAGCCAAGTTTGTTCATTGCTTGAACTTGGCTCACATTTTGCCTATATAAAGAAGGCGTTGAGCAGTAGGAGTTTTGGAGCATTTGGCTCGGCATGAGTTGTTCTCTTGCTAGTGATTGGGAGTGATGTTGTGTGTTAATTGTGTTGTTTGGCTTATCATGGCGTTTTTCGGAACTTGGCCAGGGTGGAGATTGTTGAATAATTGGCCAAGTGGCCAAGTGGACAAATGTCCAAGAAAACTTTAGGTGATTAAACAAAGAAAAGTTTGGTGGACATCATTATGAGTAGAGACAGAATGATGATGGTTGTAAGAAAAAAGTAAAGGTGGTTGTTTTTATTCGGCTCCGTTGAATGTGGCTTTTATGATTATGGCAGCAATTATGATGTTGGGGAAGAAAATGTGAGTGGCCTTGTGTTGATTAGTGCGGCCGAAAGAAGGAAGAGTGGGAGAGAGCAAGGAAGAGTGGTAGAGAGCAAGGGAGAGTTGAGAGAGCAGAAAACAGAGAGCACTTTCTGATTTGCAGAGGCATAGAGCATAAGGGGTGCCGCATTCCCCATTTGAAAAGAGCTCATCTCTTTGGTTAGTAATCATCTACCAAAGTAGTTGTTGTTGTAATAGCTTTGAGCTATATGTATAGAGAATAAATTATTCATTATATTTCTTCCTCTATTTGTTTCTTTGGTGTGTGAGAGCTTTTGGGTGTATTGGGTTAATTGGGTTGTGAGATTGCCAACACTTTGTAAACTCCCATTTGGTTGATAGTGGATTATTGGGTGAGCTCCTACTGCTCCGAGGACGTACTCCAGTTACACTGACTGTGGAGGAACCTCGTTAAAATCTTGGTGTTATTTTCTATATTGTTCTTGCATTTCATTTGATATATTTTCTGTGGGTTAGCTTGATTTGGTTCCGCGTGGTTTAGTGCTATCCTAGCACAACAATATTTGATGCTTTGTTTTCCAGATTAAAGATGGGGACATCCTATGCTTTCAGAAATCCACACTACTTGAATGCGAAGAAGAACGTAAATATTTTGATGTCCCCTCGTTTATGGAGTATATAAACAGTTTCAAGGTACAGGCTATGGAAGCTTTTGAATGGTTTTTGGCCCTCCTTTTATTTGGTTTTACTGTCGACGGTCATTATTCTGTTACTTTAAGAGTAAGCGTAGGTTCTTTTTTTAAAGAAAAACCTAACTATGTTAAACAATTTGACACTCTATAGATTGTTCATTTCCGTTCTTTGGAGAAACCGAAGGAGGAGGATTTATTTTAGAGATGTAAGTAGTTCTGCCTTGAACCACTGTCTCTCATAGTTGTAGTTGGAGTGTCCATTGTTGTGTTCTTCAGTGCTATAACTTTTTTTCGTGTTTTCTAGGTCAAAGCTAGACACATAAGATGATGTGGTGAAGAACGTGGTTTGCCAAATTGGTTTAGAAGATCCTACCATAATCAGACTCACTGCTCATTGCTGGTATTCTCAACAACCTAAGCCCCAACCAATCAATTATCGGGGAGTGAAGTATTTACAAGAAATGCTCATCCCTCAAGATCGAGTAGGTGCCGTTATATTGAGTTTCCTCTGTCATCTGTCAATTGTATAAGCGTCATGAATCATTGGTGCTCATTATGATTGTCGTTCCCTATTCAGGGATCTGATGTACTGTATTATGAAGTCTTGGACATCCCGCTGCCAGAAATGCAAGCCCTAAAAAGTCTGAAAGTTTCTTTTCTTAATGCTACAAAAGATGAGGTCTGAGAGAAATATTTGGTCAGATTCCCTGCTCATGGACCGTTGTTACGCTATTTTGTCTATCATAATCATTTGTAATTTGTTCACAGTTGGAGATTCACAGTATTAGATTGCCCAAATGGAGTATTACGCTATTGTCCATCATAATCTTTTGTAATTTGTTCATAGTTGGAGATTCACAGTATTAGATTGCCCAAATGGAGTACTGTTGGGGATGTGATTAACGAACTTAAAAGGAAGGTTAGATGTCTCTTTATTTCGGCATTGTTACTTTTGACTATCCATCAATATTCATCTAAATATATTTGCCAACCATATGATACGATCAGTCCCATTCGTGTTTTGAATTTTTTTTTTTTTTTATGACACAATTCTTATGGAACAGTGTGATCGCTTTGACATGCTCTAAGAGTGAAGACCTACTAGCACGATATATCTGTAACAATGTGGCTATGATAATCATATGTCAACAATATACGATAGATCCTCAACAAAAAATCGTCCACACACCCCTCAGCGGCTCACCCTCTCCCCATTTTTTTCTGTTATACTTGCATATTAGTATAACTGACTTTGTCAATGTGTGATGTACCTGAAATAGGTACAGTTATCACATCCAAATGCAGAGCTCAGACTGCTTGAGGTTTTCAAACACAAGATCTACAAGGTAATTTGCTTGTTCTTGTATGTCAGATGTATCAGCATGTAAGCCATTTTTTCTGTTCATATTTTCCCCATGGCCAGAAGTGGATGTTTTTCCTGTTAGTGTTGATTATGCATGATTCCAGCGATTGTATCAGAAACTTCGTTGTCTAATTGATGTGTTTTAATCTGGAGCGTTCATAATTTCGTGTTCACTTTTCAGACCATACCATGCAATGAAAAAATTGAGAATATAAATAACCAGTTCTGGACTTTGCATGCAGAGGAGGCAAGTTCCTTTTCTCACTTGTACAGTTTTCTTCTTTTATTCAGTTGAACACTTTATAGACTGTAAGAGTCTAGTCTTGTGGGCAAGAATTGTAATATTTACTTGGTTTTCCACTTTGGATTTGCATTTCTTTAGGATGGTTTTCCACTTTGGGTTTGCATTTCTTTAGGTTTTGTTTGGTACGTAGGATTGGATAGATCGCAGAAGATGGATTACTCATGAAGAAATCTCATCCATTCCAATCCGATCCTACATACCAAACGTGCTTATTGTGTCAGACTGAATTGGCTTGATGCCAGTGTCAATTGTTTCTATTTTTGTGCGTATCAGATTTCAGAAGAAGAGAAAAACTTGGGTGTTTGTGATCGCTTGATTCAAGTTTACCACTTTGCAGAAGGGGAGAGAAACTCGGGTCTTTATGATCGCTTGATTTGTCCAAAAAACTTCACGAAAGAGACTGCACAGAAGAATCAGATGGTATTCGAATTCATTTTTCTATGAATGAAATTTGGATAATTTTAATGCGAGTTTTTCTTTTTCGAATCAGAAATTGGCTTACTATCTCAATTAAATATGAAGAATGGTTGCACGAAAATACTTGTTATTCTTCTTAATGATCTTCTTCACTGCTCTTTATACATTTCAAATAGCAAGTAAAAAATTTCGGGGAACCTTTCTTCCTCGTCATCCACGAAGGTGAAACTTTAACTGAAGTTAAGGTACACGTACAAAGGAAATTGCAGGTCCCCGATGAGGAATTTTCGAAGGTGCTTCACTCAAACCTTATATATATTGCAGGTTCTTCGATTAGATGAATATCGATTCTTATTTTGCTTCCTCGTTTATTTCCCTTTCGGTTGTGCAGTGGAAGTTTGCATTATTGTCACGTGGCTGTCCAAAGTGCTTGCAGGATCCAGACATCGTATGGAGTCGATTGCAGGTATGTTTATGGTCTATCATAATTCCAGTCTCCTTGCTTTCATATTATATGTCCGAGGGTAAATCTGAACTGCGGTTATGGATATTGCGTACGTGGGTTTTTCGTAACTCCAGTATATGAATTTTGTTTTCCTTAGAGACGGGATGCCTATGGTGCTTGGCAGCAGTATCTTGGGTTGGAGCACTCAGATAATGCTCCTAAGAGGGCTTCTGCAGTAACTCTGCCAGGTAAGTTCTGCTTTACAAGTATTACTGAAGTGCTTCTCAGTTGTTAACCTCGGCATTCTCGGTCCCTAGAACAGCCGAGAATGTCGTGGTAAAAGTCTCCTGTATTGTGAAGTTATCCCTTCTATGAAACCAACTTCTCGTGCTAACCATCCGCCTTTACGTAGGCAAGTAATCTCCCTAAGGCCACGGCCGTGGTAAAATCTTGTTATGATGCCGAGGTTGCAAGACTCGAGGCTGAACTGGCCCGAGTTGAGGAAAGCAAGCAGAGGCAACGGCGAATCCAAAAACTGCAACGGATGAAATGGAGCCTCTTAACAAAGCTTTGCAGATAGCTTTTCCAAATTTGAAAGCTTCACTAGCAGGCTTGTTCTATAGATATACTGAAAAATTGCTTTTAAGTGTGAATAAAACTTTGATTAGAAACTTTGGATTTTGTCCTAAGGTAGCTTTGCTTGCTTGGTACTCAACGTAGATTACTAACCATTCAATTTGCTTTCATTTGTGCGTATTTCCTTATACATTTCTTCTACATATCTTTCCATCGCCATCCTTCCTCCGCTATTCTATTACTAGACTAAGTTTATTATCAAAGCGAAATGATATTGAATCAAACATAGAATTTGGAAGCTAAAGTATGAAATACTCAAATGGTTATAACTAATGTAATTAGTATTGTATGATACACATAGGAAACACGATAAAGGTAAAAAACAAACACGAGAATTTCAATTCTAAAAGCTGAACGTAATGTGATTATTACGTGTATAGCACTAGATGACCCGAATAACCTGTTTACTAGCTAACATGGTTAAAGTTTTACCTAATTTTCATTAAAACTAAACGTGAAAGGTCATAAATAACATAGAAGTTTTTTTTTTTCTTTTTAATAAAGCGGCATAATTTCATTGAAAATGCTCAAAGGCTAAGAAGTATAAGAGAGGGAGATCTCCTTAATCAAATCACGTATTACAAAAGGATGTTCCTCGAACTAAATACAATCATCAGCTAATCGAAAGGTTAGGCGGGCAAAGCGAGGGGCAACTTTATTCTTCAAAATAATCATCAGCTAAGTTCAGTAGTATGCATCACCCCCGGCATCAAAGTTTGTATCCTCGTTTCTATAATTTAAATTTAAATAAATTTAAAGATCGTTTGAATATACTTTTAAAATAGAAATAATCTTTAGTAAAAATGATAATAAATCATGAAAAAACATTTCAAGTGCTTCCCCGGAAGAAGTACATAATTGGTGCTTTTTCTAGAAAGTACATAATTGGTTTTTCTTGTAGAAAGCACTTAAAGTGCTTTTGGAATTTAGAAACAATTTTTCTAAAAACATTTTTGAACAAAAAAATTAAAGTTGGCGGATTGTATAAAAGTGGAGAAGTCCAGTGCCAATTGTGTAAAGTTTCCAATTGTTTATGAATTTATGACATCACCACTTGAACAAAGGCTTGAAAATACCAGTGTACGAGGAAAGATCACACACCGCCATTTGCCTGTGCGCACGCACGTGACCCTCTGGATACTGCCACGTCATCCATTTTGTACCCCACCCAACCCATCCCACCCCAGCTGTCGGCTTCCCACTGGTCCTCTCACACGCTCAAGATCTCACGCCTCTCACACATAAACCCACCGCACTCCGTCCGTCATTTCCCAAACTAACCCCGTACTTTCACGAAATCCCCGATACACCCCTCCTCTCCCTGGAGTTTGCATTCAGCGAGCGGCTTGTCTCGGAGCCAGTTTCTTTCGGGAATCCTCTCAAACGAAGCCCCGCTTCTCCCTCTCTCTCTCTCTCTCTCTCTCTCTCTCTACTGTTATCGTTCGTCTCTCTGATTCGTCGATCGGACGGTTCATTGCGCGGCAGCAATGACTATGATGACTCCTGCACCATTAGATGTGAGTACCGACTCCTCCTCTACATTTCCACTCTCGGTTTAATTTCGTTCGGTTTCGGCTTCGTTCTTCGTTTCTGATCGCCTAGGGTTCTTGGCTCGATCGTCGGTATCGAATTGGTTGAGTTTTGGGAATTCACCGACTTATTGATTTGCTGCTAGGGTTATGATTCAGTAGGATAGGGTTAGGTTTTTGTCGATCAGAGCTCTGATTTTTGTGTCTTTTGTTAGCAGCAGCAGCAAGAGGACGAAGAGATGCTTGTGCCGCACTCGGATGTGGTCGAAGGCCCTCAGCCTATGGAAGGTTTAATTTTTTTTAGCAATTTTTCGACGATTTACTGTTTGAATTTCTTGAGTTTGTGTTTTTTGGTGTGGTTTCGAAGTGTTATGTGTTTCGTAATTGATCTGAAAGAATTGATTTTTGTGCGAATTTGACGTCACGGGGTGTGATTAGAGTGCAAGTGATTGCATTTTCTGTAGGCTTTTGGTTATGTTCTTTGAAATTTATGGTATTTGGTGTGTTGGTAGTAGCCCAAGTGGAGCCGGCTAGTACAGTTGATAGTCAGCCGGTGGAGGATCCTCCAACGATGAAATTCACTTGGACAATTGAGAATTTTACTAGGTTGAACACCAAGAAGCACTACTCTGACACGTTTGTTGTTGGCGGCTATAAATGGTATTTTTCACCTGTCTACCAGATGTCAAAAACTGATATTACAGCTTAAGTTTGGCTTATATTTGTATGGATTTTGACTTGCTTTTGGTTTGTTTGATCAGGCGGATATTGATATTTCCCAAGGGAAACAATGTGGATTACTTGTCAATGTATTTGGATGTGGCAGATTCTGGGACATTGCCATATGGGTGGAGTAGATATGCGCACTTCAGCTTGGCTGTAGTTAATCATATCCATACCAAGTACTCAATAAGAAAGGGTATATTCCTTTACTAGTCTTATTTCCTTTTAGCATTCAAGTTTGTGCTTTTCGTTGGGTAGTCATGGACACCCAAGGCTTTTAATTAGAACTTTTTATCTTTGAACTGGTTGTGCTGGTTTTCAACTTCATTTTTCTGAGGTGATGTCATTTAAACGCATTCAATATCTTGTTGATCACCCCTAATCTAGATATTGTGAACTTTAAATTCCAATTTTAGTCCTCGAAATATCAGAACTATAGAGTACAGAAAATTCTTCCACCCCATTCCCCATGGTGATTTTGTTTTGGGATTTTTTAAGTTCCGAGAAAAAGGGAAAAGAAAAATTATGGAGTACAACGTACCAGCAGATGTTCGAAGTTATTTGAAAACCAAATAGATTGGACCTTTTAGGTATCTGGCTGTCAAATATAGATTAACAGTAAAAGTAAAAACAGGAAGAATTCACTTGGAAACTGTGTGCAATTAAGCAAGAATTCTAGGATGAAAATGCTAACTAAATCAAGGGTTTCCATTTCTTAAGAGATGAGCTTGAGGTGGTCTGTTGACCTTATTAAATTGGAGCAGTGAAGTTCAAAAATGATAACGAATTGTATTTTGTTGGTGTGGCCTATATTGCAGAACAATGATATGAAATGCATTTAACCAGAACTGAACGAACTTTAATCATATTCTAGACCTTTTGAAGACTTTTGTCCTTAATTGTTGTATGATGGTGCAGACACACAACACCAGTTCAATGCAAGAGAAAGTGACTGGGGATTCACTTCCTTCATGCTTCTTGGTGATCTCTATGACCTGAGTAGGGGATATCTGGTGAATGATACAGTTGTGGTTGAAGCTGAGGTTGCTGTCCGTAAGGTTCTTGATTACTGGTCATATGACTCGAAAAAGGAAACTGGTTATGTTGGGCTCAAGAATCAGGGAGCAACTTGTTATATGAATTCTCTTCTCCAGACTTTGTACCATATACCGTACTTCAGAAAGGTCGTTTACGTGATCTCCTGTTTTCATTGTAAGCTAAACATGAATTTTCTTGTGAATTTTATATGAAAAGAATTACCTCAATTTTGGACTTACTGACCAGGCCGTGTATCATATGCCAACAACTGAGAATGACATGCCTTCAGGAAGCATTCCTTTGGCGCTACAAAGTTTGTTCTATAAGCTTCAATACAATGACAGCAGTGTTGCAACCAAAGAATTGACCAAGTCCTTTGGATGGGATACATATGATTCTTTTATGCAACATGATGTGCAGGAACTTAATAGAGTTCTTTGTGAAAAGCTTGAAGATAAAATGAAGGTATGCGAAGTTTTGCGTTTTGACGATGGTTGTAGTTTTTGTTTCCTTTTCATTGTGAAAATTGTTCCATGGGTCCAGGGAACTGTTGTGGAGGGTACAATACAGCAGTTGTTTGAAGGACATCACATGAATTACATTGAATGCATCAACGTGGACTACAAATCCACAAGAAAAGAATCATTTTATGGTAATATTTTCTTGCACAAATTTCAATTGTTAAGAGTTGGAAATATTTTGTGAATGTCAGTGTATGCCACTGCTTTCTTCTTTTTACTTTGTAGACCTCCAGCTTGATGTGAAAGGCTGCCGGGATGTTTATGCATCATTTGACAAGTATGTGGAAGTTGAACGTCTAGAGGGTGACAATAAATACCATGCCGAAGAACATGGTTTGCAGGTTAATTACTGAATCACTATCAGTGACTGCATTTATGCTGTAATTATAATCTGAGGCTGCTCTTAGTTGCTTCCTTTGACAAACCTCTTTCTAAAACTAGTGGTTTACATTATTTCCTGTTGCCAGTGAAATTTTTAATGTGGTTCTCAAAACATTTGTGGGTGGCATCATGCATGTTCTATTCTAAATTCTGATTGGATGCCGTCCTTAGTTTATTCTTTCCATTAAATCACTTGCTGAAGGCAGTATTCTTATTTATTCTAAATGTTGTTCTCAACAAATATTTTGGATGTTATTCCAGGATGCTAAGAAGGGTGTCCTATTTATTGACTTCCCTCCCGTTCTTCAACTTCAGCTAAAGCGATTTGAGTATGATTTTATGCGGGACACAATGGTTAAGGTTTGTACTGGAAGTTTATCTTCCTCCTTCGGCTTCATCTATTTGTTTTATTACATGAAGCATTGGAATTGTAATGAACAGCTTCTTAGTTGAAAACAAAACTGTAGCATGTCAAATATGTATCTTCAAATTTTGTATAAGTTCAGGTGAACGACTTGCCTTTGCCTAATGGTTCTAATGTTGATTTTAATTTTTTGTTTTATGACTGAATGCTGAAAGATCGATTAAACCTAATCTATATGGTTCTTTTTTTGCCATTTTAACAGCAACAACAACCAAGTCTTATCCCACTAACTGGTTTTTTTTTTTTTTTTTTTTTTTTTGCCTTTCTTTTTGGAAAAGAAGTGATCCCCCCCATTTAGTTGAACTTTCTCAATCTAGTGCATTTCGAAGTTATATGCTAATGAAATTCGTTTTACCCCTTGGGTTATGTTTGTTTGGTGTGATAATAACATTTTTTAAATGGAAAGCAAATAAATTATCATGGTAAGAATGTTGTATTATTTGTTTTTGGCAGATAAATGATCGCTATGAATTTCCTCTCCAACTTGACCTTGATAGGGAGAATGGAAAATATCTATCACCTGACTCAGATAAGAGTGTTCGCAACCTCTACACCCTTCATAGGTATCTATTTTGTCATGTACTATTGATATAATATAGTTCGTCTGTTTCCTAAAATTGGCATGTTATTTCAATGAATTTTATTTTCCAGACCTTTGCATGCACTCTGCATGTTTTTTTTTTTTTTTTTTTTTTTAACCGAGTGTAGCATACTCAATTTTACTTCACCTTGACATATAATCCCCCAGTGGATAAATCAAATCTTTTCCATTGAAGTTGAAGCTGCGTTGAATAACTATCTGATCCATGGTCATTCATGATGTCTAGGAGTCTCCTTATTTACCAAAGTTCTTTCATGCCTACGACTATTGAGGCATTGTGCCTCTGTACTATTAGTTGATTGGGTGGGATTATGAGAAAAGCTTCAGGTTTAATTCGTCAATTGTGCCCAGTAGTGGTTATAGAATTGAAAAAAAATCCTAATGACATATATGAAGACAGTTATTCGAACCTGCTTTTGCATCTGCGTGTTAGGTGCTCTTCATGTTATGTGGAGCTTCGTAATTTTTACTTTGTAATTGGTTACTTACTATGATTATTATCTACTGTTGCAGTGTCTTGGTTCATAGTGGTGGGGTGCATGGTGGACATTACTATGCTTTCATCAGACCAACCCTCTCTGACCAGTGGTACTGATCTCCTGGAATTGTTTCTCTCAGTAATTGTTTACAGTTTCTCACATAGAAAAACACATATGAGCACATGCACAGACAGACATTCTCTCACACTTCTCTTTTGCTTTGCTTCTTACTTTTTTTGGTTACTCTTTGATCAAATAAGTAGGTTTTATTGGAATCTATATTTCTTACATTGCTTTTCCAAAGGATTCTGGCACCATAACTTGGTTACCTGACTGCCTGATTGAGAACTTTAAAGAAAGCAACTGTTTTGCTATAACTTATACGCATTCTTTTTTTCAACTATTACTTTGATGTTAGTATTTCTTTATTTGGATTTTTATGCATGACTGAGTGTTCTTGTGCATGCATTTCATATATGTTGATGTAATTTGTCATGTCTTGTTTTAGGTACAAATTTGATGATGAACGTGTGACAAAAGAGGATGTGAAGAGGGCTTTAGAAGAGCAGTATGGTGGTGAGGAAGAGGTAGTTTATTTTTGGCTGTATCTCAACTGCTATAATTCTCCTTAACTTCGGAGTTCTTAATTGTCAACTGACCTATTGTTGTTTCTTTCCAACAGTTGCCACATACCAATCCTGGCTTCAATAATACTCCTTTCAAATTTACAAAGTACTCAAATGCATACATGCTTGTGTATATACGGGATAGTGATAAGGACAAAATAATATGTAACGTGGATGAGAAAGACATAGCCGAACATCTAAGGGTAACATCAAACATAATTCTGGATTCCAGTTTCCAACTAAGAAACTAAACTGACATTCTAGTTTCATTTCAGATAAGGTTGAAGAAAGAACAAGAAGAGAAAGAGGACAAAAGGAGATATAAGGCACAAGCACACCTCTTTACAATTATTAAGGTAAAGATTTCTAATTTATCCCTGTTTTCACCATTGCTTGTTCAGGTGTGGTAGTACAGATATTTGGTGTGGAACAAAAAAAGTATAGCAAAGTCTAATGATGTGTTTAGGTTGCTCGAGATGAGGATCTGACAGAACAAATTGGAAGGGATATTTATTTTGACCTTGTGGACCATGACAAAGTTCGTAGTTTCCGTATTGAGAAACAAACGCCCTTTAATCTTTTCAAGGTACACCGGTACAGGCTGACCTTTGTGCATTTACGTCTTCTTTATTCTTTTCTACCTATTTGGGGTTATGTATAGTATGGGAATTCCTAAATTTGACATGGTTAACAGGAGGATGTTGCAAAAGAGTTTGGCATACCAGTGCAGTTTCAGCGTTTCTGGATTTGGGCCAAGAGACAAAACCACACTTATCGCCCCAATCGACCATTGACACCTCAGGAAGAAACACAATCGGTATGTATTTTGCACTTCCGACCTTTGAATAGATTTTCAATACAAGATGCCTTGCTCCTTGCCTGCATGCTTTATTTTTTGTTTTCTTCGTAATTCCCAATTCTTTTTTTTTTTTTTTTCCGACTTGTAATTCAAAATTCTTAATTTCTTATTATTCTTACTTTTCTCCCACTTGGATTTATTGGCAAATGTTGTCTTTGTAGAGTCTAACACTGAACTGCTCAAGTTTATGAACGAATGGTGCATGATTATAATTGTTCTCTCTTTTGTGAAATTGTAATTTACTTAAGTGCTTAATGTATGGGGTTTTTGGAATTCGGATAATAATTCTTATTTCAGTATTGTTTGAGGCAGTTTCAAATGAAGTTATTCAACTATAAAAATAAATTCTGTTGGTCAGTGATAAACCATTGATTGGAGTGTTTTTAACTGCACTTCGGTTCCAAGAAGAGCTTGGTCTAGGTGCCTTATGCCAAGTTATTGATGACGGCTTGCGTTTTTCAGGTTGGACAATTGAGAGAGGTATCAAATAAAACAAACAATGCAGAGCTAAAGCTGTTTTTGGAAGTAGCATTTGGGCCGGTAACCAGTCTTACTCTATTCTTGTTACTACCTGTGTAGTGAGGCTTATTGCAGTTCTAATTGTGTATGAAAGGGATTTTTTCTTCCATTTTATTATTTCTATAAATTCTCCAGGATCTACGTCCTATTCCTCCGCCTGACAAAACCAAGGAAGATATTCTTCTTTTCTTTAAGCTTTATGAGCCTGAGAAACGAGAACTACGGTACCTCCTGCCCTTTCTGCTTAGCTAAATTTTTTTTTTCTCTGTTGACTTTTGTTTGCTAACTTAAGTTTCTTTTCTGTTTCCAGTTTTGTTGGTAGGTTTTTCGTGAAGAGTTCTAGTAAACCAGCAGAGATTTTAGGAAAATTAAATCAACTGGCTGGTTTTGCCCCTGAGGAAGAAATTGAACTTTATGAGGTTTGTTTCACTTAATTTTGTAGCATCGTTGTGTCCTAACTCACACACACACACACACACACACACACACACACATATACATGTAGACTATATATGTATGTTTACATTTACTATATAATTTGTTGCATTCTTTTGCTATCGAACTTTAAGCAAACTTTATATATGTATTTGTGCTAAAATTCAGGAAATTAAGTTTGAGCCTTGTATCATGTGCGAACACCTTGACAAGAAGACCTCATTTCGATTAAGTCAGGTAACTGTTGCTATATTGCATGCTTGGTCTATTGTAAGTATGTGTGTGGTATAGGAATTAACATTTTGATGCTTTTCTAGGTATTTTTTAGTTAACCATCGGTTGCTTTCCTTTTCCAGATTGAAGATGGTGATATTATTTGCTTTCAGAAGTCTACTCCTCTTAAAAGTGAAGAAGAATGTAAATATCCTGATGTTCCTTCGTTTTTGGAATACGTACACAATCGCCAGGTAAAAGCTGTCGAAACATTTAATTTGTTTATAGCTGTATTTTGTTGAATGTTAAACCTAACTATGTTGAATGATTTGATACTTTACAGGTTGTTCATTTCCGTTCTTTGGAGAAACCTAAGGAGGAGGATTTCAGTTTAGAATTGTAAGTACCTCCTGAACCATTGTCCCTCATAGTTGAACAGCCCATCATCGTTCTATTATTCAGTGCTCTAATTGTTTTTTTCTTGTTATTTTTTAGGTCAAAGCAACACACTTACGATGATGTGGTGGAGAAGTTGGCTCGCCAAATTGGTTTGGATGATCCCACCAAAATAAGACTCACTGCACATAACTGCTATTCTCAGCAACCTAAGCCCCAACCAATTAAATTTCGGGGCGTAGAGCATTTAACTGATATGTTAGTTCATTACAATCAAGTAAGTGGCACTTTGTTGACCTTCCTCTGTTTGATTTTCACTCTCATAAGCATCATGTGGTGTGGCTACTTATTATGCTTGTTTCCTTTTTCAGAGCTCTGATATCCTGTATTATGAAGTCTTGGACATCCCCCTGCCAGAATTGCAAGGCCTAAAAAATCTAAAAGTTGCTTTTCATCATGCTACAAAAGATGAGGTATGAGTGAGACTTTTTTTCAACGTCTTCTGGCAATGGACGGCGATTACATCATTGTGCAGATCATAATCTTGAGTGATATGTTTACAGGTGGTGATTCACAATATTAGATTGCCCAAACAGAGCACTGTAGGGGACGTGATTAATGTACTTAAAACGAAGGTATGGTTTCTGTCAATCATATTGGAAATTTTATGTGCATTTTCTTTTCGTTTTAGAGTTACTAGCCTGATGTATGTGTAACACCGATGCAGTGCACTACATATTATATTACGTTTAATTAAAAATCTGTGTCCTTTTTCCTACAGGTTTTTGTACTTTAAGTCCTTAAGGCTGTCTATAATGGATTTCACTCAGTTTCCACTGATAATCATAACTTGAAAAAATAATTAGATGCTCAAATAATTATCTCTGCCTCCTTTAAAAGTTCAGTATAATAGATTTTACTCAATGGTGCACTTGAAACAGGTAGAACTGTCTCATCCAAAGGCAGAACTCCGACTGCTTGAGGTTTTCTATCACAAGATCTACAAGGTAATTACTTGTCTATCAGCTGTATCGGCGTGTAGGTAAATTATTTTTGGGTCACTTTTCCCAGAAATGATATGCATCTAGCTTGGCCCCATTTGTAATGTTTGGCATGTTTTAAAGGATATTATTGTATCAGAAATTATTTCCTCCAATTTAATGTATATAGTTTAGTCTGTCGTTGCACTCAGTTCCTTCTGTTTGATTTCAGATCTTCCCACATGGTGAGAAAATTGAGAATATAAATGACCAGTACTGGACTTTGCGTGCAGAGGAGGCAAGTTCCTTTCGCCCCCTTTTCTTTATTTAGTTTTATTTTGGGAAGTTTCTTTATTCAATTGAAATTTTTTAGACTGCGGATGTAGTTTTATGGGCATGATCTGTAATTAGTTGGTTTTCCCTTTCTGGATTAGCATCCTTACTACTTTATAGGACTGAATTGGATTGATATTTTTTTACCCGTGCTCTTTATGCAGCTGACCTTTTGTTTTCCTTTGTTCCTCGTGCATCAGATTCCAGAAGAAGAGAAAAACTTGGGTCTCCATGATCGCCTGATTCATGTTTACCACTTTACAAAAGACACTGCACAGAACCAGATGGTATGGGAAATTTTAATAAAATTTTTTGAAAGTGGAATTTTTGCTTATTAATTGATATTTTCTTGGTAGAACCATTTGATTACTGTTTCAGTTAAAGATGAAGAGTGATTCATTCAAACACTTTTAAGATTTTAGTAGCAATGTTGTTCTTTGTACATTTCAACAGCAAGTACAAAATTTTGGGGAACCTTTCTTGTTGGTCATCCATGAAGGTGAAACTTTAGCTGAAGTTAAAGAACGGATACAAAAGAAACTGCAGGTCCCCGATGAGGAGTTCGCAAAGGTACTTGATCCACACCTTAAATACATTCAAACATTGCTGGAGGAAAAGATTTGTATTACCGCTAGAATTAATAGTTCTTTACTTTGTTCCTCATCTATTTCCCTTGTGGTTGTGCAGTGGAAGTTTGCATTCTTGTCACTTGGTCGTCCAGAGTATTTGCAGGATTCTGATGTTGTTTCCAGCCGTTTTCAGGTATGTCTATGGTCTATTGTAATTTTGTGCTTATGGATATAGCCGTTATTGCGTTGCCGGTTCTTTAATTCCACTATTATGGTTTTTGTTTTTCTCAGAGAAGAGATGTTTATGGTGCATGGGAGCAGTACCTTGGGTTGGAGCACTCTGATAATGCTCCTAAGAGAGCTTATGCAGCAAATCAGGTAAATGCTGCTTGGTGTTATACAAATTTCACATTCTTATGCCAAAATAGTGTTATCAAATAAATGGATACCTCCCGTTTCTTGGTTTTGATTCACCTCACAATATTTTGCAGAACCGTCACACTTATGAGAAGCCGGTTAAAATATACAACTAATAAGAGCTGATGGTCCTCGACTGGTGCATCAGCTTGTACTTAGCATCCCTCAGTGCCACGGAGGCAGTCGGAAAATAGCCAGGATGCAAACGAGATGTAGCTCATATAGGGGTGATTTGGTCAAGCAATTGATTGTTGTCGTTTGGGATCAAATATTCATTCACGTGGTCGGGGAAGGGGAAGATCATCTCCCCCTGCTAGAGATGTGCTCTGTTTCTGTTGTTTGTTTTCTTTACCTCCTTATTGAAGGCGCCGCCTTGCTTTCGGAGGTTGGTTGCTTTCCTTATACAGCTCCATTGTAGTTTAGCAGTACATAAGGAGATTTTGAGGGCATGTATATCGGGTACGGTTGGCTACATTTGCATGTAGGATTGTTCCGTAATATTATTTTTCGTGTTCAATTAATTTTCTCTCATTTTCGTGAAGGCCTTGGAAAACAAAAAACTGCGAAACGGGTTTGTATTAGCATGGTTGGCATATTCAGAATTCTGGCTCTCAGATTGTATAAGATATACGATATCACATTGGCATGTTTGTATGTATCGATCTGTTTATTTTCCGCTTTACAGTTCCATCTATCCAGTGTGTGACATGTTGATTTACATACCGAAGTAAATGAGCACTCGTTTTGCATTTATTTTGTTATATTTCATACTTTATACAATGCCAGAACAAATTTATATCAGGTTAGGATGAATCCACTAGTCATAGCAAGCAATGCCTCTGGGGCTGCTGCTCCCAGCCTCAGCATTGAATTAAAGAAGAGTGGCTCTGTTTACACACGCAATCTGTCTCCTGACTCTTCAATTTTGTCGAAAGTGAAGACTTGTGCGTAAATGGTTACAGGTACGGTTATGTGCGGTTAAGGATACGATTACTTAACGGATATATGGGTACATACATGGTTATAGCTCTTAACGGTTATAAGTAATTAACTGCGGTTGCCCACTACCATACCCAATGCCCATCCCTACATGCCCATATGTGGAATAACCCGAAGAAAGGAGATGAGAAGATGGATGTCCAAAGCAAATTAATTTAATTGAGTGAGTTTCCAGGAGTGTTCAAAGACGAGAATTGGGAGTAAACAGAAGCACTCGTTAAAGAAATGCGGGGGCAGGACCAGTAAGTAAAATGCACTAGTATATAAATACTCTCACCATCACTAACACAAAAAGTGAAAACCAAAAACTAAAAACGAAACAGTTCTCAGACAGGCCTTAAAAAGAAATTAAACAAGTAATTCGTCGATTCCTTGCATAATTGCGTAAACGGCTCACCCAGTTCTGCCAGCAAGATTTTTGGCCATTTTTTTCCCCTTTCCATTGGACTATATTCGTGTGCATGAACTCCATCTGATATTAATATACATCTCATTACAAAACTCGGTATGAGATTAAACCACTTACGGTCTCAACAACCAATCGATTCATGCGTACAAGCAGCAGCAAGTAAGATCTCGCTTTCGGCCCTATATCAATGAAACAGCACCAAATCAGGCCATTGAATTTGACATCTGTAAAAATCTATTTTTTGGAGTTACGAAAAGTAGTCGGATTGCCTCATGAAAGTTTGGTGGTAAAGAGATTTCAAATGAAATATGTGCGCATATGCCAACAAGTATGGATGCACAGAAGGAATACCATTATTCTTGCGTGAAATCAGTCTACGAAGAAGTGAAAGAAAGAACTTGCCTAAGCCCAAGGATGAAATTTCATCTTGATGGAAGAAATTAGTCCCCCTCGCTTTCTGTTTCAGGCTTGAGTTAATCTTCTCGACAGCGGCAAGCAGGTCCTTAAAGTCGAGTTCAACACAACACAAATTCTCAGAAATTGGAAACAAAATGAACAGCAAAGTTGACATTATGCATAAACTATAAAGCAAATTGCGATATTTTGATGAGGATTGATGTATTCATTTCAGACCAAAACTCGTAAGTTTCTACATGCACATGAAAGCACGGTCAGTTTGTCAGCAACTCACCATCGATCTTATTCTACCCTAATGTCATTCTTATTTCCTTTCATTTTTCTTGCTCGATGAAGACATAGCAAGAGCTATACGAATATATGAAGACACTATATCGAAATCATCTGGGTTACACAGTGCATCATACATATTCATGAACTCCATGAACCATGCCTAAATCTGCTATGCAACATCCTCAAATAATGTTTCAACACCTGACGATGAACAATGACAAAACTGAGATATATCATGCTCTATCACCTTTTGGGTTGCTAAATTGGAAACCTTCAGGATGTCATTCTTAACACTCAAGCACAATTGACATGGAAACTCTATCACTAGTTAGTATTATGAGCTGAAACTGTTAATTTCGATATCCAACATCTTACAGCTTTCAGTATAATATAAATTCCTCACGCAATCTTCTCGCCTTTTCTTAGAAAACATAATTTAGTCCATTTCTCAGATAGATACACCTCTCTATATTTTATCAACATAAGGATTCCAAATGCCGGTACAAGAGCAAGTTCCTTCATGAATCGTGATGCATATGATTTAAGCATTATCTTGACTAAAGCATGCATTGCTTGCAAACAAGAATGCAATCACAAGAAACATGTAGCAATTTCATACCTCCCAAGGTGCTAAACTTTTCATGTAGGAAGGAAGACTCTCGTAATCATCCGGGGACACCTTTACAAGAGGCAAATGAACTTCAGCTAGCTTTGGCTTATCCTCAACTTCACCTACATTTAGCAATGCCCAACATCAATGGGCAATATTCGCAAGATTTTGTTCGTAGCTAAACCGATGATTTTCAACGGAAACATACTATAAAACACAGCGTTAAATACCAAAATCAGATAGCAATCTATCTCCGGAAGCTCCTGAGGTCTTCGTGGAAGGATCATATGACCCCTTTAAGGATTTCAACTCATGCATAGATACATCAGTGTCCTCATTTTTATCATTTGCTGCAAGAGAATGAGTGATAGAACCAAAAATATCAATTGCAAAGACGAATATTAAACAGAAACTACAAAGAAAAAGAAACCGAAATTCAAGCATTGAACTAGAAATCACAAACAAACAGAGATTTAGGGTTTTGACTTCAATTTTCTCACCTAAAGATGCAAGAGATGCATCCGAAAGCCCGAGCTTCTTCAAACTCAGAGACTCGTCCAATCTAATCGAAACACTAAGAAAACACAAATCGAAATTCCAATTCCCAATTTTATAAATTTAAATTTTCAATTCTTAAATAAGGATACAAATCTTCTTCTTCATCAATGACAGATGCATCGAATCCGTGCTCCTGATCAACCGTCGTCGATGTAAAATCTTCATCGTCGTCAATCTCAAGTTCTGCAATAAAACCATAACTAATGAGAAATTATGAATAATTACAATCTCAAGGCGTGTTTGGCTGGCTAGAAAATTAGTACCGGCGACGGAGGAGGGGGAGAGACGATGTTGGAGGTGGAGAAGGCGGGTTTGGTTGTCCTTGTAGACCTCGGAGCAGTGGCCCAAGAGCTCCTCGAAGGACACGGTGCCGAACGACATCGTATCGAGGAGGTTGAGTTGGGTGCTAGCGGCGGAGACTCGGCGGTTGAGGGATTGGAGGAAGGTGGACGACGCCGTATCGAGAGGGATGGGGCGGCGGTCGAGGGAAGTTTTGAGGGCGTCGCAGCTGCTCTGGAGGTGGTTGCAGAAGGACGCTACGCCCTTGCACAAGCTCCCAATCGATTCCTCCATCTCTCTCTCTCTAGTTCTGAACTCTTCTGTTGGGCTCCTTTTTATTTCATTTCGAATTACATGGGCGGGAAGTAAATGTAGTAGCAGTTATAAATATACATAGGGCATGTCATACTAACAAGCGCCTGTAGCTCAGTGGATAGAGCGTCTGTTTCCTAAGCAGAAGGCCGTAGGTTCGACCCCTACCTGGCGCGAACTGATTTTTATTTTCATTTTTCGTTGCTTTTTTTATGTGACTTTTTTACAAAAAAATTTCCTTTTTTGTTGCTTTTTTATGTAATTTTTTACAAACAATTTAAGTCGTGCAGTGATACAACGTGGTCATCCGACCACACGCACACACTAAAACACGCATCCCTTGTGTTTGTTGCCCATTTACAAGCATTCGAACAGACCGAAAAATCTCTCTAATCTATTGCTTAAATTTAGAAATAAGTAATTGGATTATATTTGCTATACTGATTAGTGTTTTCCTCTTGAACCTCATCTTGGAAGTACTTTTAAATGACTGAAAGCATTTGTAGAGAAATTATTTTTAGACTCCAAAAGTACTTGAAGTGTTTCATGTACAAAGCACCAGAAAACACATCAAATACTTTTCCACGATTAATTTGCATTTTTACAAATGATTAATATCAAAAACACTTTCTCAAAAAGCCATTTCATCATTTAAAAGCACTTCCCAAACATCTCAAAGTTCAACCCTCCCCGTCTCTATAGTTTACATGAGTTTATTACATGTACCCATCGTTTATCGGAATAAAAAAAATGAAAATGCAAATCCCATCGCAGCCTTTAAGTCCGTTGGATGCGAATTGGCCACATATTAACATTTTCGAACCAAATAATTACCTTACTATATCCGACTCACTTGCCAAAAAATAAAAATAAAAAACCAAATATACTCTGATAAGGATAGTACATCAAAATCTTCACTCGGAAAATTGAGTTTACACTTTACAGAGAATAACTAAGTTACTATTTACAAACACTGCGATGTCCGTATTACAGGGCAAAAAAGTTGCATCTTCTTCTACTCAATGCTCATAAATATACGCCAGCGCCGGAATGTTTTCGAGGTTTTCTTGTTCATTCTGTGTACACGATTCAGAAAACGTCTCCTCTCAGGGAATTTGCAGCCCTCTGTATGGCTCTGGCAACTCTCCAGATCTCGTGCTGAATTTTGGCCTGCCCTTCTCTGCTACTCATTCTCTTTGCTCGAAGCATTGCATCGCCCACTCCGGGAAAGAAGGATAGTTTGCTTCCATGCTCACCAGGAGGCCCATAAACCTACAAGAGGGGCAAAGTGATCACGCAATGCGTTTGTATGTACCCTTCTTCGTCTCTCTTTTCTTTTTAACTACCATAATCAATACCTACTGATTCTCAATCAGCTTTAGGAAGTCAAGTAAAAAGAAAACTACTTACAAGATGCTTGAACCACTGTCTTCCTTCGAGTCCATCTGAATCCAGGAAGCCTCTTTCAGCAAGCATCAGCCGATCATTCAGTGCCCGCTTCTTCAAAATTACAAGCTCACTTGTATTTTCTTGCTCTCTCAGCTCCTGCACTTCAAAAAATTACAGGGATAAATTTCACAGAATTTCCAGAAACGTTTATGCTTGTTCTGCTTCAGAACAAGAATAGAAAATAAACCAATGCAGTGCTATATGCATGTCATTATAATTTCACTTGTTTAGTTTCAACACGATATCAAAAATGACATTGTTGACCTTTGACATTATTTGACTAATAGACGGCAACAACGAAGTGTCAATATGTCTATTTTGAAGATTTTACCTGTGCTTCATCTTCAGCTTCTTTGGCAGCATAGGCAAACTCCTGAATTGCTGTTGTGAGGGGATGTAGAGATACACCCCCGTCCAACAAGTTGCTCAAAACATCTTCATAATGCTGCCCAAAATTCATAAAGATGTCGGTTTAGAATTTAGTTTAAAAAGGACCAACCATATGCATGAAAAAAAAGCTTAGACCGCCCATCTTTTTACCCACACGTACAATAAAAATACAATAGTATTCTTGACACATTTGTTAAACTGATGAAGATTCGCCTTTAAATAATTTTCCTATTACATCGTTTCCTTCTATCCATGATAAAAATTTTAATTCTTGCAACCTGTTTCTCTCTTACGTTTATTGATTCAACCAAAACGAAAGCCACAAGTAAAAATGATAATATCAGTATTTCACAAAATAATTTAACAAAAGAAGTTAATAACAAAATTTGGAGAAGATTCACACCTTTAACTGATGCGCATAAGAGAGGAAATTGAAAGGTAGAACTGAATCGTCAGCCAGGTGAAGGGCAAGAAGTCCCCACATTCCAGCAACTGAGGAGAAGTTCCATTGAACTTTTAACAGTAAAGGAATCGTCTTCAAATATATAAAAAAGTCAACAACAGATAGTTTTGTGGACAAGTCTGTAAAAAGTATGCTTACCAGCCACATGTCTCTGAAAGAAAGGATCTCCAAAGTTTATCATCCACTCATAAGCATCATATGCAGTGTGATAAACAGAAAAATCTGAACACGAATCAAGAGTCATCACACTACTGCAGTATTAATATAAAACTCAATTTTTCCATCCGATTTACTAGAAGGAAAATAAAAGATGTACCAATTCCATAGTACATATCCATGGAAGGAATCCCTGCATGTTGCAAAAATGGGGCAAAATCAGAATCCACTGCACTGAGTCTTTGGACCTGAAAACCCATGACAGAACATGTGACCAAAACTGTCATGGCAGGATAATACATGAAAGTATGGAGCAAGAACGGGAATTGCAGATAATCACTTACATCAACCCTTCTATTTGCTGTCATCCATTTCTCATATACAGTGGCACCCACCGAGTCTGGATCTTTAACCTGAGGTCACATTGAATAGTAGTCAAGGATATATCACTCAAATACGAGGTGCAACACTGACTCACACCCAAAGAAAATAACTTTCTTCTATTTGTAGTTACTGGTTATGATTATTTTGTTTACCTTCTTTGTGACCTCAAGAATGAGATTGTCCAGCTGAGGAGTCGAGCGGACAAAGAATCCTGGCCCTTGAACCGCACAATCTACATTAAGGTAGGCAATGGCTTTGGAGCCCAAATTGGCAATGTTTTGTTCAACCCACTCAGTAGATCCTACCTGGGAACACCAAACCTTGAGAGATCAATAAATTCAAGTATTCTGATTAATAAACCTAAGTATTATATAATAAAGTCACTTAAATATCTGATGCAAAACAATGACTGTGACTGGCCAGAGTCTTTTGGTAATGAAGACGCAGAATCACCTACCATTCCAAACTCTTCTGCGTCCCAACTACAGAGAATAATCGTCCTCCTAGGATTCCAACCCGAACGCATCAAAAGAGAATATCTACGAGCAATGTCAAGTAATGCTGCAGTTCCACTATTGGGGTCAACAGCCCCATACGTCCACGCATCTCTATGGTTTCCAAGCAGCACATAGCGGTCGGGCTCTTGTGAACCCCTTATGACAGCAAAAACATTATGAATCTTCACCACCTTTTTCTCCCCCTAAAATTATGACACAGAAAATATAAGAGAGAATATATATATATATATATACGAGGAGAGAGGGAGCAGGGAAGATTTATAGGTAGGTAAGCAAAATATTTAAAAGCAAAAGACGATGATATAAAAGATAGATTACGGCTATAGCTGCAAAAATGATATCGATTACAAAGTAAATGTTGCAACAGAAAGTGACAAAACAACAGGTTTCTAACAGAGAGACTAAAAGACAAGCTCTGCTCTTAGAAGCACAATGCAAGAGACACATGCACTCCTCCCCAAATTGGCAAAAATCTCCAATGTAGAGCTTTAAATTATAACACCTCCCCACTGCCCACATCCAATTTTGGCTAAACTTTACACAACCACCAGTTCGGATTACATAACAGAAATAACAGAAAACACCAAAGTCAAAAAACCACGCATTGCCAAATTTCCAAGCCACCACCTTTCACACAACATTTGACTAAAATCCATGCAACAGAGAAAAATGGGCACCAACAAAAACCGACCTTGTAAGTGAAATTCACCACTGTCGGGCCGGGCCCCACCCCGCGCACTGCGGCGGGCAGCGATTCCCGCCACGCTGGCGGCACAGTAGCGCCGCCGAGCCACCCCAGAAGGGTTTCGGCAGCTTCCGCGGACAGGGGCATGGATGGAATTTTCGGAAACCTTTTCAGTACCTCAGGGTCGTCCAGGTCCAGCCTCTCGGCTCCGTCGACCCCGGCCCACCCGGGGCTCAGTGGGTCCCCCACGCCGTTCATAACAAACCCTCTCTCAAAACCCTTCTTAAACCCCCCATTCGCTTGACCACCGGCCCCCTCGGTGTACAATAGCACAGCCAGCGCACCGTTTTTCTCGGCCTTCCTAACGACTTCGCCTCTGGACACGTCATCGCCTCTTCTAATAATCACCACGCACCCGCTAACGTTCACCCCGAGCTCCCCCAGCGCACGATAGTCCTCGTCCGTGCCGTGGTTGGCGAAGGCGAGCTTGGCGTGCGCCGACCCGGAGGGGGAGTACGCGTGGTACGGTGGAACGACGCCGTCGCGATTACTGTTGAGGCCGGGTTCGGTTAAGGGGATGTCCACGCGGGAGCCGTTGATAAAATGTGCAGAGAGTGAGGAGTGGAGTGGGTAGGAGAGGAGGGCGTTATAGTGGGCCGAGCGGGTGACAAGGCCCAGGCCCAGGAAATGGGCCTGGACGAAGCTGGCGGTGTCCAAGGATGGCGGGGTGCCGGCTAGGTGGGGATGGAGGGTAAGGGCGCGGAGGTAGGAGGAGAGGGTGGCGTTGGTGGCATGGGAGAGGAAAATCTGGCGGAATCGGAGGGCAGAATGGGAATTTGAGGAGGAGAGTAGAGGGTGGGGGAAATGCAGGGTATAAAAACCCAGAATGCCGATGATGAGGAGGGAGAGGAAGGTGCACGTGGGTGATGGCTTTGAAGCGAAGAGAGTGGTGGAGCTGGGGAGGAGCTGACCCATTTTGACTTTTTCACAGTCTATACTGGTTATGGAGAGGAGAGAGAAAGTTACGTTTAGGGGAGAGAGAGAGAGAGAGTTGGGGGGAGGAGCCTAGGAGGAGAGAGAGATGAGGGTGGTAGTTTCAATGGGGGGTTTGGGACTTTTAGGCTGCTGGCCTAACAGTTATGAGTTTCGGTGGGAGTTACTATTTCATATTAAAATGGAATAGTTTTCTTTTTTTCATAAAACAAAATACTCGTGCTAGATGTTAATTGTTGCGCATAGGATGTGGAACTAAGTGACTCAAGAACTGTAGAAAGAAAGAGAATTAAAGAGGGAGGCACAACTTATAGAAAAAATGAGGATTTAAGTTAAGTTGAGATCGGTAACTTTTTTAAATTTTAGCTTCAATATTTCCAAAACAGCCTCAAAATGTTTTTTAATTAAAAAAAAAAAAAAAAAACTCTTGTTATGTCTTAATTGTGTCTAAATCGTTGATTGTCTTTAAATTGTGTTCAGAACATGTCCAAAACATGTTGATGTATCAAAATGTCCAATACTTCAGCAACCTATATCTGATGAATTTATATTTCTAACACGAGTAATGCAGAGTAGAATCAACATTTTGATGCACAACATTATACTACAACTCTGAAAATCTATAAACCAAATTATTTCATGGCAACGACAGTCGAAGACAAGCCAAGGACCGAAAGGGTGTCGACAAGATGGGTTTGAGATGTGCAAATCAAGGAGAGACGCTGTCGAGGCGATTGGAGATGTGATGTTGGCCCACTAAATCTTTTAATATAATTTGGGTTCATGGCCCACCGATTTTTCCTAGAACAAGCAAAAGTAAAAGCAAAAGTGTTGAGATTAGAATATGTCACAGTTAAAAAGGAAGGGAATCCTTCTTTTTCTCGGGCAACTGAGTGAGGGGAATGTGTATGGTGGCAGTGTGTGCGTATGTCACAGTTAAAAAAGTACGGAATATTATCACTTAGTATTATGATATTGTGATATTCTTTTTCATTTAGAATTGAAAAGTCTTAGGTTTAAACCTTGTGAATTACGAATTCGATACCAAACTAGATTGCTCATTATGTGACTTATCCGAATTTTCCCTCGTCTTAATGTAAAATTATATCGATCTATTAAAAAAAGTACAAAATATTTTATGTTTCAAAGCACCCAAAAAGTTTCTACTTGAAAACTATAATAGGGACTTTTTATTTAGATTTTTTTAAATAAAAATAGACGTTAAAATAAGAGTGGATATTTTTAATTACTTGAATTACAAATTTTTATTAAATTGCAATTTTATCATAATTTACAAATTTCTTCCCTAATAAAAAAAAACTTAAATGTGGATTAATGAATGTGATTGGAAAAGTTTAGTCCAATATCATAGATTCATATGTGTCTAATTGCTTTAGGGTTTTGGAGTCTTTGGACTAGCACTAGTTTACCTCCAATCTAGGTTTTGATTTTTAAGTTCAAGTATGAAACTCGGGGTGTCACATCCCAGCCCGGGGCGGATCACTTCCCGGGCCCGTTCCACCACCGTAGCACGATATTGTCCGCTTTGGGCTTACCATTCCCTCACGGTTTTGTTTTTGGGAACTCACGAGTAACTTCCCAGTGGGTCACCCATCATGGGATTGCTCTAGCCCCCTTCTCGCTTAACTTCGGAGTTCCTACGAAACCCGAAGCCAGTGAGCTCCCAAAAGGCCTCGTGCTAGGTAGGGATGGGAATATACATTTAAGGATCACTCACCTGGGCGATGTGGGATGTCACACGGGGTTTGTGCATATGATTGTTAGTTGGTTTTTACGTTTAGAGTTCAAGGTACGCGTATAAGTTTTGAGTATAAGGTATGAGGCCTCGTACACATAATAGCATATGTGGTAACTTGTTTCACATTTACTGTAACATCCCGTCCCAAATTTCATTTTAACGTACGTGTGAATTTACGATTTTACCCCTAATTTGTTCGTTTACGCTTAGTGTTGTGTTGTGTGGGTTGTGGGACCACACACACTCATACATTTTCTTTTTCTTCCCGGGATTCCCTCTCTCTTTCCCTCACTTTCTGTCACTCTGTCTCTCTCTCTCTCTCTCTCTCTCTTCCTCCCCGAGTTCATCTTCTTCTTCTTCTTCATTCTACATACGGACACACACACAAACCAACTCAAACCTTCACCAATCAAGGAACCAATTACACCATTGAACTCGTGAGGTTGTGAGGAGCACAACCATATCAATTCCAGGTAAGAATTCGAACGTTTTCACGTCGTTTCAACAATGGCCGAATTATGCACTGTTCATGCAAACCTAATCTAGCTTGTTTTAGGAGATTCTAAGCTTGTAGTTGTGTTTGTGAGGTTCCCAGGAGCTTGGGAGTAGTTCGTTGGACGAATTTGGACGTCGGGAAGGCTAGGTTCGAAGTTGGCCGAACTTGGATCGTTGTTGCAGGTGAGATTCCATGGTTTTTAGGCCTTAAAATTCGTTGGGTCATGTTCTACTAGCTTTAAGGTTGATTTTGGTGCAAGAAACGTGGAAAAAGGTGGAAAAACGAGAGAGATATAGTGAGTTGCAGGTTTTCCGGCGACGGCGACGGCGCTGGCGTCGGGGATAGACTGGAGAAGGAGACGGAATATTCCTGACGCCGTTAACGACATCTGGTTAGATTTAACGGAATATTCCGTTAGTTGACGGAATATTCCTGACGGCGTCTGTTGACACCGTCAGTGTGCATGGCACGTGGCCGCGCGTGGGGGGCGCGTAGGGCCGTGCCTTGGCCGGCGGGTGGGGGCGCGTGCGGGGTCCAAAAAATTATTCTAAAAATATGAGTGTGATCCTGAGGTTGTGTAGGTCACGTTGGTATATTCAATTGTCCAATTTGAGCAATGTATGAGAAGTTATTACGAGAAGTTGCTTAGGTGCTTTTAAATTAACGTTTTCGTAACTTTGTCGCGTATAGGTGATTCGTATTCCGAGGACGAACGTACACACTCGAGGCAGGGGGGCTACGACCCTTCTAATTACCAGTGAGTGGGCTTTTGTTTTCCGTATATACCTATATACATTTATATTCCCATAAATTAAATAGAAAAGGTTATTTGTTTTATGCCATGCATCATATGAATGACGTTTACGCATCATCACATGCATTGGTAGTGGCATACATTTATATATGTGTATTGGTGCTGTGGACGCACAGGTAAGTGCCAGGTAAGCGGTATTCATGTTGTTATGTAATAGTAGTTTGAAATGCTTAGAGAGCTCATAATCTGCACCCCCGGTGTTAGTGCTCCCGCCCAGGGCCAGGGCATAGTCCTTCACGTGATGTTCACCCGCACCACACGCTCGCCTTGGATCCAAGTTAGGTGCAAGCCTTGTCGTGCAGACCACATTAGGTGGTTCCAACTCGTAGGTGACCCGCGATTATTCGCATAGTCTTCACGTGATCGTAGCACTAGAGCGTATATATCACACCCAGTCCTGTCGTACAGACCACGTTAGGTGGTTCCGACTCGTGTGCAGATTCAGATGTTGAGTTGAGATTGGAGCTCTATATGCAGCGGTACATGTCACGTTAGGTGACTCCCGGCTGCCAGATTATATGTTATTGATGTGAATTATACTTGAGCATTTACATTTGATTATGAGATTCTGTTGTGGCATATTCTCGAGCATGAATGGCATATTGTGAGCATGAATGGCATATTGTGAGCATGAATGGCATATGGTGGAGCATGATTGGCATACCTATACATACGTATATATGTTCATTTTCTGGGAAGTATACAGGTTTTACGGCGAGGGGTTAAAATGTATTTTGCTAAAGAGTTTTCAAAGAACTTTGTTTTTGCCCACTCACGCTTTTGTTTTTGCGCCCCTCCAGGTTCTAGTGGTCTAGCAAGTTCGGTGGTTTATCCCAGAGGGCGTCCTGGCATTTCTGACAGACATTCACCATTGTAGGGTCACCTTCGGGTGTATATATGTCGCATTTTCCTTTTTGACTGCTATAGACTTGCTCTGAAATTGTGTCTCACATACACTAGTCCTTTGTATGCTAGTAGGTTTTTAATTATTCGTACTTTTATATTACTATCTTCATAGCTTCCGCACGCGCACATGGCTACGTCACCTTCGTGTGACGGCCAGCACGCCCTGATCTCGGTCGGGGTGTGTCATTTACCAGTCCCTTTTTTTAAAAAAGAAAAGAAAAGAAAGAGTGACGACATTACATAAAGAAATTATTTTTTTAATTACAAATCACAATCTGATACCTATATAGATGAAGAAAAAAAAAAATCAAATTTTCACATTTTTTTTGGCCTCATATACAATTTTTTCCTCAAATTAAATAAATCAAATAAAAACAAATTTGTAAGAAGAAAAAAAAAAGTATTTATCATTCCCAAAGAAAACACTACCTCTATCCCTCTTTAAAAAGTTGATGCACGAACTGTCAGTTAGTATTACCATCTAATGGTATTTCTTCACTTGTAAGTGAGAAATCTTAGGTTTGATTCTAGCTTATTGTGAAACTAAATCATTTATTTTTTTTTTAATGTAGATAATATCGTTTATTCAAAAGAAAAAAAAATAAAAAATAAAAAATAGAAGCAAAAACCAACTATTCCATACCTTTCCACCTAAACGAAAAAGGGGTTGCACCAAGACAGCCATACTGCTGATAATTGGGTTTTAAAGTGAAGACGAGACATGAAAAAGTGGAGCACTTTACTTCCCATGCATATTTTTAAGGAAAACTAATGAAAATGGTTTTGAAAACTTTGAGTTTTAATGATAAAGGTAAAATAAAAGATAAAATGAATAGTACTAAGTTTGACTTTTTAGTGTAAAAATA